>NC_082730.1:21180314-21500679 GCF_030144855.1 Hypanus sabinus | reverse complement strand
CTTCTCACTGTTTCTGAAATTTGTATAAATTTCAGACTTTGAAATTACACTTTGTGCCAAACCTACGATAAAGATCATCCCATTACCAACTTCTGTTAAACAGACTGAAAACCCTCCCTGCAGGCACATAATTTAGATAAAATTGCTCACCTTTTGTTCAGTAATATTGACACTTCAGCCTTTGAGATTTAGGAACAAAGGATTATCAGATTATAGAATTTGTAGTAACAGCTGAGTATATTTCAGACAGACAAAGGTAATCTTTCCCACTGCCAAGAAATCACACATGGACACTCAGGATAATCTGCCCATTCAGTGTACCCCGTGGTTCAGTAGAACATTTTTGCCAATATAAACTCCCAGTGGAAAAGGGAGATGCCAAAGAAAGAGAAACATTCCCCATAAATCCTTTGAGATTAATGGAATAATATTAATCTGTATGTGCTGTGCTTTGGTTAATGCAATTAAAGATTTGCTTTTTGATATTTTCAACAAAGATGTTGATCCTTGCAATTTAATAGCTGGGGCGTTCACATCACAGAGCAGGCAGAGAGAGGAAATTCAATGTAATGTGCAAGGTGATTTCTTTAAACATAGAACATAGAACAGTACAGCACAGGAACAAGTTCTTCAGCCCACAGTGTTGAGCCAAACCAATTAAATTAGTAATCAAATGGCTCACCAAACTTATCTCTTCTGTCTATACAATGCCCATATCCATTACATTCCATTCTCACTTCTTGTTGAAATTGAACCCAATGTTTTAACTTTACATGATCTCTGCTATTGCAGGAGTTTGGAGATGACATCATCATAGCGGGCTGTATCTTAAATAACGATGAGGTGGAGTACAGGAAGATGATAGAGAGCTTAGTGAGATGGTGTCATGACAACAACCTTTCTGTCATTGATGACATAACAACTACTCATTATTGACCTCAGGAAGATAGAGGGGAGCAGTGCACATGCTCTCGTCTACACTAATGGCATTGAGGTTGGGAGGGTTGAGACCTCCAAGTACTTTGGAGTGAACATCACCAATAGTCTGTCCTGGTCCGATTACATTGATGTCATAGCAAGAAAGCTTACCAATGCCTCTACTTCCACTGGAGAATAAAGAAATTCTTAGTGTCCCTATCAACCCTTATCAATGTTTAATCAGTGCACCATCATATACATTTTGTCTAAATCCATAAAGGCTTTGCGTGACAATGCTCAGCACATCATGAGAACCAAGTCTGTCTAAACCTCCCTCTACATCAGAAAAGAAGCCAGCTTAATCGAAGACTGGAGCCTTTTCTTTACCAACAGAGAGAAGATACAAAAGCCTGAAAGCAAGCACCATCAAGCTGAAGGACAGTTTACAGATGCTTGCACGGACTTCTTGTACCATAAAATGTTGACTTCACAATCTACCTTGTTATGATCTTGCGCTTTAATGTTTACCAGCATTGTAAGCATTTTCTTCACAGCTTTTGTACTTTATTCTGCATTGTTATTATTTTTACCTGGTTCTACCTCAATGTACTTTATAATAATTTCACTTACATGAACCATATTTATGACAAGCTTTCCACTGTATCTGGACACATGTGATAACAATAAACCACTGATGATAATGATAATAATAATAATAATAATAATAATAATAATAATAATAATAATATCATGAAAATGGGCTATCAAATCATAAACAACTAAATGAATTATACCTTGACACATCTGCTATACATGAACGATTTGAAATTAAATGCTCCTTCATCAGTAAAGCTAAAGCAATCAATTCAAATAGTAGTGTAAAGGGGGTTTCTTCTTTTTCTTTGTTACTGTGTACGTAATCAAAATGGCTTCTTTGTTTTGTTAAAAGTAGGAATGCTTCTTTGTTGTGAGAGAGTGCTGGAAGCTTGTTTGGGTTAAAATTTACTGATAATGAGAATTGTATTCCTTTGTAAACCAATTGGGATTAATGTTGTTCTTTCTTCTGAGTCTGTAAGCTATTGTTGGCGGGCTTTTGGGGAGTCAGCGCGAGGGGGTGAGAGAGAGAGGACGCGATGCTGTAAACTGGGTGAGGAACGGACCCCAAGCGGGGGTCCGAGGCCAGGAGGTACCCCGAGGAGAGGAGATGAAGATAGATGTGCTTGGTTGACCACTTTGGGTGGTCCTGAGCTGCGAGTCGAGGAGTTCGGAGGGGATCGAATGGTGGCCAGAAGACTTCAGTAATTGAGCTCCAACGGTTGTGCACGAAGTGGTTTGAACTTTGATAAGTTTGGTGCCTTTTCTTTATTTTCTTTTCTTTCATGTATACTGTATTGTTATTAATCACTTAGTTATAGTAACCTTTATAAATTGTACTCATTTAATCGCATATGGTGTACTGTCTGGTTTTGGGCGAGGCGGGGACATCACACAGCATCCACACCAGCTGATTACCCAGTTTGGCGGGGCCAAAGGCTGCTCCCCCTAGACGAGAACGAGCTGAGCGAGCCTGAAGCGACCCAGGGGATAACATTGTGGGGGCTCGTCCGGGATTGATTTCTGTGGAAACTGTGTGATCACCCTCTTTAAATTATGTCTGTGGCGAAGAGCTGGTGTACCTTTGCGGCTGTGCGATTGCTGGTTATCACTGCATCTGTGTTGGGTGGGGTGGCTGTTGGTGCCCCGGAGGGCGTTGTTCGAGTTCTGACTAGCGTTGATGAAATGGTGGTGGGGCTATGGGCTGTCCATGCTGTTAAGAGAGCGGGGAAGGACTGGTGGATATGTTCCAGCTATGGTGGGCTCCGCCGGGTTGTTGGAATAATATCCAGCCCTAAAGGGGCGGAGATATAGGTGGAGCGGACTTCTCAGTTGTTGGGTGAGTGGCAGTGCTTGGCTGAGGGAAGGCAACAGGGATTGGTTGAAAGTTTGAGTAGGCAGGCTGGTGACGTTTTTAGAGCTGTCAGGTGCAATTACCTCGAAGTGACAGCTGCCAGTTCTGGGAAAGTGTGGGAAAATGTGTTTGGTTTGACTGGAAGTCAAATGCCGCAGCTGGGGGGCTTACCATATCTGTAGCAGGAGACTGGTGGAAAGTTTTTAGGGTATCTCTTTTGGCTAGGGGGGCAGATAAATTGCTTGAGGTGCCAGGGGGATCTGTCAAGGGGATCAGATCCTCCCTCAGTTGTTCAGTTGATTCGAGAGCAGTCGGGAAACTTAGAGGAGGCCCAGTGGGAGAATGGCTTGGGGTCTCTGGGGGAGCACATTCCCAGCAATGTACCATGGAACTCCTGAAAGGAACAGACCCTATTCCTGAAGGCTTAGAGGGACCATGCACTCAGGTGTTGTTACGGATGGATGGAAGACAAGTTAAAGCCATCCTTGGCACCGGGCTGCCGGTTAAGTTGCTGTACAGTTTGTTTTATAACCGTTATTGGAAGCATTTACCCTTGACGACATTGAGGGCACTGGAGATTTGGGGTACCAGTGCCGGTGATTATCCAGACGACGGTTGTTGGTCAGTGAAAATGGAGTTCTTAGAGGCAAATGTGGAGGTGACTGAGGTTCGTGAATTGTTAATGCTGATGTGTCCGGACACTGTTGAGACGGGCAGCGTTTCGGTTCTGGAGAGAACCAATATCCTACTGGTGCACTTGGGGGCCTGCCCGGAGGAGGGGAGTGAGAGCTGTTTGGAGGCATTGTCGATGCACCCAGAGTTTTGAGCTGCTTGTGCGGACGTTTGTAGCAGCATTGGGCCGATACTGAATTCAAACAAGAGCTGGTGGTGGTACGGCCTGGGGGAAGTATCTGAGGGTGAGACCCTCTTAGTGGACACTGCGAAATACCACGAGGGAGGGGAGTTGACTGCTGAAGACACCTCGGTGAGAGAGAGGTTGCGGCGACTGGCCCCTGAAGCCGTGGGAGATGTAGGCAGCGTGTGTGTGGATTATATTGTGCTGAAGAGGCGCACTGTCAGTGACCAGAATATGGCCCTGAGGGCCGAAGAGGCGATGGCCTGTCTGAGTGTGCTAAGTGGTTTAAGGTGCTGGATCTGAGGAGTGGATGTTGCCGGATCCCGATGAGTGGGGCCAACAAGGAGAAGACGGCCGTTATAATTTCCCTAGGAGTCTTCCAGTCTGAAAAGATGCTATGGGGCATATCTGGAGCCCTTGTAACCTTCCCACAGGGCATGTGGAAGACCCTGGGGGATGTGATGGAGTTTTGGTGGATGTGGATGACCTCCTGGTATTTGGATTTGCCTCAGGAGAATATGAAGTGAGGTCTGGGAGTGGCTGGGAACTACAGAGTTAAAGTGTTTTCTGGACACGTGCCAGGGCTGGTGAAGGTCGCAGCTCATGAATGACTGTCTCTACAGAATCCAGTTTGAAATGAAGACGGAGAGACTGGAGAAAGTTGATCTGGAAGAAGTCATGAGGAAGAAAAAGCTGGAGAGAAGTGCAGTGAATTCTGAACTGGAGGCTGACCAATCTTTAACTGCTGCTTTTCAGGTCGGAGTGGAAGAAGCTGTTGGAGTGACTGCGTCCCAGATTGAGATGGCCGGGATGCATGAGTCAGAACTGCTGAGCCTCTGGCGAGATTTGGAGGAGCCAGAGAAGAAGCTGATGTCTCAATTGCAGGAGGCTGAAGAGATTGCAGGAGCAATGCAAACCACGTGTTTCCATTTGGAGAAGATCAAACAGCAGCTACCGATCGCAGATATGAGGAAGAATACGGATTCGATGGATAATGTGCTGGATGTGTGGTACATGCTGCCTTTTGCTGATTTTCCCTCGATTGAGGAAGAGATCTTTGGCCCTTCTCCCACTGAGTCAGGTGTAGTAGGGAGGGTTAGCTGGGTGCAGTGGGGGGCATGAGTGAGAGGTTGAGAGAGGAGTTGGTAGTGGGCCGGAGGTATCCCCAGATGTGTCCGAGCTTAAAGCGTTTAGGTGAGGGGGTACTGAGGTCTCAGAAGGGTTAGGTAACTCCCAGGTAGTTGGCCTATGTAGCGCCCGAGGAACAAGGCGTGAGGTTTACTGTGTGGGGAGGAGATGTCACTGTTTGTGCTTGGTTTAGGGTGTGTTGGCAGGAAAGGTGGCGAGTTATTTAATAGTCATGAGGACATGAGTTTTATTTGGTGGGGGGAGAGTGTAAAGGGGGTTTCTTCTTTTTCTTTGTTACTGTGTATGTAATCAAAATGGCTTCTTTGTTTTGTTAAAAGTAGGAATGCTTCTTTGTTGCAAGAGAGTGCTGGAAGCTTGTTTGGGTTAAAATTTACTGATAATGAGAATTGTATTCCTTTGTAAACCAATTGGGATTAATGTTGTTCTTTCTTCTGAGTCTGTAAGCTATTGTTGGCGGACTTTTGGGGAGTCAGCGTGAGGGGGTGAGAGAGAGGACGCAATGCTGTAAACTGGGCAAGGAACGGACCCCAAGTGGGGGTCCGAGGCCAGGAGGTACCCCAAGGAGAGGAGATGAAGATAGATGTGCTTGGTTGACCACTTCGGGTGGTCCTGAGCTGCGAGTCGAGGAGTTCGGAGGGAATCGAATGGTGGCCAGAAGACTTCAGTAATTGAGCTCCAACGGTTGTGCATGAAGTGGTTTGGACTTTGATAAGTTTGGTGCCTTTTCTTTATTTTCTTTTCTTTCATGTATACTGTATTGTTATTAATTACTTAGTTATAGTAACCTTTATAAATTGTACTCATTTAATCGCATATGGTGTACTGTCTGTTTTTGGGCGAGGCGGGGACATCACACAGCATCCACACCAGCTGATTACCCAGTTTGGCGGGGCCGAAGGCTACTCCCCCTAGACGAGAACGAGCTGAGCGAGCCTGAGGTGACCCAGGGGGTTACAGTAGAAATATTTTCAAAAGATATAAACATGAACTTTGGACTAAATAAGTGCAGAACATTAAACATAAAGAAAGGTGAAATAAATCAAAAAGAATACAAATCAGAACAGCAGGATACAATACAACAGAAGGATAAATACAATCGGAGTACAATAAAGCAAAAACTTTCGACAGAATTTAATTCAAGGCTTCAGAAAATCTATTAAACAGAGCTCAGTAGTAAAAATATAACAAAGGCAATAAACAATTTTGCTGATTCTCTTGGCATTATATCATGGTCCAAAGCTGATCTTGAAAATTTACAAGGAAAAATAAAAACTGAAATGATAAATTTCAGAAAACACTAAGTACGCTCGAAAGCACTCCCTAGGACAGAAGGAGGAAGTGGAATAACAGACATAAAAATTTTACACAACAGTCAGATAAAACTTTAAAGGATATAGTTTCATCAACAAAAATAGGATTCAACACTCCACACGAACATATGCGATTCTGATAAGAAGTACACACCACTAAACTTAAATGAAAGCACTACAGAAGAAAAAGTTAACTAATGGAAAAGCATGACCCTCCATGGAAGATGTCCCCATGATCTGAGCAGAGCAGATGTCAAGAAGGAAATGACAAATGCCTGGGTCAGAGTTGGAGACCACTTTCCAGAAACAGAAAGGTTCCTGGGGCAATTCAGGACCAGGCGGTTAACACAAAAAAAATCAAAAAATGCATAATAATAACTAACTAATTCAAAATAAATGCAGAGAATGCCTAGAGAAACTAGAAACAATCTAACACTTTACAGGATCCTGCAGCAGTTTAACTCAATCTGATTACTTACACAGGCACAATCAGGTGGCAAGCACCATTCACCAAAGTCTTAATTTGAAATCCAAACTCATAAAAGAAACCATACCTTACTATAACTACGATTCAGTTTTAGAGTCAGAGTCCCACAGATTATATTACAACTGACCTGTTATTACAGATAGGACCATCCATAATAATCACTTGGATATGATAATACCAGATAAACAAGCAAGAACAACTATACCTTTCCTAATAGATACAACAATTCCAAACAAACATAACACACAGAAATTAATATCATAAAAATACCAGAAATATGCTGAATTTAAAGAGGAAATTGAAAGACTATGGAATATGAACAGGGTATACATTGTCCCAATAATAATATCTAAAACTGGTATCATCTCAGAGTTCTGCACAATAGCATTAAAAATTAGGCATACACAGCAATATCTATATAAATCTCCAGAAAGCTATAATACTAAACACCACTAGAATAGTCCAAAAATTCCTAGCAATTGAGAAATGAGTGTGCTTGGCCATGCTCATACCTCAGATTTTACCAGCTTGTGCTGAGAAAATAGAAATAAATAATAATAATATTGCAACAGCCAACATTGTATATCGTCTAGTTCAATTAAGCTTAATGTAAGCCTGTCTGCACACATTGCAGCCTAACAAACAGAATCCAGTAAGTACATTGATTGCCCTAATCTCAAACAATAAAGAGGTGGCCTACAGGGAAGAAGTCATCTCTGTGACACAGTGGTGTCAAGTAAACAACCTCTCCCTCAAGGTAGCAAAAAGAAAGGAGCTGGTTGTGGATTATGGGAAGATTGGAGATGGGCTTTCTCCTATTGACATCAGTGGATCTGGGGTTGAGAGGGTAAATTTCTTTAAGTTCCTCAGCATCCACATCACCGAGGATATCACGTAGTCTATACACTTCAGCTGAGTGGTGAAAAAGGCACAACAACGCCTCTTTCACCTCAGATAGTTAAGGAAGTTCGATATGGGCCCCCAATCCTAAGAACTTTCTACAGGGGCACAGCTGAGAGCATCCTGACTGGCTGCATCACTGCCTGGTATGGGAACTGTACCTCCCTTAATCGCAGGACTCTGTAGAGAGTGGCGCAGACAGCCCAGCACATCTGTAGTTGTGAACTTCCCATGACAGGTGTGTAAAAAGGGCCCAAAGGATCACTGGGGACCCTCGTCATTATTTCTACTATTTCCCATTTTTATTTGGCTGACTTGTCTGTCACAATTCTGTTCAACTTGGAGTGTTACGGCAGTGTACCAGTTAACATGATACTGTTACTGCTCAAGGTATCAGAGTTTGGAGTTCATTTCCGGCGCCCTCTATAAACAAGTTGGTACAGTCTTTCCCAAGTGGGTGTGGGTTTCCTCCGGATGTCCCAGTTTCCTCCAGATTCTCCAGTTTTCTTCCACAGTTCAGAAAAGTACCAGTTAGTAGGTTAATTGGTCATTGTAAATTGCCCGTGATTAGGCTAGGGTTAAATTGGTGGGCTGTTGGGCGGTGCAGATCCAAGTGCCAGAAGAGGGCCTGTTCAGCACTGTTTCTCAATAAATAAATAATGAGTGAATGCCCTATCACTTACCTCCTTCCGATGGCCCTCGAGATTGTTCCCCTTGAAACATCTAAACAAGATTTGTTTGAAAGTCTCCATTGACTTCTGGCAATACCCTCTACATTGCAACACTGCATGCAATTTGTTTTGTCTGGGAGATGTGTGTGCTATAATGAGAGGAGAAAGGAGTTGGTACAATTTTAGACAATCATCCTCGGAAAAGATTTTGGCCCATGAGAGGATTCAGTGTAGTTTCACTAACACAAGAGCAGGATGTAAACATTCAATTTAAAGAGAAGGTTATGTAAAGTTAGTTGTATTCTTTTGGATTTAGCTACCTTAAAATGCAGTACTGTGCAAAGTTCTTAGGCACCTATACAGAATATAGCTGGCGTGCCTAAAACCATTGCTTTGTACTGTAGTAATTTTATGTATTGCACTAGACTGCTGCTGCCAAAAAAAGCAACAAGTTTCATGACATATGTGAGTGACGATAAACCTGATTGTGATGTGGGTCTGTATTGGGACTGAGAGCCGGAAGGGGGCAGGGAGAGTGGCTGGCTGGTGGCGTAGTGGGATCAGCGCCGGACTTCAGAGCGAAGGTTCCTGAGTTCGAATCCGGCCAGCCCCCTTGCATGCTTTCCATCCATGCTGGATTGAGCCTGCTAAAAATATACAGTCACGACGGCATCCCGATTATTCTACTCAGAGTTAAGGGCTTTCTTCTTCTTTTCTGCTACACATTGATAAGTACAGTACTATGTACAGAAGTCCTAGCTATATATACAAGACATTTGCAAAGGACTGTATATCTAAACTAGGTATTTAAAATTCTAGAAATCAATGGATCAGCAGAAGGTAAAACAAGGGAAATTCAAATATTCAAAAAGTTCAAAGTAAATTTATCATCAAAGTACATATATATCACCATATACAACCCTGAGATTTATTTTCTTGCAGGCATTCTCAGTAAATACGCAAAACACAATAGACTTAATGAAAGAGCACACTCAACGGGATGAACAAAAACCAATCTGCAAACAAAAGCCAATCTGTGCAAATAAAAAAAGAAAGAGTAAAAGAAATAGTGATAATAAATGAGCAATAAATATCAAGGACATGAGATTAAGTTTCCTTGAAAGTGAGTCCAGTTCAGTGATGGGTCGAGTGAAGCTGAGTGAGGTTATCCTCTCTGGTTCAAGAGGCCGATGGCTGAGAGTTAATAACGGCTCCTGAACCTGGTGGTGTGGGTGCTGATGGCAGCAATGAGAAGAGAGCAAAGCCTGGATGGTGGAACTTCATTTAGAAACTAGAACTAGGCCATAAAAGAATGAAATCAGGAGGGACTTGATCATACAAGTCCAAATTTGGAACTCATTCCTATGACCCCTACTCAAAAGACCAAGGTTTTAGGCTTTAATGGTGGGAGCAGTAGATCTGAGTAAATGAAGTCCAGATCTATATCAGGCACAGTTTAACTGAGTGCCAAAATAGGCTCAACAAAACTGAATGACCTGCTCCAATTCTTCTGTTCCAGTCAGGTAGGACAATATAATTAGTCCCCAAGTAGGGAGTCAAACTACTCTTTTCAAACTCAGCCATCCCTGTGGACTTTTCATAGTCCTTGACTGAAAAGATACCTCTCTAACTGAGAGCTGAAATCAGTTTCACTTTTCCCAGTTGCACCAGTGAAGATATCTGAGCTGTCTTTTCCAAGCCAGCAGTCACTTTGAAAAGGGTACGGCTAGAGTCGGGGGAGTAATTAATGAGACTTACTATACTTTCACAACCTCAGAATTCCTCAAAGCTTTTTCTATTTAATTAAAGATTTCAGAAGTCTGGATGGTGTTGTTATGGAGAAGTATTGCAGTCTTTTTATGCATGCTAAGCTCTCACAAACAGCAATGTGATCATTAGCAAAACGTATGAGCAGCTCTACCTTTTCCAGGACTGGGCTCAGGACCTTGAATAAGGGTCCAATAAGGCCTGATGTTTGGGGGCAGGGGCTTGGGCTTATGGAGGGGCGTGGACCAGCGTTGGGAACTGGGTAGGGGAGAAGGTTGGGTAGAGAGAAAGCAATCAGAGATGTGCCACAAGGTTTCAAAAGCATTGGACGTGGGAAGTCCACCTTATAAGCAAGAAACAACCCACCCTGATGCCTTTTATATCATTGTCGGGGACCGCAAACATGCTTGTTTGAAGAAGTCTCTGCCCTTTTATCATCAACATATCACCTGCAACACCAGGGGTCCCAACACAATCAAGCACTGTTAACCTATGATTAGCAATGCCTACCATTCCATGCCTAGACTGTTTTTTGGGAAATCGAATCTTCTACCTGCATATAGACAGAGGAGAAACAGTAAGACTCTAGCGATAAGGACAACAAAGGCCCAGTCACAGTAGGCTGAGGAGTGGCTATGGGATTGCATCAAGTGACTAGATAGGATCGTATTCAAGGACTTATCAGAGGATTTGAACAAATGCATCATGGTTGTCACAGTCATTGATGATTGTGTCCCCACAAAATCATTCCAAGTCTTCCCTAACCAGAAGCCCTGTATGAATCATGAGAACTACAATGTGCTGAGGGACAGATCAGAGGCATTGAGCTGTGGCAAAGAAGTTAAGTACAAGAGATCCAGGAGCTATCTCCGGAAAGCAATGTCATGCATAAGGTGGAAACTCTGGTCCAAACTTGAATCATTGAAAGATGCTGGACAGCTGTAGAAGGGTTTGAATGCTAGCACATCTTACAAGATAAAACCAAAGGACATAGGCTCAACAAGGCTTCAGTCCCAAAACAGCTCAATGCCTTATGCTCTCTTTGACTATCGAAACATCAAAGCACCTTCACAAACTCCCATTGCCCCCAAACACCCTGTGATCTTAGTTTCTGAGGCTGATGTGAGGGCATCCTTCAGAAGGGTGAACCCATGGAAAGCACCTGGTGGAGACGGGTTACCTGGACAAGTACTAAACTCCTGTGCTGATCAGTTGACTAGAGTGATCACCAATATCTTTAACCTCTCACTTCAATAGTTTGAGGTACCCACCTGTTTAAAGCAGGCTTCAATTACACCGGTGTCTAAGAAAAACAAAGTAATCTGCCTCAAAGACTTCCGTCTCCTAGCACTTACATCCACTATAATGAAGTGCTTTGAGAGGTTGGTGATGAAACATATCAACTCCTGCCTGAGAAGCAATTTGGATCCTCTCCAATTTGCCTACCACCACAACAGATCAAGAGTGGGTGCCATTCCATTAGATCTTCATTCAAGTCTGGAACATCTGCATAGTGAAGATGCATATCTGGATGTTCTTCACTGAGCACAGCTCAGCATTCAATACTATCATCATAACTTCAAAACTAATCAATAAGCTTCAAGGGCTAGGTCTCAATACCACCTTGTGCAACTGGATCCTCGATTTCCTCATTTGCAGACCCCAGTCTGTTTGGATTGGCAATGACATCTCCTCCTCAATCTCCCTCTGTACAGGTGCACCACAAAGCTGCGTGCTTAGTCCCCTTCTCTACTTGCTGTACACTTATGACTATGAGACCAGGCACAGCTCCAGTGCCATATTTAAGTTTGCTAGTGATGTCATTATCAATGGCCTAATCACGGGTGGTGACGAATCAGCATAGAAGAAGGTGATTGAAAGTCTGGCTGAGTGGTGCCACAACAACGCTCAATGCCAGCAAAACCAGCGAGATGATTAATGACTTCAGGAAAAAAAAGAGAAGGTCCATGAGGTAGTCTTCATTGGGGAGCTGAGGTGGAGAAGATCAGCAACTTTAAATTCCTCAGTGTCATCATTTCAGAGGATCTATCCTGGGGCCAGAATGTAAGTGCCATTATGAAGAAAGCATGGCAGTGAATCTATATTCTTAGAAGTTTGTGTAGATTTGCCACGGTTTCTAAAACCAATGTTGCAACAGCTGCAAGACTTTCTGCTATACTTGTGGTGAGTATACATGTAAATCTCAAAGATGGAGCATGTCTCCTCTTATTAAAAAAGCCAATGAGTTCTACTTTGGGTGTAACATTGCCAAACAAGACAAAGCCTGGGCTCCTGACATTTATTGCATTCACATTTAGACTTCTTCCCTGCAAATCTTGACACTGTCAGTGACGAGCACGGTGTAAGATTTCACCAGGATGTTCTGGTCAGGGAGAAACGGTATTAGTGCAACTGGAATCTACCAATGCTGGCTGATTATTGTTGGACGCTTAAGCAAGAAGCCTCAGACACTGAATACAAATGAAATTCATTAACAAAATATGCTTCGGCTTACTTGAACTATTGCAAAGCGCCAGCACTGTTATGCAATTAAATGTATTGTATTCAATAAAAGTTAATTTCTTGCTTCTCCAAAATCCTGCGTGATAAAAGTAGACTGAAATTATATTTGTGTTCAGCTTCAGGCAGTCTATCATAAACACTAATGAATTCTGAGGAAGTAACATTTTCAAAAAACTTTGTTGTCCAGTGTAATTCTGTTTTCTTTGTCTGACACATTTCATGTATCTATTTCGTCTGGATTTGTAGGCACCAAGCTTTTGTTTTAGAGCAGCTTATATTTCCTTAGTCGTTTCTTAGCTTTGTCTCTTTCTTACTCAGGTCATCATTTTATACTGCATAAGGTGGACTATTTCTGCCCTTAAGGTTTCAGTTTTGTTTCTTACTCTCTTGTGCCATTTCAGAGTTCTCACCTTGTTACTTAGTTTTGGGTTTCTATTATGAGTGCCTCTATTTTGCAGCTATTGTACTGCACCGCTGTTAATGTTGCACAGTATGTTATTGTGTTTAGTTCCTCAAGTGTTTCAAGTTTTCCTCAATACTGTTGAGAGTATTAATTACTTTTTCA
Organism: Hypanus sabinus; assembly: GCF_030144855.1. Classification (NCBI taxonomy): domain Eukaryota; kingdom Metazoa; phylum Chordata; class Chondrichthyes; order Myliobatiformes; family Dasyatidae; genus Hypanus; species Hypanus sabinus. Next base: position 21,487,585 of record NC_082730.1, on the reverse strand, counting down.
AATTTTGACGGCGTGTTTTGTCTTGGTATGTCAGGTCAGTGCCCACCTATTCTGTTAGAATGAGTGCCCATGTATTCTGTTAGAGGGATGTTAATGTTAAATGTTAGGATAATTTTTGTCTGTAAGCTTGGCTTCATCATTAGCATTTTGCAGAGCCTCTACATCTGTGTTGCTCCTATCACCATCAGGTTGTGGAGCAGTTGCTGAAATAATTCTGATTTCATCCGCGCTTTGTGAGGGGGAGCGGTGGAGTGGCATCTTCATTATTTTCTTGTGTAGTACTGTTGTGATTGTTGGTTTCTTTCTAGCTCTTGTGCAACTTCATGTAAACAGTTGATTTACATATCTATAGGGATTAGGTTATTTTAAAAATTTTTACTCTACATTTATCTGCTATTTGCTGTGCATTTACTTGCACGAAGGGATATTGTGCTATAAACTGTTGCTATATCTCTGTATGCTGTCATGTCAGTCTCATATTCCATTACTTCATAATTTTCATGAATTATGAATGTGTTTGCTGCTAATGATCATTTTGTGCATGTTTTTTTTCTCTCTGAACTGCTTGAGTGGTCTCAGTTGTGAGTGGTCTGTTCCCCTGAGAAACACCTGCAGCAGCTGCAGACTGTAGTGCTGGTGAGCTACTTTGAAAGCTAGCTGTATCTTTTCGAGTTTCTTGGTGTCTGCCCGCATACTCAGCAGTGCATCACTGGCAGTTTGCTTACTGTCACGCCCAGTGCTAGCTCCAGGGATGGACTGTCAATCCTCAGGCAGTGGCCATATCACTCTATTCCATCGATATCTCTCCATTTCTAAAGCAAAAAGGTATTGCTTTTTATACCTACAGCCAGAATTACACCCAATCTGGGTCCACTTGCCCTGCAGAGTTTCCCCCCAACCACCACCTGGAGAGGTGCCTATTGGGGAACTGAAAACATCTCACAGGTTATTATTATTACTTTTTTTCTCAGCTCAAGCTGGTAAAACCTGAGGTACGGTCTTAGCCAAGCATGCTCATTTATCAATTGCTAGGAACTTTAGGACTATTCTAGTGGTAGGTGTTCAGTATTGTGGCTTTCTGAAGATTTACATAGATATTACTGTGTAGTCCTAATTGTTTAATGCTATGGTGTAGTGGCTTTAGGATAATAACAGTTATAGATATTACTATTAGGATAATGTATACCCTGTTCATATCCCAAAGACTTTCAATTTCCTCTTTGAATTTAGCATATTTCTGGTATTTTTCACATTGATTTCTATAAGTTATGGGTGCTTGGAATAGCTACATCTATTAAGTAAGCTGTTCTTGCTTGTTTATCCTGGATTATTATATCTGGTTGGTTATTATGGATTGTCCTATCTGTAATAATGCATTGGTCTTAATATAATTTGTGGGATTCCGACTCTAAAACTGGATCAAACTTGCATTTATGGTAAGGGGTGATTTCATTTCTGAGTTTGTATTTTAAAGCAAGATTTTGATAAATGATGTTTGCCACCTGATTGTGTCTGTGTAAGTAATCAGATTGGGTTAAACTGCTACAGGATCCTATAAAGTGTATTGCTAGTTTTTCCTCAGCATTTTCTGAATTTATCACCTTGAATTTATTGTCCTTTATTATGTATTTTTGATTTTTTTTTGTGTTAACAATCTGGTCCTGTAGTCCCATAAGGGACCATTCTGCTTCTGGGAAGAGGACTCCAAGTCTGAGCCGGGCATTTGACACTCTCTGGTCGACATCTAGTCTGCTCAGATCGTGGAAATGTCTTCCATGGAGGGTCATGATTTTCCATTGGTTAACATTTTCTTCAATTGTGATCATTTCTTCATTTTTCTGAGTTGTGGTCTCATTTAAGTTTAGTCATGAATACTGCTTATCAGAATTTCATATGCTTGTGTGGAGTGCTGATCCAGTTTTCTTTGATGAAAGTATATCCTTAGACGTTTTATCTGACTATTGTGAAGATTTTTAATGCCTGTTATTCCTCTTCCCCCTTCTGTCCAGGTAGTGTTAACCTAAACACATTCAAATGTACATAATGTTTTCTGAGATTTGTCATTTCATTTCTCAATTTTCTTTGTAAATTGTCCAGATTAGTTTCAGACCAAGATAGTATGAGAAAAGAATACATTAATAAGGATATAGCAGAAGTGTTTATTTACTTTGTTATATTTTAACTGTTCAAAGTTCAAAGTAACTTTAAGCTCCAGCAGATTTTCTTAAGCATTGAAGTAAATTCTGTCAAAAGCTTTTTCTTTATCGCACTATGATTTATTTTCTCTCTTTGTGATATCCCAGGTACTTATATGTTTCATATTCATCCATCAGTTTTATTGTACCCTGCTGCCCTGTTCTGTATTCTATTAGCTCTATTGCACCTTTCTTTTTGTTTAATGTTCTGTATTTATCCAATCTAAAGTTCATACTTCCATCTTTCGAAAATAGTTCTACTATTTGCATTAATTGCTTTAGCTAAACTGATGAAGGAGCATATAATTTCAAATTATCCATGTATGAAAGGTGTATTAAAGTATAGCTCATTTCATTGTGTCTGATTTGATACCCAGTTATCTTCCGATTCAGTAAATTAACAGGTTTAAAGCTAGACAGAACGATAGTGGACTTGCAGAGTCACCTTGGAAAAAGCCTCGGTTTATTTTGATGATGGTGATAGTTCTTTTTTGCTTATAATAGATAGGGTGAATATAGCACACCAAATGCTTTATCAGATGTTGCAGGAATTCCTTAGGTATTGGGTGTAGCTCATATATAGTAAGAACTTCTATTAAACATGAGTGTGGGACAGAGTCGAATACCTAGAGTAATCAATATAGCAACATGAAAGTTTTAGAATTAAGGGATAGATTTAAAATTATGGAATCTACTATCAATTGTCCATTACATCCTTTCATACCCTTCCAGCATTCTTTCTGCTCTTCTGTAAATATATTGTGGTTATCTCAGTGAGCAGTGATTAGTTGCGAGATACATGATGTTACAATTTTATATATTGTTTGTAAACAAGAAATAGGATGATATTTTGATGGATCGTTTGCAATTTTCCCTTCAGGTAAAAGATATGTTTTACCTTCTGTTAAATATTCAGGCACATTTTCAGGATTTTCTGTATTTTTAAGAAAGTTGCTGTTATGCATTAATAGGCAGGGATGAAGGCAAATAATTTTTTGTACTAATAATTATGAATATTATCACTTCCTATACTTATCTAGTTGTGGATATTTTTATACCCTCTTTCAGCATATCCATTGTAACTCCAGGCATTTGCATTTCTTCTAAAGTTTCTGTGTGTTCTTTTCCTTTCCTAATCCAGCTTGCTTCTTGATTGTGCGTCACCCTGTTTGACAAGATAATAGACCAAAAGTTTATCATCTCTGTGCTTGTTGGTAAATCTGCGCTGGGTTTGGTAACATTTTGGTGCATCAAATTTAATTTTAATGTCCTATATAAACAATTTTCATTGTTTCTGAACTGATAATTCTGTTCTCTTTTGTCTGGTGTATTTCATGTATCTGTTTAGCCTGGCTTTGTATGCACCAAGCTTTTGTTTTAGTGTACAGTATCTATAAACTCTACAACACAAACAAAATGCTGGTGGAACACAGCAGGCCAGGCAGCATCTATGAGGAGAAGCACTGTCGATGTTTTGGCCCGAGAAGGATGGTTCCATTAATATTTGTGGAGATTTTAAGGTCACCATCAACCCAGTACTGAAAGTAGATCAATACACTCTGCCCTTTCTGGAGGAAGCATTCACCAAAGTGGATTTAGCTGAGGCCTACCTACAGATTGAGATGAAAGAAGAGTCTAAGGAGTTTCTCACCATCAACACTCACAAAGGGCATTACATCTACCAAAGGCTTATTTCTGAGTAGCTGCTCCACCTGCACTCTGATAGAAAGCAATGGACTAGGTGCATTAAGGCAACCCAGTTACTCAGGCACCTGAACAACATCATTGTCACCAGTAAGGATGGCAAGGAATATCTCCAAAATCTCAGTGCAGTGTTAAAAAGATTTTAAAAAATTACAGACGCAGAGCATGATTCAACAAGTGTGAATTCTTTAAACCAAGCATCATTTATTCTGGTCAAACTGGTATTTACACAAGTGTGCTGGAAAAATTCCAACCAAGCAGTGTTGGTTGACTCAGGAGCCAAAGGATGTGTCACAGTTCACATTCTTTTTTAGGATTTGTCAACTACTGTAACAGATTCCTGCCAAATCTGTCTACTGAGTGCCATCCCTTGAACTCAATGGTACAGATTGGAAGAAATGGCAATGGACGTGTGGGGCAGCATCCCAAAAAGTAAAGGAAATGGTGGCACCAGACACTGTGCTCACACATTATGATTCACGTCTCCCAGTGAAGCTTGCCTGTGATGCTTTGCCTTATGGTATAGGTGCCGTCATCTCACATGATCTGAGCGATGGAAGTGAACACCCCACAGTTTTCACATCACGTTCCTGTACCGCTGTAGGGAAATATTACACACAGATTGACAGAGAGGCCTTGAGTCTTATTTGGGGCGTAAAAAGTTACAACCAGTGCCTGTATGTGAGAGACTTTTCCTTATTTCTGAGCGTCAACCACTAGTGTCAATTTTCAGTCCATAAAAGGGTGTGCCACTGACAGCAGCAGCATAAATGCAGAGACGGGCTCTGTGTCTTGGGAGGGCATAACTACAAGATTGAATTCAAGAGGATGACTAATCATGGAATCCCGCTTACCTTCAGGAAAGGAAATACCTGAAAATTTTCCAAAAGAAGGCACTCCACTTGATATGTTCTCCCCAACACAAATCAAACATCTCCCTACTATCCTGATGAAGGGATTCAGACCAAAATGTTGACTGTTTACTCTTTTCTATAGATGCTGCCTGCCCTGTATCTGCCACTCCAGCCTTTTGAATGTCCTGCTTTGAATTCCAACATCTGCAGATCTTCTCTTGTTTGCGATTTCCCTGTTATCGGCAGTGATGATCCAAGGAGAAACCCGAAAGAGTCCACACTGTCTCAGGTCTACATTGCAACATGAAATGGATGGACTGTGCAGCGGGTACTTGTGACAAATCAGCAGATCGATCAGCTCGCCACTCACTGTTCGGGATGGCAACACATCCGGAAGTTGCCAAGAGCAGCAGTCCTTCGTTCCTGGGAATGTCCTGCATTGCCCTGGCAGAGGATTCGTGTGGATTTTGCCAGATCATTTGTGCACACAAATTTCCTGGTAGTATTAACGAAGCAGCCACAAGTGTGCATCCTCGCTCGCTGCCGATGTGTTGAGAAGTTTCCTTGCAAGGATTAGTGTTCCAGATCACTTAGTCAGTGACAAGGGACCACTGTTTGTTGAAGAATGGTTTCAGTCATTCCTGAAAATGAATGGAATAAGTCATAACACATCTGTTACATACAACCCAGCTGCAAATGGCTTGGCAGAAAGGTTTGTCCAGAATCTCAAGAATGCACTGCGAGCAATGTCAACAGAACATGTTACACAAATAATGAACTAGAAGCTCACCAACTTCCTCGTTGCATATCACAAAGCAGCGCACTCCACAGCCAATAACTCACTAGCTTCGTGTTCCTGAGTCTTCTCTTGCTTTCACGTTCCAATCTTCTCAAACCCAATGTCAGAAGGAGTGTGCAAGACGAACGACTGCATCAACTCGAGGCCTCCTCAAACTGGGAGGTTTGATGTTTCTCTTCTGGACAAGTGATCCCTTGGAGGAACCACAGAGGTGATCAAATGTGGGCATTCAGGAGGATTAAGGACTGAACTGGACCACTCTATTACACAATGGAGATTGCATCTGAGATCATCTGGAAAACAACACATCAATCAGTTGAAGAGAGCAGAGTCAATTGTTTGAGAACAATGGTGTCCGGAGCTGTCAGAACCACATCCTGCAGTCGCAGAGTCATCTTCTACAACCACCGTGGAGGAGGCCGAACCTGAGATTGTGTAACAGCCACAAATCTCTCCTTCCCAGCAGAGTGCTCCCCCTTGTCAGGAAAGACATTATCCCACTAGAGTAAGGAAGCTTCCACAGAGATGAAATCTTTAGGCCTGAATGGTATAATTTAAAATTTACTATACTGTGGATGGCTGTGTAGTAGTTGTATTATATATTATGTATACTGTACATACACACACACACACACACACACACGTATATTTATCTATTATGTGTGTGTATAGACCAGGCATGGGCAAACTACGGCCCGCGGGCCATATGCGGCCCGTTAAGCTTTTTAATCCGGCCCGCAGAACTTGATGAAATTATATTAATAAACCTTGTTAACGTTTTTTCCCCGCAATTCTGGCGTTTTCCCAATAGATGATGCACTCTATATACATTTTTGGCGACCCATTTCCTGGCACATCCGAACTGGCTCACAATTAGCCAGCGTTCCGGCTAAGGGAGATAGCCTGCGGGGATTTGCGAGCACAGAGCTTTAGAGCCTCTGCGCTACGGGTGGCAGGTTGAGGGAGGCTTAAAAGTGAGGCTGGGGATTTCGAATAAAGTTTTTTTCTTCGACTGCAGTTACCGACTCCGTGTCGTAATTTTAGCGCTGCATGTAGCACACCGCTACACATTGACCTTTGTTGAGGTGCAGCGTATTACTCCACATTTGCGCTTTACTCTTTGTTCGGCTCAACCTATTTGTGTGAACAGGCGTTCAGCGTCATGAACATCAACAAAGCCAGCCACAGATCCAAGTTAACTGACCAACACCTCAGATCCATCCTGAGAACCGCCACAACAAAACTAAATCCAGACTTTGATGCACTGGCTAAAAAGGGAGACCAACAACACTGTTCCCACTGAAATTAAAAATAAGTTTCTTCATTGTGTTATGTAAAAAATGCATTTGAAAATATTTTTTTCAATAAGCCTTACACGTTACATGTCATTTCTGTTAAGTGATGGACATGAGTAGTGCGCAGGTGCACGTACGTTCTCAAAATAAAAAATGCGCTCCAAATCAAATATCGCGCTCCGCATACTGGCGCACTGTCAGTGTTCTGTCTTTGTGCTGGTCGTTGTTGAGGTTTGGCACAGGGGACAATTGAATAAGAAGGAGCAGGACAAGTAGACCTGCATCTCCTACCGTTTTTGAAATAAAGACAGTCAGGAGGAGAGTGATGATGATAATATCTTGAAGGATAACAGAATTTTCAGTGCTTTAAAAGTCATTTCAATAAATAGCTAAATACCATGGGACTTCAAAGACAGATATTTTGTTGTAATGCATTTGTTCATTTTCAATTGAAATTAAAGCACATGTTTTCTACATATCCCATGATATTTTATTTTCCCTTATGAGGTGTATTACCAAAACACTCTGTCCATCTGCTCCTGGTCTGCCCCCCTGTCAAATTTTAGAACCCTTTGTGGCCCACAAGTCAAAAAGTTTGCCCACCCCTGGTATAGACATATAAATTGAGATGCATTTTCTATTGAGTTGGACCTTATAGCTAAGCAGAGGTGAGTGTTGTGTATTTAATACTTCAGTAATAGCTGAGTAACATTGTAAATATATTGTTTGATTAAGCTTTCTTAGTTGTTTAAATAATTAATTACAGGTTATATGTAGATGTACATGGCATGCCTTATCACCCTGTCATCACATCATCCCTCCTTAAGTAAAAATGAAACTAATGTACATGCATTCTGGACTCTTTTGTTTTCATTTTGATTATTTTTATGTATTGAAGTTACAAAACATAACATCCGTCCTGGTGGGTGCAGTCTTTCATTTATTCTATTGTGTTTCTTGTATTTACTGTGATTCCCCACAAGGGAATGAATCTCGGGTTTGTTTATGGTGTCATATATCTACTTTGATAATAAATTTATTTAGAATTTTGAATTTAGTTAGGATGGCATATGACGGAAGTAAATATATTTCAAGTGGTTACTGTGGAAAAAAATTCTCCATTAGCACATCAAGCAAGAAGTAAACTTGAGGGTCAGAGAGTTAAAAGGTGCTGGACTGCAGATTAGGGGTGGGGAAGTTGGCAGCATTTGGAAAGTGTGCTTTCAGGGGATCAGAGAACATTGCTGAAGAGAGATAAACACACGAGATTCTGCAGATTCTGGAAATCCAGACTAGCATAAGCAAAATGCTGGAGGAACTAAGCAGTTCAGGCAGCATTTATGAAAATGAATAATGGGACTGGGACTGGGAATAATGAGAAATGGGACTGGAAGGATGGGGGTGGGGGAGCCAGAATAGGATGGTGGGGAGAGAGGAAGTACAAACTAGAAGGTGATAGATGAAGCCAGTTAAAAATGGAAGGCAGAGGGGGAGGAATTACCAGAAGGTAGAGAAATCAGTGTCCATGGCATCAGGTAGGAGGCTACACATACAGAATATGAGGTGTTGGTCTTGGCCTGCTTTATCAGTCCTGTTTACTTCTTTCCATAGATGCTGCCTGCCTCAACATTTGGTATGGAGGGGCCATTGCACAGGATCAAGAAAAGCTACGGAAAATTGCAAACTCTGTCAGCTCCAGCATGAGCACTCGCCTCCCCAGCATCAAGGACATTTTCAAAAGGTGATGGCTCAAGAAGGCGGCATCTGTCGTTAAGGACCCCCATCATGCAGGCCATGACCTCTTCTCATTGTTACCATGATGGAGGAAGCACTGGAACCTGAAGACACACACACACTCAACGTTTCAGTAACAGCACCACCATGAGATTTCTGAATGGGCAATAAACCCATCTACACGACCTCACTATCTTTGCACCTTACTTACTATAATGTATCTTATACATATATTTCTCATTGTAGTATATAGTTATTTTTGCATGCATGCTGAAAAAAAGAAAGAGGTAAGCGTGCCTTTGCTACTTTGTAGGTTACGCCTCTTCAGGCAAAGGCTGCACCCAGTGAGGATGCCGGTAACAGGGCGTCTGATGGTGTCTGTGGTGGATGAATCCAAAAGGGTCAATGGTACAGCCACCTTGGTGGCACGCGGAGGAACCAGAGTGCTGGTCAACGGATGGCATCACTAGACTAGATGGTTGTCACTGCGGGGCAACTTCCTTATCCGCTAAGTTGGTTACACTCCTGTGTACCACTTAGCATCAGATCTGGAATCGCGGAGAGACTGTATGGTGGGGGCACGACACCAAGTTTCTGGATGGTGTGACGTGCCTGCAGAGGCTAAACTCTCAGCACAGTCAACATCAAAATCGATAGGCAGCCAAAGAAGGATATAGTTATTTTTATTTTGTGTTGTAATGTACTGCTGCCACAAAACATACTTTATGATACACTGGGTGCCATTTGTATTAAACCTCATTCTGATTCTAATTCCCTTGGACAGTGTGACCTGGGAACCCCTGCAGTCCAGGGAATGAAGTCATTCCGCTCGTGCTGGATACTGAGTCACAGAAATGACTGACTGAAAGTTCTGAGTGATGCAAGTTATTTTGAAATAATTGCTATCAAACTTCACTCCATGAAAGGAGAAATGATCATTCATTTGCATCATACTGAATAAAGTACAGTGTTATGCAATTGAATTTCATGGAAACTATCCTGCACAACACAGATGTGTTAATCTGGATTATGTGCTCAAAACCCTGAAGTGGATAATTAATCCACAAACTTCTGACCTAAAGGTGAGAGTGTAACTCACTAAACTGACTCACAGTTCAATAATTACTGTAAATCTGTCATTGGATTTCTTTTTCTCATTTATTTATTGCCTCGTTGGAGGATAAACCTGCCTGATAGTTAAAAGCAGCTTGACAGATTGTCTGTCTACCTTTCTGCCTTTCTGTGTCAGAAAAATCACACACAGTAACACATGATATATTCAGTAAGCTGATCACACTGACAGGGACTGCGTTCAGTCTAAGGCTCACCATAAATAGAAAACTAAAGACACTCTGATTCTGGGAACTGAAAAACAGAGTAAGGACATATTACAAAAGTTTGTCTTCAGTTAAATGTCTTAAAGATGTGATATGCTGGAGTGTTGGATGACCTGCTTCCGAAGTTTGATTTCTTTGAAGTTACTACTTTTGGAAGCAAGAATCAACATTCCTTCTTTTTTATTTTTTACAGCTGTGTGGACCAACCATTCTTCTGAGCAGGAAACGTTTAGATAGCCTGAAAACTGTGCGGCGCTTTAAATCTTAACATTAATATATAAAAGAAAACTTCAGCTGGGTGGCAATAATGCTTATATGCACAGGAGCATTGCAGTTATGCACAGCTGAGAGGGAACAGTGGCAAGGATACAACTGTGATTGCTTCCGGGATAATTTGGCTTGATCCTCCCACAGTACAAGGAAATTACATCAGATGCACAAGTACGCCCTCTGGCAAGAAAATCCCCCAATAAATTTCATAGTGATGCTAACAACTGGTTAATGTTCAAACAAAATAAGTCTCTGGAACATATTAGGCACAATAAAGTGAATACACATAAAAGTGCCAGTTCCAATTTTATGTCTAGTGTGACTTCATCTGGAAATGATCTACAGTACAATCTAATTAGGGAAAGTCAAAATTGCATTGTACAGTTCTTGAAATCAGGCACTACACAATACAAATTCCAGGCTTTTATTCTTTCCTTTTTCTCTTCTCATATCCATCAAGCATCTAGCAACAATCTCCACCATCTGTTAACACCTAATACTGATGCCCTAATTATTCACACAGAAGATTCTGCAGTTACCGGAAATCTAGCATTGTGATGAAGGGTCTCAGCCTTCAACAGTTTATTCCCTTTCATAGATGCTACCTGACCTGCTTAGTTTCTCCAGCATTTTGTATGATTTGCTCTCGTAAAATATGCTTTGCTTCCCACTTCCCTGTTTTTCCTGCCCACCACAAAGAGGTTCTCCGCCTAAATTATTGACGATTTATTCCACTCCATAGATGCTGCCTGATCTTTTGAGTTCCTCCAGTATTCAAAGTTCAAAGTAAATTTTATTATCAGAGTACATACATGTCACCACATACAACCCTGAGATTCTTTTACTGCAGGCATGCCTAGCAAATGTTTAGAACTGACAACTGTAAACAGAATCATTGGACAACGAACTGTGCAAATACAGATATAATTAAATAGCAATGAATAACAAGCATGAAGTAACAAGATAAAAGGTCCTTAAATGAGTGTAGTTATCCTTTTTGTTCAAGAGCACAGTGACTGAGGTTAGTAACTGTTGTTGAACCTGGTAGTGCGAGTCCTGAGGCTCTTTTACCTTATAGCAGTGGGAAAAGAGCACAGCCTGGGTGATGAGGAGCTTTGATAATGGATGCTGCTCTCCTACCACCATGGTTCTGTGTGTGTTTGCCTGATTTTTTATTGTATCAATGTATGTGGGACTTAGCTGTGCACAAAATATCTGTCATATTTCTGATTCATTAAAAGTGAAGGAACTTTGGTTATAGATGATCTTTCTAGGGCTGGTGCTTTTGTGTTGCACTGACAAACACACATTTTTATGAAAACAATGCCCCCGCACTGCTTTGTCAATCAGCTTGCTTTGTCTTAAAATAATTAAAAGGTTTGTTAAATATCTATGTTAATAAGGGATTTGAGGGCTAGCAATAATTAAATTCCTTTAGTGCTCCTGGGAACATTAAAAATCTGACTACAGAATTCAGGGCTAAGTAAGTTAATTTTATCTTCTCATGCAGAAATCCCTCAATGGCCATGCCTGGAGGTAAGCTGCCAGGTAGGGCCAGTGGGACACACACAAACCAAGTTGTGCAAGCATTCCATTTCACATTGTTAACATTTTTTATCAGAACATTAACAGGAGTTCAATCAAGCAATCTCTCTTAAGTTTAAGAGGATGGGAATTAAGAATGGGGAAAGGTCAATCAAATCTCAGTGGAAAGGAAATAAAGACTTTTATTGCAAAACTCCGCCTCAAGTCTTTCAGATGATTCGCACAGAATGATTACCTTAGATGGTGCTTCATAGACAAACTGCAAGCCATATCTAATGACCTGTCAAGACTCCCACTAATGCATTTAATCTTCTTGGGAAGATGACTGACAGAGACATTATCTAGAGGTTAAAGCTCTATGAATTTTCCCAGTGACATTCCTAACCCAACAAAACGATGAAGGGAAACAAGTTAAAGTTACAGGAATGATTCAGCTTGGGCTGTTCTACAGACTTCAGGATTTCTCTCATTTTCTTCTGAATGCCACAATTTTCAGTCTCGTATACATTCCTTATGTGTAGTGCTCCACCATCTAAGGATAAATTCTGCAACCTTATCCTTAAAATTCTCTAACTGTAAACACAACAGATTCTTCAGATGCAGATGTTCTGTGCTTTATTGCACCCAGTATCTTGTCAGCCTGAGGCAGTATTACATCAACTACAAGTGGTCCAACACATTAAAAATACATACAAAGTGCACAGCTTCTGAAGAGCACCAGGCGGACATCCCCATTCCATCCTCATAAGCACAGCAGCCGCGACTAAGACACAGCACTTGCCATATGGTGAGAAGGTGGAGTGACTTTGTATGGTGTATGAAGCACGTGCAGCCATAAAATGCACTAATTTCTTGTCCCATGATATTACCTTAAGGTTACATCCAACACATAAATTAGGGTGCTCAGGCAGTGTAGCAGCAAAAGTGATGCTGTTACAGCTTGGGGCTTTGGAGTTCGGCGTTCAATCCTGGCATCCTCTATAACTTAGGCGTCAAACTCAAGGCCAGCGGGCCATATCCGGCCCGGCGTACAATTATATCCGGCCCGCGAGATCATTTTAGATAGATCTATTATTTTAATTATTAATGGCCCGGCGATATGAAGCCTATGATTGTAAATTAATACCAATCATAAAAATAATGCTTGCTCAGCAGTCTTCTTCATAAGAAATGGAATTTGTGAAGTGAAACACTTTGTAGTTATAGCAGAGACTGAGACACATGAGAACAGGCTGAAAAAACAGAGGCAATGAAAGCTGTGTTCGCACGTGCCCGACTGATCCGGCCCGCATGAAGCTGCATTTTGCTCAATCCGGCCCGTGACCTAAAATGAGTTTGACACCCCTGCTCTATAAGAATGCTTGTAATTTTGTCCCGTGTGCGCGTAGGTTTCCTCCCTCAGTCCAAAGATGAACCAGTTAGTAGGTTAATTAGTCATTGTAAATTGTCCTGTGATTAGACTTGGGTTAAATTGATGGGTTGCTGGATGGCATGGCTTGGTGGGCAGGAAGGCTCTGTCCCATGTTGCACTTCTAAATAAATAAAATAAATGCTTCAAGCCAAGGAAATGCTCTATTTGTATTTATATAATCATTGGCAATTTCTCCAGCTTAAAAGAAACTGATTTTTATTTGAGTATATTGGGTCACTATGGATTGTTTGCATCTAGAGATCCCTAATTGTCAGAGGTACACAGTTAAGTGACATATATTCCTGAAATTCCAGTTAGGAAGGCTGTGGGTGAATCATTCAGAATCTGTTGGGAAAGCTTTCCCCTTAAACCTATGGAAGGCCAGTATGGATCTCTTGTGCGACTCTCTCTTTCATGCGAGTGAATGGAACCATCAGGGGAAGGAGCCTGAAGGGAGACTGTGAGCAGTTTTTTTTATCACTGACTTATTTCATGAAATTTGTTGGTTTGTAGCAGTAGCACAGTGCAATACATAAAATATTACTATAGATGACAAAAAACAAATAAATAAATAATGCAAGAAAAGAGCAAAATAATGAGGTAGTTCATAGGTTCGTGGATTGTTCAGAAATCTGATGGTGGATGGGAAGAACTGTTTCTGAAATGCCAAATATGGGGCTATCAATGTCCTGTACCTCCTCCTGATAGTAGTATTGAGAAGGGAACATGTCCTGGATGGTGAAAATTCTTAATGCACTGCCTTTTAAAGATACCCTTGATAATAGGGAGGCTAGATAAAGCAGATGTAATATTTTCAGAAAATATAATTTTGGAACACAACCTTAAGTTACAACATGATGAACGTCTCTCATTGTAGAAAAGAGTTTTTGTTTCTCCAAACCTTCTGCTGGGGCTTTCTCACCCTCTGTACAGTATGTTGCAAGCTCAATTAGATTGCCATGCAAATCAATGGCTTGAATTGTTCTAAAAACATTTTTCCAGTCAGTGGCTTCCTCACTTCAGCTCTTGTGCAATACAAGGCAAAGTCATTATATCCTGCGATTCCCAGAATGTAACAAAATTTGGATGCTGCATTTAATTTGGGCAGCACACCTGAGAATAGATAGTATAGGCCGTGGAGTTGTTGCTGTCGATGTTAATTGAATCATAAGGGGGACGAAGAGGCAGCATTTCTGTAACAAGCAGAGCAAATTGATCTCTAGTTACCGATTTAGCGCTGTACAATTGCTGCATCTTAATTGTTAGATATTTTACAAAACTGGGGCTAAATATGGAATAAAGGTACATTACTGATTTTACTTGAGTTGTAAAATAGGTACCTATTTTATCTATTTAATATATTTAGTGATACAGAGCAGAGTAGGCCCTTCCAGTCATGCTGCTCCAGCAAGCCCCTACAGACCTGATGAACCCTAATTTAATCACAAGATAATTTACAATGACCAGTTACCCTACCTGGAAGGTCTTTGGACTGTGGCAGGAGACCGGAGCAGCCAGAGAAAAATGCACACAGTCCATGGAGGTGACAGACTCCTTACAGACGGTGCCGGAGCTGAACTTTGAACTCCGTAACAGCCTCACGCGAACCACTATGCTACCGTGGTATTGTATTGATTTAACACCTTTTCCAAGCTCAGAATGTCCCAAAATACTTTACAACTAATTAATTACGGTTAATCCCTCAAAGTTGCAGTGCAAGTTGATAGGGTTGCTAAGAAAGCGAATGCCGTGTTGGCTTTCCTTGCTGAGGTAAATGAGTTCAAGAGCCGCGAGGTAATGTTTCAAAACCTGGTTCGACCAGATTTAGAATATTGTGTTCAGTTCCAGTTGCCTCATAATAGGAAAGATGTGCAAGCTTTAGAGAGGGTGCAGAGGAGATTAGCAGGATGCTACTTGATTTACAGAGCATGTCTTTTCTCTAGGGCTTTCCTATCTGGAGCTTACTCAAGATGAGGCATAGATTGAATGGATAGCGGAAGACTTTCTCCTAGGGTGGAAATGGCTAACATTAGGGAACATAATTTTATGGAGGAAAGTACAGAAGGGATGTCAGAGGTTTTTTCTATACAAAGAGTAGTGACTGCATGGAATGCACTGCCAGGCGTAGTGGTAGAAGCAGATACATTAGGAGAATTTAAGAAACTCTTAGATAGGCACATGGATGATAGAAAAATGGAGAGCTATGGTATATAAGAGGGAAAGGTTAGATTGTTCCTAGACAGGTTAAAATGTTGGCACATCATGTGCTGAAGGGCCTATATTGTACTGTAATGTTCTATGATCTACGACTTCTCTTATAAAGCATAGAAAATGAAGGAGATAATTTATCACAGGTAGTTTTACATACACTCATGTAAAAAAAAGACCTGATCATCTACTTGCATATTAGTTGAGGAATTAATATTGACAACTCACCTGGTAGACCTTAGATTTTATCTAAGTGGTGTCATGGAATGTTTTACTTCCACTCAAGGGAGAAGCTGGGGACCTCGGCTTAATGTTTCCCATTGGAAAGACAGAGATCCTGACCATAATACCCTCAGCATTATATTGGAAATTTCAGCCTGGTCTTCCTTTTCCATCATCTGGAATGGAATTCTGAACCAACAGCTCACTGAGCGAAACTGATAGCAACTGATTCAGAGAAATGGGAAATTTGGTCACTTGAGTCAAGTGGCAGTTGTTGCCCACTTCTTAATCTTCAAGAGGAAAGTTCTTTAGAAGTTTAAAAAAAAGATAAATAAACAAAGTTAGTACTTCTGGAAACTGAATGTGCCCAGAGACAGGGGCAAACTGAAGATCAGAATAATGCAAATAGAACCTAATGCTTTTATGGATTTGCTGAACTTTAAATTAACTCAAAACCCCCAAATGGAAATTTCCCTCAGAATGACGCAACACAATTACTTGCTGTGAATAAATATTGCTACTGATTTCTGAGAAAGTAAATTCAAGCCTCTAAGTTAATAAGTCTGCCTGGGAGAATGAGAGAAAAAAATATTTCAAAAAGCAAATTACAAATAAAATGAATAAAACCTGACCCAGAGGGTTTTATCTGTTTAGCTTCCTGCTAGTCTACTTAACATTTATTAAGTTATGCATTTAAGAAATATTTCAAACCAATTTAAGTTTAAATGCTTATTTGCAGCAATTTCTTGCTTGATCCAAATTTAAATGCACAAGGTAAATACGAGGCAGCAATGATTAAAAATCCAATTTCTTTCCCAGTCTTGGAGTGATTTTAATGCTGTAGTTTTACTCAGCTGGTCTCACTATGGTCTCAAAATGAAACACAGTCTATGCACACTTTTTAAACAGTTCTTTGCAGCTCTGGGTTAATGTTACAGTTTTAGCGTTATGCCCGGAGTTACGTCAACTATTACATTGTCTCACTTTGATCAGCCTAAGCAGTTCACATTCAGATGCAAAACCAAATGCTAAGATTCTAGTTATGGCTGCATCCTTGTCAATCCAGGATCATCTCTAGGAATGGCTTTTCTTCCCACTGTGGTATATATTTAGCTGCATTTGCCCAGGAGCCTCTACAAAAACTAGAGATTCGCCAGATGCTGGAATTAAGACCATAAGGTATAGGAGCAGAATTAGGCCACTGTGTCTGCTCTGTCATTTCGTCACAGCCAATCCATTTACCCTCTCAGTCCCAATCTCCTGTCTTCTCCCTGTACCCTTTCTTGCCCTGAGTAATCAGAACTCTATCAACCTCTGCCATAAATATACACAATGAGTTAGCCTTTACAGCTAGCTATGGCAACAAATTCCACAGATTCACCACTCATTCCAGTGTAACACACATACAAAATGTTGGAGGAACTCACAGGTCAGGCAATATTTGTGAAAAGGAATAAATAGTCACTGTTGCAATCCAAGACTGATGAAGGGTCTCAGCTTGAAAAATCAACTCTATATTCCTCTATGTAGATGCCGCCTGACCTGCTGAGTTCCTCCAGAATTTTATGTGTGTTAGTCCAGAGGCCTTTACAGAGTTCAGAATGTAGACCATACTGAGTATGAGGGGACAGTCTCCAAGAACATGCACTATTCTCTATACCTCTCGAAAGCAATAGATAGTATTATTCAGCAGTGAAAGTTGCCTTAGGCATCCAACTGGCACTAGGCTTTCCTCACAATCACTACCCATTACCCTCCACTTAACTCACTTCTCATCTCCTCACTGCTACCTTTCTTGTTGACATCACTCTTCTGCTGAAATATCCTCTGTGGAGGGACCAGAATGCGCCTTTAGACACTGGAAGGTAGAGTCTAAATTAATGAAGTGAAAAATAAGTTAATTATGTCCAACCCTACATAGCAGCTCAATGGGTTGAGATCAACCCATGCTCAACAAATTTCCACTTTATTATCACTTGCATTTCCAAGGATTCTGCGATATTGTGTGACCCTCAATTGTAGAAAGGAAGGAGTTAAAAGTACAGTTGTCTTATGTACTTAACAATGAAAAATACTGAGGGAAGAGCAATTAGTGTTGATGGAGTTAGAAGAGTGAATCAAAGAAGTCACGAAATATGTTCTCCTTGGAATGCTGAACGGAAGGATGGGTGGTGAAACTGGTCTGATGGTCGCATTAGGTTGGAGGGTCAGAGATTACAGAGGTGATTAGCTGAATGAGAAGGGGGAAGTGGACAGAGGGCAGCTGAGGATAAGAAGAATCCCATGGGAGGAGATGAAGCAAGAGTAGAAGAGTGGGAAATAGAATTTGGGATCAAAATATGTGGGATTGAAACTTCAGAGCTGAGATGTTGACAGGATAACAAGGTTAGCAAGGTGACCAGGTGTCATGCAGAGTGAGGCAACAGGAAGGAGCTGATGGATAACCTTAAATTTACATGGAGTGTAAGATGGGAAATACATCAGGAGAACCTGAGTCAACCTTTCTGGAACATGTACCTGTGCTCCCCTGAAAATCCAGGTGTAAACCTTTACAGTTCCAAGAATGAAATTGCCATAATATGATTGGTTGTGAATTAAATAACACATCAAGTGACCGCGGACTTGGCCATTACAATGCTGATTTCATGCTATTTGATTCCCCGCCCAGAGCCCTTGATCTATTTTCACTGTGGCTCGCTTGCTAATCAAACCATTCCCCTTAAACTAGTCCTGTGATACTGTCCTCCTTGTAAAGACGCTAACTCCAAAGAGAGGGTGGCTCAGAAATAACATCATAAACAGTTGAGCATGAATTCCTGCTACTCTGGTTCACCACTGCGAGGTTGGGATTGTAGAATCAGATGCCCATTTTAGCCAATCAGTGATAGCATTGAAACATATGAGTAAAACTGGAGAGGAGATAGAAATACTATTAAAACTAATTCTTGTTCTGTTGGCAAGGAATAAACTGTCAACATTTCGGGCTGAGACGCTTCACCAGGACAGATGAAAGGTCTTGGTCTAAAACATCAACAGTTTATTCCTCTCCATAGATGCTACCTGACCTGTTGAGATCTTCCCACATTTCATGTGCTTTCCAGCAGTCTGCAGAATTTCTTGGTTTATTCTTGTCTGGTTCTAGTGAACAAAATGCATCTGCCTTCTCAAAAGTCACTGATCATTTAAAACTGAGGTGCTTAGAAATTTATTTTTTCAAAGGATAGTGAATCTTTCAAATTCTTTACCCCTGAGGGTGGTGGAGACCAGATCACTTGAAATACTTAAGATGAAGATAGATGAATATTTGAAATATAGGGCAATTGAAGGCTGTGGGGAACTGGCACAGAAGATGAGCTGAGGCCAGTCTAGATCAGTTATGATTATATTGAATGTTGTGGCAGGCTTGAGGGGCCAAGTGACCAACTCGTGCTCTGATTTTGTTCTGGTGTTCTGTTCCATCCAAAGTCCAGTGACATCTCCATGTATCAGGATAACATTTCCACTTTCCAGCCTTATTAATCTTACTGAACTGTCAGAGCATAAATGTAGAGTTGGTGTCTATGGAGACACATTTATATTATAAAGTTCTCATTTGGGAACTTCAGAGGTCTTTCAGTTTGAACTTAAACAGAAGTTGGTGGCAGCAAAGACAGGATGGAAAATGAAAAAGAAAGAAGATGAAACAGATGGTAGAGAGAGAGGACAAAGGAGAAAGTAAGTCCTGTAGTTGCATTATATAATCTCCCTTTAATATGTTAGTAAATACTTCTTAATGCAAAATCAAAATCAATTAAAGATCTGAATTGAAAATTTAAAAAAAAGAACTGCAGATGCAGCAAGTCTGAAATAAAAACAGAAATGGTTAGAAATACTCAGTAGGCCAGGCAGCATCTGTGAAATTCAAACAGTCAATGCTTTAGATCTGGGACCCTTCATCAACACTGGGTTGTATGGGTTCCTGAATTTTTAAAAAATGTCGATGAGGTTTGATGGCATTTGTAATGTAACTTCACTTTGTGAATCTTGTCACAGTTGTGCATAGGTTACTACAGTAATTGTCCCCCAAAAGCAGAAACTGCACTCCATTGGCCTCGTGTCATGGATGGTAGCTCCATGGTTTGAAACTTGTCAGATGGAGGAAATGGCTTGGTTTCCACATTTTATGCAAGGCCTGACGATTAAGATAAGTTATCAACCATTTGAGACAAATATTATGTGTACCTATATGACAGTGCAATTGATAAAAACTTAAGGGAAAATAAATGCTCCCAAAATAGGTGGATGGATGGGAATGATTTTGGGTATAATTTTCCAATTTATCCTCTCAGGAAAATCTGCTCCTGTATCTTCTTAATTAAAGCCATTCACCTTGAAGAAAATGAGGGAAGGTTTGATAGAAATATACAAAAGTTTAAGGAGCATGGTTAGGGTAAATACAGGCAGGCCTTTACCACTGAGGTTAGGTGAAGACTCAAACTATAGGTCATGGGTTAAGGGTGAAAGGTAAAATGTTTAAGGAAAATATGAGGGAGAACTTCACTCTGAGAATGATGAGAGTGTTGAATGAGCTCACAGCAGAAGTGTTGGATGTGTGTTTGATTTTAGCATTTAAGAGGATTTTGTATAGGTACATGCATGGGTGGTTGCCGAGGCTCTGGCAGAGTATGGCACATGATGATGATGATGGCTGGAGTATGTAAATCTATATTCCTGCTAAGTTGACAGGGCTAGACAGCATAATAATTCAACAAGGCCTAGATGGGCCAAAGGGCCTGTTTCTGTGCTGTAGTGTTCTATGACTCTTTAACTCTACAAAAAGAAACTTTATGTTTATGTCATCTACAGTAGGAAATAATCATGGCCAGAAACTATTAGACTATGCAATCAGAATACTGCTCATTTATTATAATAACCATCACTCATTATGTTGTTAAGCACCTCAGATTTAACAGAATCAATACATTTTCCTTTTCTCCATTATGAAGCTCATAATAGCCTAGGTCTAGGTGTTTTCTGCTGTTCTTAGAACTTAATAATAATTTTGTCAGGCTTATGATTCCCATTTGTTTTGCATGACTTGTTTAGTTGAAAGTTTCTCTCAATTTAAAAGTAACTTTGCGCTGATGAAGGTGAAGTATTAGTTTTAAACATTATTATTTGAACTAACTGCCTCAGCTTCTATGTCCCATATAAGATAGTCTGTATATACTTGAACAAAAATCAAAGGTTACCCTTTGCTGCTCACCATTACAGTTCACATTTAGATACCAACCAAGCTAAAGAGCAAAGATTCATTTACTGTTTATAGTCATCTTAATGTAAATTATATGCAAGATAAATTACATCATCACTTAAAGGATTAAATTGCAAGGGCGAATTGCATAAAAAATCTTGCATTCATTTGTTTAAGAACTTAAGAGCTGATGTAATCTTTTATTTTAAGTGTTTTTATGGAGTAAGTAGATTTAAACTATTTTTTTCTGGTGGTGAAATCTGTATCAAAAATAGCAAAGCCTGACCATGAGTAAAATTGGGAACTGTTTTAGGAGTCGTCTGCTTGAGCTGTGGATGGTGGAAATTCTTTCAACTTACGTCAATGGAGATTATTGGGACTAATATTGACTTATTTTCAAGTGTGCTTATCAAAGGACATGGATCAATTGCAAAAATTGACTTATGGTGAAGAATAATCCTAATTTGATTGAATAGAAGATTAGACTTAGATAGTAGGAGAGCAATCACTCAAGCGGAGTACAATATTCTCCCAAAGGGTTATTCCCTTAATGGAGAATGCCAGTGTGTGAGTTTGTTTAACATAGGGAGGCTGATGCACAGGCAGCCACCACACAGTCTTTCACAGGGGTCAGGGTCCAGTGGCATGGAATGCAAGATGACTGGGAACCCTTCACTGCCACCACCTTCCTCCGCCTTCACTGTCATCAGTTCCATCATTGAGTTCTTGGATGCATTGCTCATACTGTTACACAAGTGAGGCGGTGGACGAACCCAAGTGCTGAACACGGGCGTGGAGGCAGAGTCGGGGGGCGTTATTGACATAGCGAGCATGGAATCGGTATCCAGGAGCGATGTTAGACTTAGAACTGGCAGTCCTAAGAACCATGAAATGAGGTTACTCACACCTGAGTCAACTAACAAACTGGCAGCTCCTTGTTGTGATCACAGGGTCTTTATCCTGCATTTTCTGATGGAAAGCCGCTGTGTGTGGTTAGTGGAA
Source organism: Hypanus sabinus (assembly GCF_030144855.1). Lineage (NCBI taxonomy): Eukaryota > Metazoa > Chordata > Chondrichthyes > Myliobatiformes > Dasyatidae > Hypanus > Hypanus sabinus. The sequence goes on along the minus strand of NC_082730.1, from coordinate 21,465,776 downwards.
CCTGGGAGTGATTGGAAACTAAAGGAGGGGATTGGGGCCCAATTCCTGAGGTAAATAGCAAGGTGGGGGATTGCCAGAAGGGACCATGTTACATAGTTTGAAAGCTTCCCCTTGACCTTACCACTACGGTGACCCTACCAGAAGCTAAGTGCCAGGCAACCTCACTCTTGGGATCTCCCAAACTCACAAGCCTCTCCATCATGATAAAGTGACAATACTCAAAGAAGAGACAGATAAACAGAGGCAACGGTACAAATAGAATATCCTTTACTGAATACTTCAACTTTCAAATTAATATCAGGATTTGCGTAGCTCTTCTACCATCTTTATCATACATGGTGTTGCAACTTCACTTAACATATATTAATATGCATTATCCTTTAGCAATGTAAGTATCCTTCTGCAGTGCTCCATTCACATTTCTGAATGTCCTGATGAAGGATCTGGGTCTGAAACAATGACTGTTTATTCCCTTCCATATGTCCTACCTGACTTGTTCAGTTCCTCCAATATTTTGTGTGTATTGCTCAAGTTTCCCAGTATCTGCAGAATCTCTTGTATCTATGATACACATTTGTGAGAATCCACTAGGCAAGGGGAAAGGGTTCACTGCACACACTTTTAACCCACCCTTCTCTTTTGCTGTGGCACCTTGCTGTCGAACAATGTTTCTTCACGCTGGTCTTAGAAGGTCACATTTACTTGCATTAGCATGACAGGCTCACCATTTCCTCCTGAGCAAGAGATAACCCCCCTCTCTCTTCCCTCTTTTTTCCATTCTCCATTCTGGTTCCCCTCTTACCCATTCTCTTCTCCTCACCTGCTCATTATCTCTCTCCAGTGCCTCTCCTCCTTCTCTTTCTCCCATTGCCACTCTCCTCTCCTATCAGATCCCTTCTTCTTCAGCCCTCTACCTTTACTGCTGATCACCTCCTAGCATCTCACCTTATCATCCCACAGCCCCCCTCTCCTGACTTCACCTATCACCCGATTGTTTGTACTCCTCCCCCTCCTTATTCTGGCTTCTTCCATCTTTCTTCCTAGTCCTGATGAAATGTCAGTTCTTCATTCCTCCCCGTAGATGTTGCCTGACCTGCTGAGCTCCTCCAGGATTTTGTGTGTGTTACTCTGGATTTCCAGGATCTGCTGAATATCTTGTGTTTATCACAAAATATAACAAGTTTGGTGGGAAATAATCAGAGAAGAGTTTCAAAGGGTCGATAAATATGATGTAGACTGGATCTGACTATTAACACTTAAATGCAAAGCAGCGTACTGCTTAAAGCTGTCCTGCCCCAGTTTAATCACATTTCCGTCAGACTGCTAATTATTCAGCCACTGTTGCCCTGCTCTTGGAGAAAAAGTTATTACTGTTCCAATAATTTCACTTTTAGATCCTTTGCTTCCAGCATTTTTGACTCAACCCATAAATAATAAAACTGAACTGTGCACACTTCGTAAATCAGCCTGCCTCTCTACCAAGCTCCGTAAAACCATAATTCAAAACAAAAGCACTAACTTCAGTAAGTTTGACAGCATTGCTTCTGCAAACTCTTTACCCATTTGTTCCTGGTTAGGTCCTTTCCTCTATGAACTCCCAGCCTCTTCCCTGCAGCTCTGTGTAGCATCTACTCCCATCCTATTACCCATAATTCTCTCTTTCTATATGTGGGAGCTTGGAGAATATTGTACTTGAGTCAACTTGAGTTTTGCTATCTCCTTTCTAAATAGCTTACCAGCTATGGCATGGCACATGACATACTTGGCTTTGAGTGCGAATCTGATGGTTTCTGAGGGCACCAAATGGGTGCTGCAGTTTACCAAATCAGTTAAATGATCTCCAATGGGCTGTTGGAGCTTTCTCCAAAGAAAAGCAAGAGGATTAATTCCTCTGTCCGAGCTAACTGGAAATTAACTCATTAGAACTTGAGTTCAAACATACGTCAGAAATTTGGAAGACCTGAGTTATAAGGAAAGATTGGATCGGTTAGAATTTTGTTCCCTAGAATGTAGAAAATTGAGGGGAAATTTGATAGAGGTTTAAAAAATTATGAGGGGTATAAATAGAATAAATGCAAACAGGCTTTTTCCACTGAGGTTGGGTGAAACTACAACCAGAGGTCATGGGTTAAGGGTGAAGGGTGAAATGTTTAAGGGGAACATGAGGGGAAACTTCACTCAGAGGATGCTACAAGTGTGGAACGAGCCGCCAGAGCAAGTGGTCGATGCAATTCTGATTTCATCATTTAAAGGAAGTTTGGATAGGTACATAGCTGGGAGTGGTATAGAGGGTTATGGACCTGGTGCAGCTCAGAGGTACTAAGCAGTTTAATTGTTTTGGCAGGAACTAGATGGGCTGAAGGGCCAGTTTCTGTAGTTTTCTATGACTGTAAATGTTACATTGAGAACTGAATGTTATTGTTAATACCTGACATTTTGTGTGCAGTGTGTCTCTATTCCTATGGATAGATGGACTAGGATATTTCGGGACACAATAAGTGGATACTGCTTCAAGGCAGTGGAATGTAGATACACAAAATTATTCAGTCAGATTAGGGGTTTGGCTCTTTGGGGAGAGATTGAGTGAGATTGGTTCCTCCTCACTGGGACTGAGAAGTGTGACAAGTGATCATTTGGAGATTAAGAAAGTTCTGAGTGGAACTGGGAAAGCAAAAGCTGGAGGGCTGATATCTCAGTCAAGGGAATCTAAGATTAGAGGGAACAGGCACAAAGGTGTAATATATAGATCAATTTCTTTTAGTGTAGTGACTTCTCTTAGCTCTAATTATTGACTGATAACTTACGCATGTGCGTAGATTTGCAAGGTGAATATACACATTAAATTCTCCAAATGCATGCCTTTATTTATTTGATATGTAGATGTACAACCACATCAAGTTGGTAATGAGCATGGACCTGAATATCAGTGAGTATCACCAACTGCACCAATAGTTATGAGCCAACAGAATTTGGAGCAAGGGAAAGAGACAGCATAGAGGGAAGAGTGAACCAATACAGAGAAGGCAGTCACGGGCATTGAAGTAACAGTGAGAGACACATAACTAGCAAAAGTAAATTTAAAATAATGTGACAATGGCCTTAGTAGGGAAAGTTGATGAATTTGATAGTGCTAAAGAGGACTGGGAATCGTATATTGAGAGAGTTGAACTACGTTGTAATGTTAACAGTGTGGATGAGGTAAAAAAATGTCTCCACACTTCTTAGCTTAATGGGTGCTAGAACTACAGAAATTAAAATGCACAAAATGTCCCTGAATAGTGCAAAAAGCCAACAATGTTATTGATATGACAAATCCTCCCATGGTGCAAATGACTTGATGTCAGAGAGAGTGTACAAGTCAGATTAAAAGCACAACCAAGTATCAGAGAGAGGGAGTATGTAAGTCAGATTAAAAGCACAACCAAAATGGAAAAGCCACACAGAGTGAAAAGTTTCAACACAAAACTAAATAAATGCATAAAGCAACTGAACGTGAATCTGAATCAGACAACACAGAGTCTGACAAAGGTGAGCTGTCATGCCTAGAATGGTATACCATTAAGAAGCAGATCGCAAGTTCGTACAGATCACAACAGATGTGTCTGGTGTGAAACCGAAAATGGAGTTGGATAGAGGGTCTGCTTCATCTATAATTTCAGAGGCTGACTACAATTGACTCTTTTTGAAGCTACCTTTAGAAAAGACCTCGGCGATGCTAAAAATCCGCACAGGAGAAATTGTCTCCCAAAGGCACACTGAAACTGAATGTGACATATGGAGGCAAAACACAGCAGTTAGAGCTTTATGTGTTGAAAAGTGGAGGGCCAACACTTTTCAGAGATGTATGGTTGAGTAAAATCCAACTAGACTGGCACACAATCAAAGCTTTCAATCTGGCATCAACAGGCAACAGGCAATCTGGCATCAACGGGCAACTGCAGCCCAAACGGTAGCACTAATTAGAGACTGTCACAGCTGCTCAATGCTAACGAACAGGTGTTTGAGAAGGGTATTGGTAAGTTCAATGGCATGAAGGCCAGAACTGAACGGGATGAAGCTGCAACATCAATGTCCTATGTCCTACAGTGGATGCTAAACTTCAGTGCTTCGAAGCATCTGGCATTCTCTCCAAGGTGGAGTGGTGTGCAGGGTGATTGGGAACACTCATTGTCCCGGTGATTAAGAAAGGGAAGGCCAGAGCAGTTTGCATGTGCAGGGACTTCAATGTATGTAACAATCCTGTGCTGCGTACTGTGCAATATCCCCTGACGCAAATAGAAGACAGTTTTGCATCTTTGGAAGGCAGAGAGAGTTTTTCAAAGAGTGACTTGTCACAAGTCTACCTGCAAACGGAGGTCAAGGAGCCAAGCAGGAAGTTCCTCACAATCAACACCTTTCTAGAATAATTGTCTCATCTTTGACGTCACATCAGCTCCAGCAATTTGGCAAAGAGCAATGGACCAAGTGCTCCAAGATATTCCAGGAACACAATACTACCTCGATGCCATCATTGTGACTGGTAAAAATGATGAAGAGCGGTTCTAGAACCTTGGTAAATTGCTTACCAGGCTGAATGAGTATGGTCTGCGTGAAAAGAGAGACAAATGTAAGTTTTTCAAGAAAGAAATCTCAGCTAATGGTTAAGTCATTGACAAGTATGGCTTACAGAAGTAACAAGAGAAGATTAAAGCAGTGCTGTAGGCATTGAAACCAAAAAATGTGTCAGGTCATATTTGGGCCTTGTAAACTAAGACCACCGGTTTCTCCAAAATATTGGGACTGTGCTGCACCTATTGAACATACTGTTGCTGACAGGAGCAAAGTGGGAATGGTCAGAAAGATGTGAAAGAGCATTCAAGGAAACAAAGAGATTAATAACGTCAGATAAGGCCAGAACTGAACTGTCTCTGCCCTATCTCTGCCCATCAGACCGCCAGGTGATGCATCCTCTTCTGGCATTGGTGGTGTTTTGTAATACACTATGAAAGATGGATTGCATTTTCTTCAAGACCACTGATGAACGCAGAATGCAACTATGCACAGATCAACTGAGAGGCCCTTAGTCTAGAATGGGGAATAATGAAGTTCCACCACTACCTCTATGAACAAAGGTTTACTCAAGTGACAGACCACCAGCCCATCGTGTCCATTTTCAATCCCAGGACGGGAATCCCAGTGAAGTCTGCTACCCCCGTTGCAATGTTGGGCACTTTACCTAGTAGTCCACTCTTACGACGTAGACCTCAAGGGTACAAAACAACACAACAATACTTCCACTGTTGACAACTGAAGAAGAAAAGTCTTAATTCTGCGACTCAGCTGAAGTGTTCCACACAACAATGGTGGACCAACTCTTGGTAACAAATTCAGAAATACAAAGAGAAACAAGGAGTGATCCAACATTGTCAAAGTCTATGACATCACCATGCAAGGATGGCCCTATGTTTCTATAGTTCTCAGTGAGATCAGATCAACTGTCTGTATGTCAAAGAATGCTGATGTGTGGATCTCGTGTTGTGGTTCCCTCTAAGCTGCGCACCAGAGTGTTAGAGAATCTGTATGAAAGTCAGCTGGGCATAGTCATGCTGTAGAAACCCGCCTGGAACTACGTGTGGTGACAGATTGAAGACTTGACCCAAAGCTGTTCAGTATGCCGCAAAGTTCAAAATGTACCCCCACCGGCACTTTTACACACATGGGAGTGGCCATCTTCACCATGGCAAAGAGTGGATATTGACTTGGCTGGGCCGTTCATGTTACTGATTGCTGTAGATGCTCATTGAAGAGGCCTGAAGTCATACCACTGAAGTCAACCACATCAGAAAAGACTGTTTCCACTCTTAGGACTATCTCCTCCAGGAATGGCTTACCAAACAAATTGTGACAACAGACCACAATACACATCAGAAAAGTTCAGACTATTCATGAAGAAAAATGGCATCAAACGTTTCAAGTCAGCTCCTCACCACCCAGCAGCAAATGGGTTCGCTGAAAGGTTTATCCATTAAAGCCATGGACAAGGAGGACATTCCTCTAGAGCAGAAGGTGGACAACTTCCTCTTTGTGTATCAGAACTCTGCTCATGTGACACAAATCAAACACCTGCAATGCTGTTCATGAACAGAAGTCTGAGATCTTGTGTAGACCTCCTGAAACCAGATCTAGGGTGGACAGTGCAGAATAAACGGCTCAGCTGTTTGCCAAGTAAATCAGCACGGAGCTTTGAGTTTGGGCAGAATGTCCTACTGCATGATTGCCAAGATAAAAAGTGAACGCCCAGTAGGTTAGCTACAAGAACTGGACCACTGATTCACAGAGTGGATTTTGGAGATCATACATGGAGACGTGATGCGGACCAGATACTGGATGCTCAGCTGAAGAACACACCTGAGTCGACTGCATCCAACAAGATGAACACATTACAGTCACCGGCCTTACCTCTCAGTGATGATGATGTCACTGACAGCAACGTGACACAGGGAACTGAGAAAGTTGTCTTTGACAAGACACCTGCCAAACCTGATGCCACTCCACGGTGCTATCTAGAAAGAAACAGAGCACTGCCTAAAAGACTAAATCTTTAGTTGAGTGAAGTTGGTTATGGACTGTTATTGTGAAAGTGTGTTTTATTTGAATATGGTCTCTTAAAGGGAAATTGGATGTTTTGTTATATATAGTGTTATATTACATTAATCTAACGGGGAGTAAGTGTAACGCACTAATTATTGACAGATACCTTACCCATGTGCATTGATTTGTTGCTCTCTCTGCTCTGGATGTGTCCCTTTGTGGATTTGATATGCAGTTGTACAGACATAACAAAAATAAAGTGCCATCTATTTTGGGTGGAGGCAAAATAAGTTACCTTACTCAGAGGTTATAAATATTTGGAATTCTCTACATTGGTTGAATGTGAACACTTCAAATCTGCTACCAAAATCCGTTTGGACCTAAAGGAAAATCATGGATTACAGGGATCAGGCAAGAACAGATTTTGACATGACAAGCAGAATTTGCCTCACTTTATTGGATGGTTAAGTGCTTTTGAGAGAGCCTACTTCATATTCTATTTCTTACATTATCAGATGGTTTCTTAATGTTGCCATAGCAATGGGAGGTAGTGGAAATAAGATCCTACTATCTATTAAGTGCTCCCAATGGTGTTTGTCACAAATAACCCGTGACAACCAATTGCAGCTCCTGGCCTTCGTGTGTGGCTTAGCTAAAAAGCCTGCTGGAACTGTTTCTACTGACAGAAGAAGGGGAGGAGACAGATTACTGGTGCCATAAAACCAGTCAGATGGGGAAGATGGCTTCAGGAAGATGGGGCTCATCAGCCGTGATTGACAGCTCAGCTAGGAGGAGTAAAGCTCGGACCTCAAACCTCGGCTGCTTTGTGCGGCTGTACCCACTCATGGGGAAAGCTTTGGGAGTAAACCACGAAGAAAAATCCAGAGCTGGATTCCCGAAGGCAGTCCTATGTTGAGTTCAATGATGATGGGCAACTCCTGCAATGCCATTGGCACCAAACTGCTTTGGTCTCTGCTCTTCCTTTGGATTCAACAGCTGAGTGGAGAGGGGAGCCTGTTGCATGAGCAACAGCTTGCTCTCCATATTGTACTGGCCTGGTTTTCGTACTGACTTCTGTGACACATAAACAGCTGGGAAGCAATATCCATGGTTGACCCTGGCCAGTGGAGGGCCTCATTATTATCAAACACAAATCATGTTGGCAGGCCATTTGTACCAGCTGGTCAGAAGTTTGCTATGTGGTGTTAATCTATGGAGTGCCCCTTCTTAAATGCAAAAAATTGTTCAAAATTTGGCTTAAGTTGAACACATAGTTTTGAATTATTAATACATGATTGGCTTGCATTGGAGTGAGAAGGTGAAGGATGCTGTTCATTCAGGAAGATTTGTTCTACTGAGGCATGACAGTGACATCAGAGGAAGTTAACCACTGAACCTTGGGTAGTATTGGATACCTGCAGATGAGTTCTTACTGACAGGAACCTAAGTATAGCATGTGAAGACATTGGAGACACAGCAAATGCGACAGATAGGAAACCATCTCCATCTCCTTTGGAATGTGAGTTATGGCAAGGAAGTTAGGAAAGAGATACAATGGATTTGATTGAGGTTTATCCTAGAGAGCTGCATAACTCAGGACTCTGCACTCTGCAAGATATTGTTCCCAGAGACTCACAGAGGAGCATCGACTACTGTTTGGGGATTTTCATCCCAGCGAAGGACACCCTTCGGCCTACTCAGAACTCACCATTCTTCCTCCATTAAGGAAATGTCCATATCCCAATATCGCAGACTGGTACATTCTAAGATCTAGGGCCAAATGCTGAAGGACTTGATGAAGCTTGATACAGCTACTGTAATGGCTCTTTAGGAAGGGGAGTCTGTTTTTGACCTTCCCATCATTGCACACTTGACAGTTTGCTAAAGGATTGCATGGAAGAGAAAGCTGATGACATGCTAATGAAAGGTATATAGAATTATATGACTTGTACTGAGAATCTGCACATCTTACTAACGTAATTTTAAATTTTATGAATACAGTATATTTGAGGGAAAAAAATTACTAGGATCATTCCTGAGATGACAGACTATAATTATTTGGATAGAATAGGAAAGCTTGCATTGTACTCCTGAGAGCAAAGATGATACAGGATAGATATTGTCGGGGTTTGGATGTGTGAATAATGAGGGTTATTCAGCAGAGGTCACAGATTTCAGTGGTTGGCAAAAGAGCCAAAGAGAAGATGTCAAAATCAGGAGGAAATGTATTTAACTACAGTGATCGGTTGGGCTTTGGAAAATGCTGACCAGTAGGAACATTCAGTCACTGTTGCAAAATGATGTTAGATTTTCAGGAGAAATAAATATTGTAGGAACACAGGAAAACAAAAACATAGTGCTATTGATTAGATTACTCTTTACTGAAGGCTAACGATGACTTAATTGCCTGAAACAGACTACACAAGGTCATTCTATGATCTTAGTAAAACCAAACTGCAAAAAAGTCGAGGCTATTATCATGGCACAGATGCACTAAAAAACTTTACTTGCATCAGCTTCATAGGCGCAAAGCATTAAATGCACAAAATTTCATAAGGTGTATATATACAAACACATCATAAATAATATAAAAATATATAAGAAAGAAGACAATTAGAGCCCAAATACAATGGCCAAGGCACTGAAATATGATTGAAGTGTTGCTGTACTGAAGTAGTGATCAGCGCTGTGTAGGTTAGTTCAGAACCAAACGGTTGAAGGGAGAAACCTTTTTTTAAAACTGATTGTGTGGGACTTCAGGCTTCTGTATCTCCTGCCTTGATGGTAGTTATGTGAATATGGCATGGGCTGCATGATAATTTCTCTGAATGACACCATATGTAGATACTACTGATGGTGGGGAGAGATATGCCCGTGATGTATTTGGCTTAGTACGCTATTCTCCGTAGAAGATGTCTTACACATCTATATCCCACAAAACCATGCTCTAATCATGAATTGACTTAAAGAAAACTTGGTAAAAGGGAAAAGACAATTGCAGTGTCACTCAACATAACGGGCCAGCTAGAACGATACTTTGATATCTGTATTGAAGCATACTCCTCCAGGATATGAGTACTGAAGTGAGTTTTAAAGCAGGTTCCATTATGTTTTAGGACTTTGGTCATGACTAGACTGAACTCCTGTCTCAGCAAGGTCCTGGACCCATTGCAATTTGCCTATTGGCACAATAGGTCAACAGGAGACACAATCTTAATAGCTCTCCACATGGCTTTAGACTACCTGGACAACACAAACACTTACGTCAGGATGCTGTTCATCGACTATAGTTTGGCACTTAGTACCGTCATTCCCACAATCCTGATTGAGAAGTTACAGAACCCAGGCCTCTGTAACTCCCTCTGGAACTGGATCCTCCACTTCCTAACTGGAAAACCACAACCTGTACAGATTGGTGATAATAGCTCCTCCTTGCTGATGCACTTCAGGGGTGTGTGCTTAGCCCACTGCCCTACTCTCCCAAGACTATGTGGTTAGGCATAGCTCAATTACCATCTTTAAATTTGCTGATGATGCAACCATTGTTGATAGAATTTCAGATGGGAGACGAGAGGGCAAACAGAAGCGAGATATGCCAACTAGTGGAACGATGCTGCAGCAACAACCTTGTATTCATCGTCAGTAAGATGAAAGAGCTGATTGTGAACTTCAGAAAGGGTAAGACAAAGGAACACATAGCAATCCTCATAGAGGGATCAGAAGTGGAGAGAGTGAGCAGCTTCAAGTTCCTGGGTGTCAAGATCTCTAAGGATCTAACCTGGTCCCAACATATCAATGCAGTTATAAAGAAGGCAAGACAGTAACTGTACTTCATTAGGAGTTTGAAGACATTTGGTATGTCAACAAATACACACAAAAACTTCTATAGGTGTACCGTGGAGAGCATTCTGACAGGCTGCATCACTGTCTGGTATGGCGAGGGTGGGGGGGAAGGCTACTGCACAGGACAGAAAGAAGCTGCAGAGGGTCGTAAATTTAGTCAGCTCCATTTTGGATACTAGCTTACAAAGTACCCAGGACATTTTTAAGGAGCGGTGTCTCAGAAAGGCAGCATCCATTGTTAAGGACCCCCGGCACCCAGGACATGCGCTTTTCTCATTGTTACTATCAGGTAGGAGGTACAGAAGCCTGAAGGCACACACTCAGTGATTTGGGAACAGCTTCTTCCCCTCTGCCATCTGATTCCTAAATGAACATTGAACCTGTGAACACTACCTCATTTTTGAAATCTATATTATTTCTGTTTTTGCATGATTTCTAATCTATTCAATATACATATACAGTAATTTATTTATTCATTTATTTATTCTTCTATATTACGTATTGCATTGAATTGCTGCTGCTAAGTTAACTAATTTCACGACACATGCCGGTGATAATAAACTGATTCTGATATGGAATGTCAATGGCATTTGTGGGTTGCCTCAACCTATACTCTTTCTGAGGGCTAGATTGGTAATGCTGAGGGACTTTTCTTCAGCTGTTATAGTATCATACAGCATGGAAACTGAACCCAAGTCCAATCTCATCCAAGCTGACTGTTTTCCAGTGAGCTATTCCCATCTGCCTGTATTTGGCCCAGAGTCCCCTAAATCTCTCCTATCCCCATACTTACCTAGATGGTTTTTAAATGTTGCTCGTGTGCCTGCCTTAGCCACTATTTCCAGCAGCTCATTCCAAATATGCTCCAAAATTTGCTTGGAGAAGCCCCAGATGTCCCTTTTTTAAATCCCTAGCCTCTGATCTTAAACCTAAGCACTCTTGTTTTTAGCAGGTCCTCTGTGAAAAAAATGACTATGTCCTTTCACCAAGTCCGCCCCTTAGAATCCTCTATGCATGTACTCTATCAGGTCATCCTTCAACCTCCTACATTTCAGGGAATGAAATCCTAGCTTACAAAACCACTCCTTGTAGCTCATGTCTCCAAGTCTAGACAATATCCTAGTAAATCTTTTCTGCCTTCTTTGTAGTTTAATAACATCTTTCCTATAACAAGGTGACCAAAATTGTGTTTAATACTCCAAGTATGCCCTCACCAATGTCTTAAGCTGTATAACTCCAATGTAATTTAACTGCCAACCTCAGCTCTGACTGATGAAGGCCAGTGTGCCAAATGTCCTTCTCACCAGCCAGTTTCCCTGCTTTCAATGAACTTCGAACTTGTACTCTGGGATCCTTCTGTGCCATTCCACATCCCTGTGACCTTTCATTCACTGGTGCCAGTACAGTCCTACCCTGTTTTTCTCCTACCAAAATTCAATGTCTCATGTTTACCTGGATTGAAAGCCATTCACCAGACCTTAGACTATTTCCCATACCTGATGTTTTGGTAATGTCTCAAATTAAGGATAGTATTTTGTTGCAATTCCTTTTCCGTTATCCAGATCCTTAACCAATGATTAGTGAGCTGAGAACATTTCTGCAAGGTAGGTAACATTCCTTACATGAGATATTAAACTCAGCTCTCATATATCCTTTTCAAAAAGTCACCTATTTCCTGTTACGCCACTGGTGTTTAGGGCAGCAATGAAGGTCTTCCATCTATGATGCTGTTCAAGGCTTCCTTCATCATGTCAATAGCTCGGTTTTCACCACTGTCAGTCATGCAAGTTCTGGGTGGAGCCTCAGGAATAATGTTGCACTCAGATGTAGAAAGATTTTTTATTACTGTTTCTGTAGCAGTTTTGTTTTACCTGTGAGAGTTGTTAGCTCTGAGTTGAACCCCACCCCCCCCCCACCCCCGAACCCTGGAGGACTGGTAGACCACTCTTGGTCTGTCCTGTACCCTTTGACCTTTTTGGCATAGGTGACCCAACCAAAAGCCAAAAGCACAAGGCCCTGACTCCAGCCAACATAGCTCTCTGGGCGATGAGGTATGCAGGCCTCCAAACAGTATGACAAGGTTGTGGTTTCAATACTATCCTAAATAGGCCTCATCCCTTTGAACATCACTGAATAAATCAAATGGTCATTCTTTTCATCGGTGTTTGAGACTCCTGAGGACTACCCTGTTTAGCAGTTGCAGTGCAAATTAATTCATTGCTTGTGAAATATGCATTGAGAGACTTCTGGGATGTGATAAGATGTTATATAAATACAAAGCCTTTATTTTCTTTTGTAAAAGTGGGCTCAACACCTGATGCTCAACCTCTAGAGAGAAAACATTCAGAAAAGCATTAAAGAATGTTTAATTTATCAGTCTACTGATCTCCTGGAGTCTTGTTACCTATGAGATTCAGGAAGAATTTTAAACATTTCAAGATGCTGTTACTTGGAGAATTTATTGATGACTTCCATTGTCCTCAGATGATTTAATAAACTGAGAGTTGTCATTTTCAGTACAGTATAATTTGTACTGTTTTATTCTTTCTTGGTTGTTCTCAGATAATCAACAAACCAAACTGGAAAGTAGCCCATGTCCAAATTCGAACGTGAACTGCATCTGATGTTCATAATTATAATACCCAGTTAGTGCATGATATCAAAGATAAAATCTCAACACATCTGTGCTTATATTTAACACAGCTTAAATTTACGTTAAAACTAGTTAATAGTGGGGGCAGGAAAGTAGAGAGTAAAGGAACTAGAAGGTACTGTACCAATTTTTGTGTATGAAGTTATACCCTAGCAAGTCAGACAGGGTTAAGATACTCACTCTAAACAAGAATGCACTCTAAATTAGATATCCAGACATTTAAACCACATCCACATGCCAAGAAGGGGTTGGAAACCTTTTGAAGGCTTCCCATCAATACTGGACTGCAGATATGGGAATCAGTCCTTCATTGACACTCTCTGTAGAAAAAAGAAATACAATGGAATCAGTGTAGTTTTTCATTAATTCTATTAATTATTTTTGTAATACCTACAAGAAAATAAATCTCAGGGTTGTATATTCGTCATAAATTTACTTTAAACTTTGAGCTTTTGAACAAACTGTCTGCAAGAGACTTTGCAGACTATAATAATTGAGTTAAATCCTTCACTCACTATATCCAAAGTAAGTGGGTTACTACTGTCATCTAGCATGCTGCCCTCAACCTCAAACTCAAACCTAGCGGCCTCTTAAAGTAGTCCAGCTTTCTGCGATCTAACTAACTCCTTGTTTCCACCCCCCATTGTATGTTATCTTGATCTCTCTGCTTAAGGCCTTTCATGACAATGTCTTTGTATCTTCTCTGGTGAATTGTGTATGGGTTCTCATTAAGGGTACAGAAAACAAGGTCCCAGAGTCTACACCTTAAGGTCAAAGCCATGACCGGCAATCCTGGGGTTGCGGCTTGAAGGTCAAACCAGTCAATCAGCAAGTCCTGGAGTTGATACCCAGTGTTGGTGAAATCGAGAAGGCCAAGCCAACGGTTGAAGTTCAAAGCTCGTGGAGTCTGAAGGTAGAAAACTTGAAGTCAATGGGTTAGGAGATAGGAGATAGAGGACAAGTTTGGGTCAGAGACTGGAGTTTAGAGGACTAATGTCTGCAAGTCTGGTAGTCAAAGTTACAGTCTGAAGGTTGGAGGCCTGAAGTCTGCAAGTTTGAGAATCCTGGGACAAGGAGGCAGTCTGTCCTGAGGTTGGAGGACTGTGCGTGTGTATGGGAGGGGAAGGGTGTGCTTGTAGCTTGTTCTGGTGTTGTTTTCTTGCTTTATTCTGTTGTTGTTGCTTCTGCTCATGTTGTGTTGAATACTGCAGACATGCTACATTGACACCAGAATGTGCCGTGACACTTGTGGGCTGCCGCCAACACATCCCTGAGTGTATTGGTAATTAACGCATCGATGCATTACACTGTATGTTTCAAAGTACATATGATAAATATATCTATGGCTGTATTAGAGCCTCCAGACCATCGACCACACTCTGATCTGGCCACCATATGTGTGTGGTCTGACCCACAACTCCACAGACCCTGCCTACACATCCACAAACCATGGTAACAACCCCAAAAACCCTGACCAACAACTACACAAACCCCGGCCCACAATCCCACAAACCTTGATAGACAACCCCACAGATCCTGTCCACAACCACACATACCGTAGCCCACACCTCCACAAACCCTGGCCCGCACCTCCACAAACCCTGGCCCACATCTCCACAAACCCTGGTGCACAACCACACAAACCCTGGCCCACACCTCCACAAACACTGGCCCACACCTCCACAAACCCTGGCCCACACCTCCACAAACCCTGGCCCACATCTCCACAAACCCTGGTGCACAACCACACAAACCCTGGCCCACACCTCCACAAACACTGGCCCACACCTCCACAAACACTGGCCCACACCTCCACAAACCCTGGCCAACACCTCCAAATACCCTGGCCCACACCTCCACAAACACTGGCCCACACCTCCACAAACACTGGCCCACACCTCCACAAACCCTGGCCAACACCTCCAAATACCCTGGCCCACACCTCCACAAACACTGGCCCACACCTCCACAAACCCTAGCTCACACCTCCACAAACCCTAGCCCACACTTCCAGAAGTCCTGGCCCACACCTCCACAAGTCCTGGCTCACAGCTGCACAAAACCTGCCCACACCTCTGTAAACCCTAGCTCATACCCCCCCCCCAAACCCCCAAATGCTCATTCCCTACAATGACTACCCCCAACACTAACCATAAGCAATAACTCCACCAACCTTCATCACCACCCCACAAAACCTTAGCATATTCATACCCTGAACCATAATAAACTAGATAGACAACGAAAAAGGTCCCAATAAGGGCAAGTAGTGTTGGACCAGCTTAATGAAGGCATGGGCCTGATCAAAGTGGCAGGGCTGAGTGACATTGAGTCTCCAGTAGTGAGATCAAGAAACACAAGAAGGATAAATTTCCCACTGCCTGCATAATTACACCTAATGAAAGCAAGCAATGTTGGACCAGGTTAATGAAAGTGTGGACCAGATCCATACATATGGATCATACGTATCCCCTAGCACTCATTTAATTGTATACCAAGTCCCTTAACTTGTTTGACAGATTTTTTTTCTTGTTTTCAAAAACCCGATCAGGCTCTACCTCTAGAAGCCATAATGTTCATATGCCATGCCCAAAACTTAAAATTTGTAATCGCAATTAAAAACCTTATTGAACTGTGAATTCTGTGTCCAGCAATTTGCTCAGGTTCTGGCAGCACAATTACTAACAAAGGTTTTTATTGCTAGTGAGAACATGACTTGTCATGCAACAAAGAGAAGAATCATTTCCAAATCATACAGCACATTTGCCTTTGAGCAAACATAAGGCAGTGCTGTCAATGAGCTGGTTTAAATAAT
This sequence comes from Hypanus sabinus, assembly GCF_030144855.1. Taxonomy (NCBI): domain Eukaryota; kingdom Metazoa; phylum Chordata; class Chondrichthyes; order Myliobatiformes; family Dasyatidae; genus Hypanus; species Hypanus sabinus. The sequence goes on along the minus strand of NC_082730.1, from coordinate 21,449,898 downwards.
GTGATATTTCGAAGAAATGAATGGAGGTCTCTGAGAAAATATTCCAAAGGATATATTTGTATTCAATTTCAGTGTTAAAGTAGTCTTAACATTTGCTTCGTTGCTGCAGTAAGGTTGTCGAGCTGATGAATTGGAATTTTCTATTGTAATAAATCATTAAGGCGGCAAGAGACAGTGATGAATTCCCTTTAAATGTTCACATTTAATGTTGGACAAATTAAAGTGATTGGGGAGGATATTATATCTTGAATATGCAGAATACTTTTTCCATAAACTTGAGCTTACCTAAAACTCTTCTGTGTGGATCCTAATTCTAACTAGGCCCTATCCATCCTATACTCATGTGCTGAGTATCAACAGTTTTTCCTTATCTAAATTTTTTTTATACTCATTTTCAAATCCTAGCAAGGTCTCCCTCCTGCATACACCCCACTACTCCAAGCTATTCCGTCATCACGACTTATTTTGCCCCAGTAATCTTCCAAGGTTCCAAGTGTGCTCCAGTTCTAACGTTACGAATGTCTTCAATTCTCAATGCTTCACTGTTGTCAACAATACTTTGTATTAAAATCACTACCATCTCAAGATTTCTCCTTAAGCCTAAAAGAACATAAAACAGAACAACACAGCACTATACAGCCCAATTATCCCACAATTTTATGACAATCTTTTAACCTACTCTATGATCAATTGAAGTTTGCCCTCTTACATAACTCTCCATTTTATTACTAGAAAATAGGAAAAACTCTTAACCTTTTGGCCTCTCTCACTCTTCTAAGGCCTTCATTAGAATGTTGACCAAATCCTTGTTTGTGTCTCAATTTCTCTTATGCCAACCATTTTGATGTATGTTGTATAAATGCACATTAATATGGGTTTTCTACAATAAGTTTCCTCAGCCTCAATATCCATTATTTTCTGTAACTTTCTCCATTTAAGAGTCTGATTATCAATCGCATATTTTAATAAAGGTTAGCCCCAGATGTCATCTGAAGCTACTAGAACCCAGAACTGATCCTTAGAGGAGAGTAGAGAAACATACTGTCACTTACTGGATGGGAATTATGTATGTCAGCTTACTTTAATGTTGAATTGAGAGTAGAGAAACAGCTGAATTGGTTGACACTACACAATTTTCTCCCATTTCACCTTATTCACTGCTGCCTTTCATCTGTACTTTCTGTTCCCTTTTCTTTCATGTTTCTCATCTATTTTCTTGTTTAAAACACCAATGCCATTTGCCACAACTATTCCCTATTGTGGCAAGTTTCACAAACTGCAAAGTTGCTGCTTCTTTTTGCTACCAGAGACACACTCACTGCCAGTTTATTAGGTACAGGAGTGGAACCTGGTGAGGTCACCTACTGCTGAAGCCCATTCATTTCAGGGTGCAACATGTTTTAAACTCAGAGATACTCCTCTGCACACCACTGTTGTAATGCATAGTTATTTGAGTTCCTTTGCCTTCCTTTCATCTTGAACTAGTCTGGCCATTCTGACTTCCTCTGACCTCTCTCGTTAACAAGACAATTTCACTCACAGAACTGCTGCTCACTGGGTGTTTCTGTTTTTATCGCACCATTCTCTACAAACTCTAAAGACTGGTGTGTGTGTGTGAATACCCCAGGTGATTGGCAGTTTCTGAGATAGTCAAATCACACCATCTGGCTCCAACAATCAAAGTCAATTCTGGTCTCTTTAATGTCTCTTTTTCTCCTTTTCAGGGTGGCTGGGGTTCTGTCAGAGTCAGTGATCTACAGCTGCACTCAAACTGTGGTTCCACGTGGCGATGGGTTCCCCCTTCCATTTCTCGCTGAGCAGCCTAGCATTATCGGTATCTCTAGGATCGGCCAGGATGACATGCGCTTTGGGGCCTTCAGGACTGTGGCCTCGGGAGGCCCCTGTGGATGACTCGATTCCTCACTGGTGTCACTGACTGGAATGTCATGGATATTGGAACATCCAGAGAGCAGGTGCTGCTTTCGGAGGCCTCTGCACTCTCTCTCTCTCTCGATGGTGGTGTGGGTGAGAGTCTGCCAATTCTCAAGTCATCTGAGCTCAAATAAACATTGCTTCATCTTGTAGCATTGAAACAGTGATCTGTTCGTCTCTCTCTCGCTGTGGAAAGGATCCCTTGTCAGTGAGAGATCCTGCAGCATGTCTAAGTGCTGGTTTATGGACTGTAGTTTTTTTAATTAGACTGCAGATCATGAGCTCTGGGGACTTTGCTATTGCTTCTATGATGCATGGTGAGCGCTAATGCTTCCTATGGGAACAAGCGGGAGAAGAGGAGGGAGAGGGTTGATTCTTTGCTAATGCCTGTGCTGGGAAGGGGGCTTTGGGGTTGTAATGTTTCTCTGGCATTCATTCTTTGAGGTTATCTTCTGTTTCGTGGATGTCTGTGAAGAGTAAGGACTTCAGGTTGTATACATTCTCTGATATTAAATGGAACCATTGAATTTAGATCACATTTCTTCCCCATTCTGATGTTTGGTCTGAACAACCACTGAGCCTCATGACCATGTCTGCATGCTCTTATGCATTGAGTTGGTGCCACCTGATAGGCTGATAAGATATTTGCATTAACAAACAGGTATACAGGTGCACCTAATAAAATGTACTGAGTTTGCTTTCTCTTTTGAAAACACTTAAGACATTTGCAACAACCATTCCCCTTGTGGCAAGTTCCACATTCACACTACTTGCCATAAAGTTGTATCTCGTTTTGGTATCAGATATATTAATCACTACCTTCCATTCTCTACCATGGATTTTACATCCTCTCAAAATTGGAAGCATCTTCCTTGTATTTTTATCACAATAATAATTTAACCCACTCCAGGGACAGGGTCAAATGAAACATTTAAATGAAGAATAGCAGATATAAGCTCTAAATCTATGTTTATTTTTATATACCACATCTATTTAGTTAGTTCCCAATTCCATAAGGCATATCCATTGACAAATATTAATGTTTACTTTATTTTTCTTTTCACAGATTCTCCAGTAGTTTCTGCTTTTAGTCGGAGTTTTAGCATCTGTAGTCATTTGCTTTGTGATAACTGTCCATTGCCAATAGCTTAACATTTGGCTAAGTTCTGCCTCTGCTTCTGTCAATGGTGTGGAGAGCTCGTAGGTTAGCTAAGCTACTTCCCCTCCACCTACTTTCTTATTCTGACTTCATCCCCATTCCTTTCAAGTCCTGACGAAGGGTCGGGTTCCCAAAATGTTGACTCTTTATTCTTTTCCGTAGATGCTGCTTGAGCTGCTGAGCTCCGCCAGCATTTTGTGTGGGTTACTCTGGATTTCCAGCACCTGCAGAGTCTCTGGGGTTTAGCGTAGCTTATTTTGCTGCCAGCCAACCACTGGCTCTGGCCGTTTAAATGAGGTGACTCAGAGCAGTCAGGAAAATCAACCAAAGCCCATGTGGCACAGTTCCATGGTGCTCACTGTGCTCAAAGGCTGATAAATCCACCCAATAAGAATTCAGTAGGACATTGCACTGATGGTTTAATCCTGGAACACCAGAAATGTTTTCCTCGACATCACAAATCTGCTGCTCAGTTCTGAGACACTGAGCTATGGAAATCTAAGCCAGGGTTTTCTGTTCTTCTCACATTAAAGATTACTGCCCCACCACTCAAAGAGAATCAGGGCATTTCTGGCATTGGCTAACATTACTGAAGTAGTTTTTATGGTCATTGTCCTGTTGGTTTATCTTGGATATAAATTGGTTGATATGTTTTCAATATTACAAAAATAGATGTATGGTCAATGTGCTTAATAGGCTTGGGAACATCCTGAACTTAAGAGTCATAGACTCATAGAACACTACAGCACTGAAACAGGCCCTTCAGCCCATCTAGTTCATACCAAACTATTATTCAGCCTAGTCCCATCAACTTGCACCTGGCCTGTAGCCCTCCATACACCCTCCCATCCAGGTGCCTATTTCGTTTAAATGTTGAAATCGAACCCACATCCACCACCTCTGCTGGCAGCTCATTCCACACTCACACCACCATCTGAGGGAAGAGAAAACCCCAGATGCTTCCCTTAAACATTTCATTTTTCACCTTCAACACATGAACTCTAGGCCTAGCCTCATCTTACCTCAGTGAAAAAGCCTGCTTGTATTTCCCCTCTTAATTTTGTATACGTCTTATTCTCTTACTCTCCAGGGGAAAAAGTCCTAATCTATTCAACCTTTTCCTCAGGTCCTCAAGTCCCAGCAATATCCTTGCAAAGTTTTTCTGTGCTCTTTTAATCCTCCAGCTTTCCTTTAGGAAGGTGAACAGAACTTCACACTTTACTCCAAATTAGGCCTCACCAACGTCTCATACAATTTCAACATAACATCCCAACTCCTGTACTCAATACTTAAAAAGAAACTATATAAAATTATCTGTTCCTTGATTAGTTATGATAGCTCTTCTAATTTTAGGTTATGTTATCAACTCAGACTCAATAGTGGCAGTGATGTGCTTTGTTTAAAATGCCCCCTTTCTCAAGTTACGTCTGTACCTTTAGTCAAAGTGCTCACAGTCATCAATAATTGTGATGATCATCAGTGCTGTTTGGTGTCACATTCTTTGTTAATGTCAATTATTTTGTACAGAAGTAGGCCATTTGCCTCATTGTGCTTGCACTGGCTCCCAACAGAGATCTTGGATGCTTTTCCAAGGCTCCTGTCTTATAAAAGCAGTAGGGCGCCTGACATCGCCTTTTATGCCATCTCGCTGAAATTCTTCACACACCCCGCCACTTACTTGTTGAACTACTAAGCGGCTTTTTAGCCAATTTACTGAATGGAAAATTTTCATAGGCTCACATTACTGAGTGAGTCTCTTCCTTCCTGTTCATAAACACGCTGCAGGAAATTTCTCAAAGTCAAAACTACTTTCACTCATCGATTTAGTTGTCGGGTTGGGACAGTATATTGATACACAGGTAAAGGCATTAGGTTCCCTAATTAGTTGGATTATGGAAATAATAAGATGATGGCATTGACCCTGTCAGACAGAAGCCAATATTTCTTAATGAATGCTCCGCTTCAGATATTTTGTCATGCACTGTACATCTGGAGTATATCATACGCTGTACTGGATCCCAAAATGTGCTCTGCAGATATATTCCTCGACTGGCAAACTGCAGCTAAATAGGAAAAGGATGAAGATTATTTCAGATTCAGATTCAAAGTCTGATTCAGTCTGCAAGAATCGCCTCACATTCCAATGCCAACATAGCAGGCCCACGATGTTCAGCAAAATAACACAAGCAGCAACACTAACAAAACAGTAACCCCCTTTCCCACCCACTCACACACACACACACACACACAGCCAGGGCTCCAACCCCAGGACAGGCTGCCTCCAGGCCTAGGCTTCACACTCACAGACAATGGGCTTCCAACCTCCTGTCCCTGGACCATACTCACGACATTGAGCCTCCGATGTCCATACAAGCCAGCCCAGGGGCTCCAACCTTTGGGTCTCTACCTCTAGCCTTGCCAACTTCAGTCTTCGACCTGTGGGCTTCTATCTCCGGACTTGCTGACCCCTGGACTTTGATCTTTGACTTTGCTTTCCTTAGCTCTCCAAGCTCTGGGTACCAACCACAGGACTTAACCAATCATGGCACATTGATCTTCAGGCCTAGATTTTGAGCCTCTGAATCAGGAGCAAAATTGATATTGCAAGCAGATTTAAAAAAAACTGTAGAATATTAATACTGTTGTGGTGGTAGGAGAGGGACTTCAAACTTCAGAAGGTAACAAACACGGACATCTTATTACTTTTTCCTTGTAATTTGTTGTTGTTGTTGTTATTATTATTATTATTATTATTATTAATAAATAATTTATTGATCCCAATTGGGAAATTCTTTATTACTGAGCAAGATTAAAATCTATTACAACATCTCCTGGGTTTCTCATTGCAATTGCAATTTAGGGTCATCCTAATGCAACTTAATGGAACAAGTAAAATAGTTAACAGAAATGGAACAGCTAACTGCAATGCAATATGGTGGGGTGGAGAGTGAACTTGATGGATCAGCTGGTCTTTTCCTGCCAATGTCTTATTTAAGTTTGGAAATTACGCACCCACAGGATCAGCTAATCAAGAAACAATCCTTTTTTATAATCTGTTCTTATCCTGCTCTGTTCAAGAAATCCTAATAATTCTGCATAAATAATATAATAAGATATTCACTGGAGATTTATGTGTCTAATCGCTTGGTTTTCATTGGCATAATCACTTATACATTCCTCAGCTGGCAAGATTAGCCTTTGGAATGGATAGTGCCCCAAGTAATTTCACGAAGTTTCAGCTTCCTTTGATACATGTGATTCATGTGTACCCAGAAGGTTAAAAGTTGCTACACCACCTCATCAATTGAAAAGATGGCCTGTCTCTCTGTAGCTGCACTTCAGTACTTCTTACTGATCTTAGGTCATCCAGCACAGGAGAAGAAGTTCAAATGAGTGTTGGGAGACTGTGGATGGTGGATGTTCTCCTGACCTAACAGGTTCTGACTGCGCCAAAATACAAAGTGCTGGAGGCATTCAGGGGTCGAGCAGCATCAGTGCTTAATCTGAGTCCTTACCTACTTTCTATAGTTATGTCCATGTCTACATTCCCTTCAGGCTTTCTACGTTGTGGTGAACTACATATACCTGTCTGGACGCGCCCCTCTGCTGACTGCTCCTGTGGATCCTCCCACAGACCCCTGTATAAAGACGGTTGGAGGCACTGCTCCCCCCCCCCCCCCAGTCTCCAGGATGTTGTGTGGTGGTCTCCTGCAGCTAATAAAAGCCTATCGTTTGCCTCCCTTCTCCAAGAGTCATTGATGGTGCATCATACGTACACTGGAAATCATTCAAGAGAAGCCTTCTTTGGGTTTGGAATTACTGTTTGCAACTTTTCATAAAGGTGTAATGATGATTCAAGTTTTAAGTGCTGTGGATTAAGAATTACTGATCCTAAATTAACTGAAAATAGCACTCAATTCCTATAGATCATTTTAAACAGCTACATTATTGTGCTTCAGTGACAAGGAAAGATGTACACAATCTCATTTACTGATTTTATGGTAGATGATAGGCAGTTTGTTGCAGCCCAGGGTCAGAATAGTTGATACAACATAGGTAGATCCGAAGACATGGCTGATGTGATTCATCAGATCTGGCACCCTGCTGGGTGACCCTACAACTTCCTGCTTGGTTATTATAACTGAAGAGAAACAGATTGATTTGGAATCATTTTACTCCCATTTGGTAATGATCCAGAGGAAGAACAGGCAGTTTGGTCAACATTAATTCTTGAATACCGCAACCTAAAGCATCTAAGTTTTCTACCTACTGCTAGGGGACAGACAAGCACGAAAGTCAAAGCATGATCTCAGGAGAGCTGGAGTCCATGGGGATGAAGGTTGAATTCGAGCTATATGGGACTTCATTCAAATGCCATCTTTGGCTTTGGCAGGCAAAGAGTGTTGGTTTGGGAGTTGGTCCGATGAAGGTCCCTGGAATATAAAGGAGTAGAATATGAAATCAATCCACATAAACAGGATCTCACACACAAAAAGCAGGAGGAACTGTGCAAGGCAGACAGTATATACAGAGAGGATAAACAGTCAATTCTTCGAGCCAAAATACGTCATGTTTTGTATCTCCAGAAACTAGTCGAAAGAAAAACATGGAAGCTCCAGATAACATGTCTACTTCATTTTATTTTTCTGAGGCACGCACATTTGCAGTAGTTTTAGATGCACTAGATTTTTGTATATGGTTTCAGATTAAGTAGCCTCCAGAGCTCTGATCTCAACATCATCAAGGCTCTCTGGGATTACCTAGAGAGAGAGAAGCAAGCAAGAGAGCCAAAGTCTGCAGAAGGACTGTGACAAGTTCTCCAAGATGCTTGGAACAACATACCTGTCAATTTTATTATAAAACTGCATGGCAGTCTATATAAGAGAATTGATGCAATTTTAAAGGCAAAGGATGCTCACAACAAATATTAATTTGATTTAGCTTTTTTTTTACTGCCAACTGCCCTTTTGAGTAATTTTTTTGATATTTAGAAACTTTTTTTTTCATTTTTTTTTCACTTTACAGAATTTTTTTTAAATTCCTAAGATTTTTGCACAGTACTGTATGGGTGATGTAATGACGTGTGCCATTCATGAACTTTGTACATGTAAGCCATAATAACTTATGTAAACAAAGAATGCTTAATCAAACAATATATTTACAATGTTACTCAAATATCACTCAAAATTAAATACACTTCATTCCTGCCTCCTTAACAATGATCTCCAACAATATAGAATGCATCTCAGCTTATATATATATATACACACACAGAGCATTCAGGCCTAAAGAATATATATTTTGCATTGATCAACACTTAACAACTTCTCATTGTTGTTAACAATATCATGGCCAGTACCTTTTCAAGTTAAATTCTCATTTTCTCAAATGAAGTTATATTTATTTTCATCATGTCTTCATCATTATGTATTTCTTTATGTTATCATATTATTATTATTATTATTATTATCATAATCATCATCATCATCTCACATGTGGCTCCAAGGAGTGGTTTGCATGCAACAGTGGCCACACCCCAGTGCACTGTTTTGACAGGTGGACTAAACCAGGTGAGGGTAGTTAATGGCTTCATACCCAATGAGATACGGAAATGTCTGTCCTTGTAGGTGAAGTCAGCTCCCCCAGACTGGGCACATGAGATTGACGACGTCCAACAGCCAGGAAGGTGGCTCTGCAATGCTCCATGGAGAGTGAAAGACATGATAAGGCACAGAAGTAGTCATGGTCATCCACGGCAACCATGGAAGACCCCAGTTGTGGTGCTTGTTCGTACCACTGGGCCCAGACTTGTGAGGTTGAGAGAGTGGAACTGACCCCGTGCAACACTTCTGCACTGGTTTGCTGTCATTGTAAGACAACCATCATGCCATTATTGTCTTCAAGACAATTTTGTAATAGTTGTAAAAGCCAATATGTTTCCCTACTTCTTTCGTCTGCACTGGTTCATTGTTATTAACTAAATCTAATAAGTAGCACTTCTTTGATGATCTTTTTACCAACTGGGGTCTAAAGGACTCTTGAATATATTGTTAGAACTTTATTCTCTTATTGTTGACCTGGTTCATCTCACTAATGATTACACCGGCCAACAATTTTTTTCAAAAGTGTTTCTTGCTCAGAATTTTTTTTTGTTTATGATAGACTGCTTGAAGATGAACACAAATATAATTTCAGACTACCTGTATCATGTAGGAATTTGGAGAAACAACAAATTAACTTTTATTGAATATAATGTGTTTAATTGCACAATGGTGCTGATGCTTTGCAACTAAATTAAAAATATTTTGATAATGATTTTCATTTGTACTCAGTGTCTGAGGCTTCCCACTTAAGTGTCCAACAATAATTCACCAGCATTGATGGATTCCAGTTGCCCTGGTATCTTTTTTCCATGACCACAATGTCCTGGTGAAACCTTTCACCACGCTCATCACTAATAGCACCAAGATTTGCAGGGAAGAAGTCTAAATGGGAATGCAAAAAATGAATCTTTAGTGACTTGTTGCATTTCATGATTTTATATGCTTGAAGCATGCTTTCAACCAGCTGCATGTAGCTTGGTGCTCAGTCGATGCCGAGAAAAACTTCAACAACTTCCTTGAATGCCTTCCATGTGATTTTCTCCGGTCCCACTAGAAATCCTTCAAATTGCCTGTCATTGATGACCTGTTTGATCTGTGGACCAGCAAAAATGCTTTCCTTAATCTTGGCATCAGTTATTCTGGGAAGCATCTATCTCAAATATCAAAACCCTTCATAGAAATGTTTGTGCCTGGTGGTAGAAAATTCCATCCTTACAGCCCTGAACCCAATCATTTTTACTAAAACCTGTCCTGCCATGCAGTAGCTGTATGCCCAAGCATGCATGGACAAGTGTAAAGGGTTGCTTTTGTTACTGCGTATGTTAATCAAAATGGCTTCTTTGTTTGTTAAAAGTAAAAATGCTTCTTTGTTATGCTAACTGGTGAGAGAGTGCTTTCTCTTGCAGCTTGTTTGGGTTATAATTACCGATAACGAGAATTGTATTCATTTGTTAACCAATTGGGATTGATGTTATTCTTTCTTGTGCGTCTGTGAGCTGTTGTTGTGCGGTCTTTTGGGGAGTCGGGGAGGAGATCGCAAGGAAGGTGGATCGCAGCTGCAGGTGCTGCTGGTCGATCACCGAGGGTGGTCCCAGGCGCATGGGTCATGGAGGTCATAGAAGATTGAATAGTGGACCGAAGACTTGATGGTTGAGCTCCAACGATGTGCACTAATTGACTGAACCCTGATAAGTTCTGGCGCCTTTTCTTTCCTTTCCTTTCTTTCATATATTGTATCGCTAATAATCACTTAGTTCTAGTACGATTTATAAAGTGTATTCTGTAAATGTACATGGTGTGTGGTTTGATATTGTGTGTGCGAGTTTGTATTAGTGTGCATTTCACAGCATTCATGTATACGGGAGACGCGGTTTGGACAAATCTTCCCCTAGACATACACCAGCCAATCGTGTAAGCATTACACAAGATAGGAAATTTTCCAGCTTACATTGCAGGCAACATTTTAATTGACTTGAAATATGAATTGAAATAATAAACATAAGTTTATTTTAAAACTGGTGCGTGATAGGGAAATTTCATGGTGATTTTCATGATCAGTAGCCCAAAATTCATAAAATACACCTAAAGGTATTCAGGAAGCAAAATCTTTGTTGTCCAGAGTATTTGAAATCCCCTGTGATAATAATTCTGATTTTCACTCATTCCCTGTTTTATTTTCTTAATTTCTTATATTTAGAGATACAGCATGGTCACAGGCCCTTCCAACACAATTGTGTGATCAGTTAACTTCCTCCTATGTCATTGGATTGTCGGAGGAAGCTGAAGCAATTCTCTACACATCTCTTCCTTCACCTTCCTTTCACTCATAGATGATCGATATGATTATAATTGTGATCGATCCATTGTTACTTATTTATCTGTATTGTTTTTTAAAGTTCTGCCTCTTTAAGCTACCTTCTGGTATTTCATCTTTAATTGTTTCTACTCCAGTTCCCTCCCTTTTAACCACATAACTTTTGGCCTGAGACGTCGACTGTACTCTTTTCCTAGATGCTGCCTGGCCTGCTGAGTTCCTCCAGCATTCTGTGTGTGTTGCTCATACTTCCAGCATCTGCAGGTTTTCTCTTGTTTGTGTTTAACTTTTATGTTTTTTAAACTCCAAAACTAATTGAAAGAAAAACAAGGGAAACTGGTAAAAATATATATGCCTGGTTTCACTTTACTGAGGCACGTTGGTATGACACGGTGATGTAATGACGTATGACATTCACATACTTTTATGTACAACCTATAAAGAATTATGGAAACTGTGAAAAATGATTAATAAAACAATACTCCACTGGTGGGGTAAAATCTTTCCAGACAAGGTGAGGTAGGAGTGAAGGGTCCCTCGGTTTGGCAGGAGGTACTTGTGGCTGTGAAGCAATCTCAGGTTCTGGGGCTTCCTCCATGGTGATTGTTGGTGTTGACTCCAGGACTGCAGAAAGAGGTTCTGACACCTCTGGTCCACCTTTCTTCCCCAAACAATCGACTTTTCTCTTCTCAACTGACAGAGGTGTTACCTCCAGATGGCATTAGATGCAATCTCCATTGTGTAGAAAATGTGATCCGGTTTTGTCCTTAATCTTTCCAAGTACCCACTTCTGCTCATCGTTGTAGTCGCTCAGCAGGACTGCTTGTCCAGGAGTGAAATACCATACGTCCTTGCTCAAGCATCCCTCAGTTTGTCTCAGCTCTTTGTCCTACATACTCCTTCCCAGATTGGATTTGAGGAGATCTAAGCATGAGCATAAGGGACAACCCAGGAATAGCACAGCTAGTGGTTTGTTAGATATGGGGTATGCTACATTGCAATATGCAGGGAGTAAAAAGGTGAGCTTCTGATTCTTGTAAAGTGTTCTGCTGACATTGCTTGCAGTGCATTCTTTAAGCTCTGGATGTATTTTTCCACCCAGACATTAGTAGTTGGGTGGCACAGTGCAGATGTAATATATTTTATTCCATTCAATTTCAGGAACGACTGAAACTGCTCCACAACAAACTGTGGTCCATTGTCATTAGGTAAATGTTCTGGAACACCAGTACTTGAGAAGAGGCTTTTCAACACATCAATAGTGTGCGAGGCTGCAGTGGAGGTGCCTGGGAACATTTCTGGCCACTTTGTATCTGCATCGACTATCACCAAGTGATAGTCCAGCAAAATCCACATGAATGCTCTGCCAGGGCAATGGAGGCCATTTCCAGGGATGGAGAGTCACTAAACATGACATCTCCTGGGTGTGTTTTGCATCCCAAACAGTGCATGGCAAGCTACTCAACTTGCTGATCAAACCAAGGACACCAGAAAAAAGCTTCAAGACAATGCTTTCATCTTGACCACATCTAGATGACCAGCGTGCAGCTCCTCCAATACGTTAGCTCAGTTTGGATGGTACAACAGTCAGGCAGCCTCCATCAAGGGCAAATTCATCCCACCAATGGTAAAACTAGGGGAAATTGCTCACAATACCGTACCTACAGCCTGACCAATGCCTTATAAAGACTCAGCACCATATCCTTGCTTTTATACTCTAATCCTCTCAAAATGAATGCTGACTTCACATTTGCCTTCCCCACCACTGACTCAGCCTGCAAGTTAACCTTTAGGGAATCCTGCACAAGGACTCCCAAATCCCTTTCCACCTCTGCCCGTTTAGAAAATAGTCTATGCCTTTATTCCTTCTACCAAAGTGCATGACCACACACTCCCCGACACAGTATTCCTTCAGCCTCTCTTAGCCCATTCTCCTAATCTGTCTAAGTCCTTCTGCAGCCTCCCTGCTTTCTCATCACCACTGGCCCCTCCGCCTATTTTTGTATTGTCCGCAAACTTGGCCACGAAGCCGTCTGTTTCTTCATCCAAATCCCATCTTGTTCCCACCCCTCTGCCAACTTAGTTTAAACAGTGAAACACAGAGGATAAAGTCATACCGGAGTTCTGAAGGATAGTCTTAAAGATGGACCCTTCATTGCTCTTGCTTGAAAGAGAGAGCCAGAAAACTAATTTCATCACTTCAGGGCAAATCTCCTTACGGGGTATTGACATATGGTACCACATGTATTATTTGTTCCTCTTGCCTTGCAAAGAGGAATGAATGATGGCCACAGGGTATTCCTTCATACAAACTAATATAATGGAAATGAATAGATGCTATGCCACATAACCTTTAGAAGTTACAGTTGACTACAGGTAAGATGCATTGTGATGCATGAATACTGCATATATGTATTGTGCAGAGAGGCAGTACTATATAAAAAAAACTGCATGACTACATGAGTCGTAGAACTTCCTTTATGAAATGTTGAAGGATGAACCCTATAGAAAAGCAGAGAGGTGTAAGCCAGTATGAATTCTGTGTATTTTGCTGACAGCTCTTTGGGCTTTGAACAGAAGAGTTTTGATTGCTAACTCTCAGGAAGGTATCTTTGCCTGACAGCACCCTCAGAACAAACTCGTTTTAATGTTTTGTTCTGATCACACAGCCCAGTTAATTTATATGGAGGCTGGATTGAATAAATAAATTCTTAAATTGTTATTCACTTTTTGCCTTTTTTACAGAACAGTGTTCCTGAGGGGAAAGTATCATTTTAGATCGGTAATGGGTGAAAATTACTCTTGATTAGGCAGGAAATTGCCCCTTTCAAAGCTGGCAACTGGTCAGAGCTGTGCACAATTAGACAACAAATGACCCAGTGCCAGCAATACCCACACTCACTCTGTGTTGGTAGCAGGTAACAACAGTTTCATCAAGGAGGATTCTGACCACCTTTCCTTGACATTCAACAGCACTGTTGTCACCACATGTTATTGAGGGTTGCTCCATCATGGGCACTAGCCTCCCCAGGATCGAAGACATCTTTAGAATGAAGAGGAAATATCCATTGTTAAGGATGCCCTTCACCCAGCACATACTCTCTTCCTATTACTACCATCAGAGAAGAGGTACAGGAACCTGAAGACACACATTCAATGCTTTAAGAACAGCTTCTTCCATCCTACTATCAGATTCTGAATGAACAATGAACCAACCCATGAATACTTGTTCAATATTTTTGCGCTATTTATTTAATTTAATTTTATATATTTCTTATTCGAATTTTTCATATTTTTATGTATTTCACTGTACTGCTGCTGCAAAGCAAGAAACTGCATGACATATGTCAAGATATTAAAACTGATTCTGGTTCTTGGGGAAGGGTCTCGACCTGAAATGTTGACTGTTTGCTCAGCCTGATCTGCTGGGTTCTTCTAGCGTTTGGTGTGTGTTGTTTTTTGCTACTGTTTCATTGCCAGATTCTTATCAATGTGCTGGTGGTCACCTCTCACTAGATCATCCACGTAAATGTATGGATGCATGAGCTGGTCAGAGTTGGATACTCTACACTCCGTGACTTGCTTTGACTCCCCAGTGTCATTCCACTAAATGCAGGGCATCACTCATTAGAGTGAGGCACAGTTCTATTCTTGCATGTTTACAGGTTCCTACAGATTCAAGAGGCTTTGCATTATACAGGGTAAAACAATCAAAATGATTGGTACCTCATCCACCAGCCTAAACAATCAGTCCCTCCACCACTGCTTGACTTTGTTCTCAGGGTGAACACTGTAGCATTTTGTCTGGTTTCTATCAGCACCATTCAATATCTTTGCCCCAGTGAGATCATATGGGAATACCTCATATGCATGTTCCCCACTAGATTGGATTCAGATTCATTAATTTATCACAATGCACATTGAAACCTACAGTGAAGTATGGTTTGCATTAACCAACACAACCTAAAGATGTACTGAGGACAGTCCGAAGGTGTCGCCAGCAGCAACATAGCATGCCCACCAAGTTCGTAGGACATACAAGCAACAACCACCGAACAGCAACCGCAAAAAAGAAAGCCCCTTACCATCTTCCCACCCGTCCACCCACCCACGCACACACCAAACGCCATCCTGACCATTCCTCTTTCGTCGCTGGGTCAAAGTCTTAGATTTCCTTACCTAACAATGCTGTGAGAGTACCATCACCTCAAGAGCATTTTGGACTTGGTGATAGATGCTGGCCTTAGCAACAATGCCCACAGCCAACGAAAGTATTTTTTTCAAAAATGACAAATACTTTTCTTACTGCAAATGATCATTTTGCCTTCTGCACTCAAGTTTAAAAGCGTAAGTTCCTTGAACTAACGTGCAGTACCTTTAGTCTAGATTATATCTATTTTATATCTCCTCTGGATCATCAAAACTTCTTTATAGATCTAATCATAGCAGTGTCATTACAAATGGCAGCCAATTTCCTTGCAAGCAGCAATGTGACAAATCCCAGATGAAGTTTTAACTATGTTGGCCTTGGGATAGCATTAGCCAGGGCACCAGACATGATTATCACGCTTTCTTTTGACTTACAGCAATGGGACCATGAACATCTATATGAAGAACCAAGCTCCTGTATACATCTTATTAGAAAGATAACAACTGTAGCAGTGTCAGACTAGTCAGTAACACATTTGAAGTGTCACCAAGACTTCTGAGTGCAAGTCCTTAAAGTTGAATTGAAATTTGGAACTTCCTTTTTCAAGGCTTAGACAAAAAGAGGGTGTGCCATGGGTGACTCACTCAAGGGCAGTGAGGGGTGAAGAACAAAAGTGGATAAACAGAATTAAAATATGGACCTTCATCATCCCTGAGGCTGGACATGGTCATTCTGTCAGAAACAGGTAGTCATGATAGAACTGACCATTCCTTAGAAAGACTAGATTGAGGAAGCGTTTGAACATAAGAAAGTCAATTGGCAGGAGCAGGTAGAGCAGTGGCAGACACAGGGTTGGAGGGCACGGTACGAGCCTATGACGGTGGGGTGTAGAGGTTTTGCTGGCTGCTCACTGCACAGAGCCTCCTCTCTCCTTGGCATCAAAGAGCCATCAGGACCGTCACAGAGGCTGCAAAGAGCCATCAGGACCGTCACAGAGGCGGTGAGCAAGCCTCCAGATGGTTGTGGATGAAGAGGTGTAACCCATGGACCAATACTGCTGGGACACAAGCTGGGGCCTGATCGATCCTGGCTGGGTCACCTGAGAGAGCATGTCTGATGTTGAAAGAACCAAAAGACCCAATGACCCCAGGTTACGTCACTGTGTGCCACAGCACATATCCTAGTATGTATCTCAGCTTCATAAATACAAGGGAATCTACAGATGATGAAAGTACAGAATAACAAATACAAAGTCCTGCAGGAACTCAGCAGGTCAGGCAGTATCCAGGGAAAGGAATAATCAGCCGATGTTCAGAACCTCCTGATAAAGTTTGTGGCATGAAACGTGTACTGTTTATTCCTTTCCACAGATGCTGCCTGACCTGTTTATTTCCTCCATTATTTGGCACATGCTGATGAAGGATTTCAGCTTGAAACATTAACTGTTCACCTTTCCATTGGTGCTGTTTGACTTGCAGAATTCCTCCAGCATTTTGTGTCTGTGTGTTACTCTTAACATTTTGATCACATTTTAGACTTAATGGTAGGTGGAACACAAATTACTTTAAAGCGAAGTTAAGGGGCTGAATAGCTAACACTCAATCCTCCTTCTATCATAAATAATATTATTAAAAAGTTAAACAGGTGGAATTTTCTATATGCTCAGTCTTACTTTCCAACTGGTTACTTGTTAAGTAGATGGAAAACAAGACACACCATGCCACACTGATCTATGGTGTCAGGAAGTCTTCTGAATTCAGGGTTAACATGAAATTGCCATAAGGCAATACTGAAGAGCTGCTCAGATGTCCCACAATGTTATTGTGTCAGATCCTGAATAAAATTGACTGTCATAACTGGCAAAGGTAATCGTTTTTCACCAACACATCATTGCTCTTCACCTCCACACATCGGAATTGCAGTGAGATTTAAGGTCAAATACTCTATGATGGATTAGAAAATTATTTAGCAGTCACTTTGCCCCTGAAAAGGAGAGGAACGTATTGTTAAGGAATGGTGAGCATCCCCTTCTTTTCAGATGTTTCAACAACTCAGTGCTCAAATGCAGAATCTGCCACAAACTCAGGAAGCTGTGTTTAAAAGAAACACTTTGTGACACCTGGGCTGTGATCAGACATATTGTAAAGGGGCAACTTGGTGAGCAAAAGGAAACGCTAGAGAGAGTGTCACAATGGTTTACAAGGGCAATAAAAAATCTGCAATGTTGCACCTAACATGAAAGTTAGACAGATTGAATCCAGAAGGACATAAGACATAGCAGCAGAGTTAGGCCATTCAGCCCATTGAGTCTGTTCCACCATTCTACCATGGCTGATTTATTATCCTTCTCAAACCCATTCACCTGTTTTTCCTCCATAAGCTTTGATGCTCTTGTTAATCAAGATCCCATCAATCTCCCCTTTAAATAAACCCGACGCCCTGATCACCACAACAACTCTGCAGATTCACCAACCTCTGGCTAATGAAATTCTTCCTCATTCCTGTCTGTTCTATTGGGATGTCGTTGTTTTCTGAGATGGTGTCCTTTGGTCCTAGACTCCTTCTTTTCTTAAAGGGACAACCGAAGAAGAATTAAGTGTGATTTTACAGTAGCATACAAGATCAAAGTAAAACCTGTAAAGGCTCTTGGCCTGAAACGTCGACTGTACTTTTCTCCATAGATGCAGCCTGGCCTGCAGCATTTTGTGTGTTACTTGGATTTCCAGCATCTAAAGATTTTCTCTTGTCAAAATAAGACCTTATAATTTTCTTATTGAACTATATAAGATACTTAGGGGACATGACAGGATAGATGCTAATATGTTCCCACTGAAAGCAAAACCTCAAACAAAGACACAGTTATGAGATTAAGGGCTCTTCACTTAAATCTGAGGTGTGTTAGGACATCTCAGATTTATTTTTAATATTATTTAGAGATACCGCACACTAACAGGCCCTTCCAGCCGACAAGTCCATGCTGCCCAATTAAGTCTATGTGACCAATTAACCTACTAACCTGTATATCTTTGGAATATGGGAGGAAATCAGAGCACCTGGAGGAAACTCATGTGGTCATGGGGAGAGCTTATAAAGACCTCACAGACAAGGGCGGGAATTGAAACAGGATCATTGGCACTGTAACAGTTTTATACTAAGTGCTATGCAACCATACATCTTATTGTGATGAACATCTGAAATTCTCTTTCCTGAAGCATTGTAGAAGATGGATAAACTGGTGGTATTTAAAGAGGAAGTTGATACATTTTTGAAAGGTCGGAGAGTTGAGTGCTTTTGGGGAACTGGTGCCGGTCTGGGGCAGACCATCTGTGATCTGATTGACTGGCAGGACCAAATGGTCTCATCCAGCTCCGATTATGTTCTTACAGACCATGAAAGGTTTTGACGGAGTAGGCAAAGTGCTTCCACTTACAATAGGCCAAAGCGAGAGGGTATCAATACGAGAAGGCCCCAATCAACGTAGCAGGGATTCAGAAGGAATTTTGTGATCAAAGAGAAGGTGGAGATCATTGCGACAGGGAGTATCTGAGATGAATCTACAGATGCATTTAAGAGAAAGCTAGATAAGCAATGGACAAGCAGATATGGCCAGTATAATTAGGTGAAGCACAAAGGCATAGTGGTTAAAGCAATGTTATTACAGCGCCACAGATCAGGGTTCAATCCCAATGCTCTTTGAATGGAGTGTGTAACGTTCTCCCCATGACTGCCTGTGTTTTCTCCGGTACTCCCGTTTCCTCCTACATTTCAAGATGTGCGGGTTAGTGGCTTAATTAGATACATGGGTGCAATTGGGCAGCATAGACTCACTGGGTTGGAAGTTCTATCACTGTCCTGTATCTCTAACTAAATATAGATAGATAGAGAGATGGATAGAATGCTAGATGAAAGAATGGGGTGAGGCTGAAGTTGGCTGTACATTCCAGCATGCATTAGTTGGGCTGAATGCTCATTTCTCTATTATGTATTCTCTTTGTTTCTCCAGTACAGAGCAGAATGTTGGGAGGAGGAGAATTATAAATTCATCTTTTCAACTTTGTGAGGAACTTGCAGAGATACTGGAGCAGAAGTTGATTCCAAAATATTATATTTTTAATAAGAAGTCTCTGATTTTAGTGCAGTGAACAAGAATAGATGATACTTTAGAAAGACAGATATATCCCTAATGTTGTCATGGTCAGCTTCAAAGAACAACATGAGCTAGATAGGAAGAATGACCTCTACTCTCACAACCTCCTCCTGCACCCCACCACCCTATTCCTTACAGCCGACAAGATATGATTTTTATAGACAGGACAAAGGACCAGGTACTAACATACCATGTCTATGCAGTTTTGTTTCATCATTAAAGAAGCGGATTTTAATCCAAAAGCAAAGAGACAACTAGGTAGAATTACTATTATGCAGTGGCCCAAGGTGCCATTGAGAGCTCTGGCTGAGCTCTGTTATAGCCGTTCCACATTTGTATTCAGATTTGGATTTATTTATCATACCTGCATACAATAAAATATGTTATTTATGTTACCAACCAATGTACCCAGGGTTGTGCTGGGAGCAGCCCACAAATGTTGCTACACATTCTAGCACCAACATAGCATACCCACCATACTGAGCAGAGCAACACAGAACACAAGTGACAAAACATCAACAATAAAACAAGCCCCATCCCTCCTTCCCTCCCACTGCACATTCACAGCCTCCAGTGGACTCATGGGTTTTCAGACACTGGGCCTTCAACTTCTCCAGCCAACTCACGGAGATTCACAATCTTGGAGCACTGGCCATTGGCCTTCAGCTTCTGGTCTTCCAATCAACCGTTGGGCAATGATCTGGGCTTCCATCTTCAGTATCAACTCGGGACTCACTGATGATGATGAATGAGGACTCCAGGCCTCAAACACTGGACTCGCTGGTGATGGGACCCAAACATTAGGCCGTGAACTCTGGTTTCACCATTTCGTATACCTAAAGGATCACTGGCCCTTGTGTCTCCTGCACAGATAAAATTCTGATTGCAGAACATGCCAACAACTTGCTTACTGGGGGTGGGCGGTGGGATACCATCAGGCCTCACCTTTGCTTACCAGCCTGACATCTCACCACTTCCTTGTCGCTGGCCTTTCAATGCAGAGCAGTGGCTTAGACTCTGGCCTGTCCTCTAATTCCCCCAATCCCTGTCTCTAAACTCCAACTTGACCCCTAACTCCCCAAAACTATCCTTACCATCCTATTACCCCCCCCCAAATTAGGGGGGGTGGGTGTCACATGAATCTACAGAAGCAGGTCCTATGAGCAGCTAGTGCATATCGCAAACCTTGGTTATCCCAACACTGATGACAGGCAGACAATCTCTCAAGGGTACTGATAATGGTTGGGGGTCGTGCATCTTGTAAAGATACTGCCCAGAAGGAGGCAATGGCTAACCTCGTCAGCAGAGAAAATTGTCAAGAACAATCATGGTCATGGAAAGACCGTGGTTAGATACGTCATACGACATGGCACATAACGAACAAACGAGCAATCTTTAAAAAAAACTTTAAAAGCATGAAATTTGAGCTGCAACCTTGATGGAGACCACAACTGGAAGTACTGATGCAATTCTGCATACACATCCTGCAGTTTCCAAGATGCATCTATTTGCTCTGTCTGTTCTAATGCTAAATGACTGCATCATTCAGTTGATAGGGTTTTATTTAATGTGTCAGATCCAACTCTCTAAAGGCTCAGGCATTCTTCATTATTGCTAAAGAAAAGGGAAATGTGTGTTCTGTGAACTCTTACAAAATTAAGGCTAGATCAAGATGATTCAACATCTGTTCAGGTTTTTTTTTCCCCGAGTAGTATCTAGAGAGCTCAATCTTATTTCCTCATAATCCGCTGATGGAGTAAATGAACAAGCTTTTTAATAAAATAATTTTATTAGATGTGATTTTTGTAAACAGAATAAGATTATTAACATTGAAGACAATATTACGTGGAAGGGCAATTGAATCAATTTATCAGTCTGCTTCAGAGAGAACATTTTCTGGAAAATACAAGCCATATTGTACCCAAACTCATAAATTTATATTGCATTACAATGACTCTTTTTGAACGATTTACGAGTTGCAGAAAAAGATGTTGAGACTAATCATAAATGCTGGAGTCATTTAAATTTTCCCAGTCGGAGAACCATTACAAACACTCATTTAAACATTTTATCAACCTTTAACGCCCTCCAGCCTAAAACATGGATTTTTTTTGCACACCCCTAATTCTGATCTCTTAACACGTCCTTCCTTTGAATCATTCATAAGGGGTAAGGCACTGAGGAATGTGGTAGAACAAAGGGATCTGGGAATACAGATCCATCGTTCCTGGAAAGTGGCGTCTCAGGTAAATGGGATCATAAAGAAAGTTTTTGGCACATCGGCCTTCCTAGATCAAAATATTGAGTACAGGATTTGGGATGTAATGTGGAAGTTGCATAAGATATTGCTGAGGCCCAGTTTGGAGTATTGCATGCAGTTTTGGTCACCTACTTACAGGAAAAATGTAAATAAAAAGAATGCAGAGAAAACTTAAAATGATTTTTCTGGGACGGGAGGACATGAGCTATAAGGAAAGATTGACTAGGTTAGAACTTTATTCTCTAAAATGTAAAAGATTGAGTGAAGATTTGTTAGAAATATACAAAATTAATAGGAATATAGATTAAGTAAATGCAAGAGTTTTTTTTTCCATTAAGGTTGGGTGAGAATGTTTAAGGGGAAATGAAGAGAAACGTCTTCATTCAGAGAGTGGTGAGAGTGTTGCAACGAGCTACCAGCACAAATGGTGGATGTGATTTCAATTTCAATGTTTAAAAGAAGTTTGGAAGGTATATAGACGGGAGAGGTATGGAGAACTGTGGTCAAGGTGCAGGTCAATGGATCTAGGCAGTTTAAATGGTTCAGCATACACTAGGTGGGCTGAAGGGCCTGTTTCTGTGCTATAGGTTTCTATGATTGTATGATTCTAATATTGGTAAGCATACCTTCAAGGAATTAAATCCTAATGTCCAACTCTTTTAAGATGCTTCTTGATGCACCATCAATAACTCACACTGAGACGTAGGCGAGATATCGGCTTTTATTGACTGGAAGAAGGAACCAGGAGTGAGTGTCTATCATACAAGGTCCTGGAGACTGAGGCCGATCTTCAGGCCGCAGGTCTCCTTTATACAGGGGCCTGTGGGAGGAGCCACAGGAGCAGTCAGCAGGGGCGTGTCCCGACAGGCACATAGTTCACCACATTCACCCCCCCTTCATTTGAAAAAGTCCTCATGTAGCGAAGGTTCTTACAAGTCAAGCCGATCAGGCGGTCGAATCTGTCGCTGCGATCTACGTAGCACCGGCTGTGACCGCATAGGTGCCGGCAACATTGGCGATTGCACAGGGGACGGGGGTTGCGCGTGTTCTTGCCCACTAGGCGCCGGTGATCCCTCATGCATGTGCGAGGCGCCTGGTATAAATGCGTACGAAACGCCCGGTATACAAGTGTCGTGAGGAGTCTGTGTAGGGCCTGGTGAGTACGGTGTCACCTCTGGTGCAGGGTTCACAGTTACCGGAGAGCCTTCAGGGTAGTGGTCTGCTGCACCTGCGGGTGCCAGGTCGCGGATGGAGACCGTGTCCTCCCGCCCATCAGGCAAGACCACGTAAGCATACTGGGGGTTCGCATGGAGAAGGTGAACCCTCTCCACCAGCGGGGAGTATTTATTGCTCCTCACATGTTTCCGGAGCAGCACTGGCCCCGGGGACGTCAGCCAAACTGGTAGGGTGGTCCCAGTGACAGACTTCCTGGGAAAAGAGAATAGGCGTTCGTGAGGGGTGGCATTGGTGGACGTACATAACAGAGAGCGGATAGAGTGCAGTGCCTCAGGGAGGACCTCCTGCCATCGAGAGACCGGCAACCCTTTGGATTTAAGGGCTAAAAGTGTGGCCTTCCACACTGTGGCATTCTCCCGCTCTACCTGGCCATTACCCCGGGGATTATAACTCGTGGTCCGACTGGTAGCAATGCCCCTAGCTAGCAAGTACTGGCGCAGCTCCTCACTCATAAAGGAGGACCCTCTATCACTGTGGATATAGCAGGGATACCCGAACAGAGTGAAGAGCTGGCGCAGGGCTTTTATGACGGACGTGGCAGTGGTGTCGGGGCAGGGGATGGCAAAGGGGAACCGTGAGAACTCGTCAATAACACTGAGAAAATAGACATTGCGGTCAGTGGAGGGAAGGGGGCCCTTAAAGTCAACACTCAGGCGTTCAAAAGGGCGGGTGGCCTTGACAAGTTGTGCCGTGTCAGGACAGTAGAAGTGCGGTTTGCACTCGGCACAAATTTGGCAGTCCCTGGTCATCGTCCTGATGTCCTCCAGGGAGTACGGCAGGTTCCGAGCTTTCACAAAATGGTAAAATCGGGTGACCCCCGGATGGCAAAGTTGTGCATGAAGGGCGTACAGCTGGTCGAGCTGTGTGCTAGCACATGTTCCCCGGGATAGGGCATCAGGGGGCTCATTGAGTCTGCCAGGCCGGTACAGGATATCATAGGTGTAGGTGGAGAGTTCTATCCTCCACCGCAAAATCTTATCATTTTTGATCTTGCCCCGCTGTTGGTTGCTGAACAGGAACGCAACCGAGCGCTGGTCGGTCAGCACAGTGAATCTTTTGCCAGCAAGATAGTGCCTCCAGTGCCTAACAGCCTCCACTATGGCCTGGGCTTCTTTCTCCACCGCGGAGTGCCGAATTTCAGAGCCTTGGAGGGTGCGAGAAAAGAATGCTACTGGTCTGCCTTCCTGATTAAGGGTAGCAGCCAGAGCGAAATCGGAGGCATCACACTCCACTTGGAAGGGAGCGGTCTCGTCCACTGCATGCATCGTAGCTTTGGCAATGTCCGCTTTAATGCAGTTGAAGGCCGCGCAGGCCTCAGCAGAGAGGGGAAACGAGGTAGACTTGACCAGGGGGCGAGCCTTGTCCGCGTAATGGGGGACCCATTGGGCGTAATAGGAAAAAAACCCCAGGCACCGTCTGAGGGCCTTGAGAGTGGTGGGAAGAGGGAGCTCTAACAGGGGGCGCATACGTTCGGGATCAGGCCCAATAACCCCGTTTTCCACGACATACCCAAGTATAGCAAGGCGGGTGGTACCAAAAACACACTTGTCCCCGTTATAAGTAAGGCTCAGAGCTGCGGCCACTTGGAGAAACCGTTGGAGGTTGGCGTCGTGATCTGGCCTGTCATGACCACAGATGGTGATGTTATCCAGATAGGGAAATGTGGCCTGCAGTTGGTACTGGTCCACCATCCGGTCCATTTCCCTCTGGAAGACAGAGACACCATTCGTGACACCGAAAGGGACGCGCAGGAAGTGATAGAGCCGGCCGCCCGCCTCGAAGGCGGTGTAGGGGCGGTCCTCTGGGCAGATGGGGAGCTGGTGATAAGCGGATTTCAGATCTATTGTCGAGTACACCTTATACTGAGCAATCTGGTTGACCATATCCGCGATGCGGGGTAGGGGGTATGCGTCAAGCTGCGTAAACCTATTGATGGTTTGACTATAGTCCACCACCATCCTATTTTTCTGCCCAGTCCGAACAACAACCACCTGGGCCCTCCAAGGGCTTGTGCTCGGCTCAATGATCCCCTCCCTGAGCAGCCGCTGCACCTCCGACCGAATGAAGGCCCGGTCCCCCGCGCTGTACCTCCTGCTTTTGGTTGCCACAGGTTTACAGTCGGGGGTCAGGTTGGCGAACAGCGGTGGGGGAGGGATCTTGAGAGTGGAGAGGCTGCAAGTGTCGGTAGCGCAGCTGTTGGCCTGGTTCTGGATGGGATGTGTGTGTCCGTGTGTGTGTGTGGTCAGTAGCGGGGTATGTGAAGAAGTCCCACAAAACTGAGGATTCTTGACAGTGAGTGGTGGGAGGGGCCCGTCGTATACCATAGTCACACTTTCGAGATGGCTCTGGAAGTCCAGCCCCAATAGCACAGGTGCACACAGATTAGGCATGACCAGCAGTTCAAAGTCCCGATATACTGTGCCTTGCACTACCAAAGTCGCTACACAACCCGCCCGGATGTCTGCGGACTGCGACCCAGAGGCCAAATGGAACCTCCGACTGACCGGCCGCGTTGCAAGTCCGCAGCGTCGCACTGTGTCCGGGTGAATAAAACTCCCAGTGCTGCCCGTGTCAAACAGGCATCCAGTCCAATGCCCCTCCACCTGGATGTCCATCATGGACCTTGCAAGCTGGTGTGGGGCGCTTTGGTCGAGAGTCACAGTGGCCAGAGTTGGATCGCCGTCGGGGTACCCGGTCAGCATCGGAGGGTCGGGGGCGGGGCATGCTGACGCCGACAAAGATGGCCGCTCACATCCGGGGTACCCGGTCAGCATCCGAGGATCGGGGGCGGGGCGTGCTGACGTCGACAAAGATGGCCGCCCACATCCCGGCATGCAAGATGGCGGCCCCCACGTTTCACCCGCAGCGCTGCACTCCGCTCGAGGTTGAGACTTACAGACCTTGGCGAAGTGGCCCCGCTTTCCGCAGCTGGAGCAGGTCGCTTCTCGCGCTGGACAGCGTTGTCGAGGATGTTTCTTTTGGCCACAGAAATAACAAGGCACGAGTTTCTTACGGGCCACAGCCGTGGTCTGGGTCGGGGAGCTCGTGGAATGGCGACTGGCGGCGGCGTTGGCGAATTCGCTCCCGGGAGCCGGCGGTGGCGGGGTCTGAGGCGTCCACGAAACCGGCGGGGAACCGCGCGACTGGACAGCGTCGGCGTTATGCCGCGCAGCTTCTAGAGCGTTGGCCTTCTCTATCGCCAAGCTTAAGGTAAGATCCGAGTTCTCCAGCAGCCGCTGGCGCATGTACACTGACCTCAGTCCCGTCACAAAGGCGTCTCGCACCAGCAGCTCCGCATGCTGTTCTGCCGTGAGCGTCTTGCAGTCACAAGCTCGGACGAGTGTCTGTAGTGCTCGGAGAAACTCAGCGCACGATTCGCCAGGCCGCTGTTGCCGGGTAGCTAAGCGATGTCTTGCGTAGACGGTGTTCACCGGCCGCAGGTACTGTCGTTTGAGGGCGTCCAGTGCCCCTTCGTAGGTCGGCAGGTCCCGGATAAAGGAGTAAACTTTGGAGGAGACCCTCGAGAGTAGGATTCTGTGCATAACGGCGGGTTCAGTCGCACGAAGCTCCGCCAAGTACGATAGGAAGCATGCAAGCCAGTGTTCAAAAGCGAGAGCTGCGTCAGGGTCTTGAGGGTCCAAATCCAACCGGTCCGGACGCAAAACGGGTTCCATGTTTTAAAACTTCCAGTCAATAAAATTGATGCACCATCAATAACTCACACTGAGACGTAGGCGAGATATCGGCTTTTATTGACTGGAAGAAGGAACCAGGAGTGAGTGTCTATCATACAAGGTCCTGGAGACTGAGGCCGATCTTCAGGCCGCAGGTCTCCTTTATACAGGGGCCTGTGGGAGGAGCCACAGGAGCAGTCAGCAGGGGCGTGTCCCGACAGGCACATAGTTCACCACACTTCTACATCTTAAAGAGTTACCTTTCAGACCAATCTTTAGGCCACCCATCCATACACTTCATGTGACAATCATAGTTCAACAGCTGTGCTTCTGAAGCTCCTGTGGTTTATTTCTTACAATAAAGGTGATATGTGTAAATGCAATTTGTTGAACTTGAAGGGCAAAAAATATGAGGACCCCGTACTGATGCCACAACTGCAATCCAAGCTGTACTGTTCCTTTTATTACCTGATTGAAATTCTGTGTGTGGATGTGTTTTCTTCTGTCTCCAACTCTTTCCCTTCATCACAGGCAGGCAGCAGCTTTTACTGAAGTAAAAGACATCATAGACAAATATCAACTCATCAAATGTCAAAGACCCATAGACAAATACTAACTTTTAAAAATAAATTGGACGTGTGTGTAGAGGAAAGGTTTAGAAGGTTATGGGCCAAGTGGAACTAGCTTGGATGGACAGATTGGATAGCATGAAACATTTGGGCCAAATAGCCTTTTTCCATGCTATATGACTCTATGATATGAGCACAATATTTAGTCAGTAAATATGAGCAATCATTATTTGAAACAAGGAGAAAGAAAGATAATCTGTGTTTTCTTGATGAAATCTTTTCTTGGTCAGTTAAACTGGGTAGGGAGCTGAGAGGTTCAATATTCCATTCAGCAGCTTAATGGAGTTGCTTACAGTATCCAACAGAATTAGAAGATAAATCCTCTGGTGAGATGGGAGTGTCCAGAGGAAGGCGATAGGGCCAAGTTGTTCTGGATGATCTCAGGAGGCATCAAAGTTTCAAAGTTATCACAGTAGGTATGCAAAATACAACTCTGAGATTTGTCTTCTCCAGATAACCATGGAAATAAGAAATAACATGCTGGTCATTAAAAGAAAGGACATCAAGCCTACCCCCCCCCCCACACACACACACACAAAAGAAGAAGAAACAAAAACTCACAAACCCCAACCCCACCTCCCCCTCTCTTGCACAAAAACTAACTGAAAATAGCAGCTAGAACATCCACCCCAACCCCCTCCCTCACAAAGAAAACTAACATATCGCCCACCTGGAAAATGGCAACAAAAACACCAAACCACAACTGCCAACCCCCAACATGCTAATCAGCAACAAGAAAGAAAATGCAGACAACTGTAGGAGAACAAAATGAACTGGAGTCCACACGAATAATCACATAAACCTCAGAGTTTCCATAACAGCCTCTGTCAGCACCCTCACAGTGGCTTGGTCTTCTATAGAGAGCATCCACTTGATAGGGCCAACCATAGAGAGTGACCGCCAATCATCACACTCCATAAGAGAAAGTGAAAATCTGGAAATTTCTTGAGGAACTATTCAGCTAGCAGTCTGATATAAAGTGCCAAAACTGAACTTGGTATTGTTAGCGAAGTTATTAAGTGGAACAGGAAAGAGTTAGGTTTGTAAAGTTAAGATGTTGTTCAACTTTGACTTGATGGAATTGCAAGGCAGGCTCAAGGGGTTAGTTGGCCTCATCCTGTTCCTCTGTTGGCCCAGTTAGTGAGATATGGGAAAATAGTTCTACATTATTTTCTCCACGGTCTTTCTCCATGTCATATTGACAGCTTTAGTGAAGTGTTCATTTGAGAAAGGGAGAGAGCTTATTTTATAAGCAGCCCATAACTGAGGGGAAACGATTGAGGATCAAATGGAATCTAGAATTGAGAAGCACAAAGGTTCCATTAACTGATCATACAGACTGGTATAGGAGGTGCTTAGGATAAAGCAACATTATGTTATTCATAGTTCAAAGTCCATAAGGTGTAAGACACAGGAGGAGGATTAGGCCATTCAACCCATCAAATCTTCTCCTATATAATAGGTGAATCAACTACATTAACAGTGAGGGAATAAGATGCTCTCTTCACCATTAGATTTGGAATTAAACTTATGATATTTTTAGATTATGTGTACTCTTATTGATACTTTTTTCCAAAATTGGTTTGGACTGCACGAATCATACAAGGCAGGAGATAACCATTCAGTCCACTGTGTCTGAGCTAAATCTTTGAAAGCATCTCATTATAATTTCTCCTTCCCTCTACCTTCCCTTGTAATTCCCTGTATATTTTCTGGTTTCCTTGTGAAAGTTACTACTGAATCTATCTCTAGTGTGTTAAAGCTTCTCCTTTTCAAGCATTGTGTTGCAGCTAAGCAGAATAGCAATTTAACAAGTTGACTCAGTATCTTGAGCAGACTGATAAGAGACTGGTAGAAATGCTAACCTACAATAAATGAACTCAATAAACTCATTAAACTCACAGTCTAAGCAAGGTCATTAATACTCAGGAGGTTGTGGAGTAGAAGGTCAAGTAAACAATTTGAGATTTCTATAGTTGCCTTGACAAATAACTTCATCAGGGTATATGTAATGTATTTGTAAATTCAGATGAGTGAAACAGGTGGAAACGCCAAGTCCTTGAGCAAAGACTATTCCTACCAGTTTGTTTGGGCCCATGTAATATGATAAATTAGCCTTTGTGGGAGCTGTCACAGCTTGGCAAAATTACTAAGCAGCATCGCCTGACTTGTAGCTTGCTCAGTGACAAGGGTCTGTGCTTCACCAGGGCCACTCAGCTACAGATGGCATTCGCTGCATTGCTCCACGCATGGATCTCAGCTTAGTTCCAGAGTGACACAGCAACAGAGCTTAAAACGGCAGAAGAAGAGCACGAACCTGAATGGAAACTCTGGCAGTGGTGGAACATCCCACAACTACAAAAGACTCAGCAGATGCTGGAAGTCCAGGGTAACACACACAACACCAGAGAAACTCAATAGGTTAGACAGCGGACTCCTTTCTTCTTTCCCCACTCTCTTTTTCCCATTCCCTTTTTGGCTCCCCTCTTACCCCTTCTCTTATACTCACCTGCCCATCACCTCCCTCCGGTGCCCCTTCTCCTTCCCTTTCTCCCATGGTCCACTGTCCTCTCCTTGTAGATTCCTTCTCCTCCCTGCCTTTACCTCTTCCATCCATCACCTACCCACCCACTCACCTTACCTTCACCTGGTTTCACCTAACACCTGACAGCTTATACTCTTCCCCTCCCTCCACCTTCCAATTCTGACTTCCTACCTCTTGCTTCTCAGTACCAATGAAGTATCTTTGCCTGCAATGGTGGATATTTATTACCCTCCACACATATTGTCTGACCTGCTGATTTCCTCCAGCTTTTTGTGTGCGTTACTGTGGAACTCCCCTTGATGTTTTTCCAAGTAATTGACAACAAGGTGGTTTTCACTGTGTGTATCATCAATGTGCCCATGTAAATTTGCAAAAGAAGTGCACCAGATAGAAAGCATGCCAATGGTTAGATGCATACCTCACTCAAACGATGGCAATAGGAAGATAATCTTGCCTTCAGAACATTGCTGTGAGAGTTTTCAGGGCTGTGTCTTTGGTCAAGCTGTTTGCACCTGCTTCCATCATCATAAGGCTATCAAATAAAGAGAAAATCAGAAAGGATAGCTTTACTTCTCACATGTACATTGAAAATGTCAAAACATGAAGATGGCACCAGCAAATGATGCTACCAAAGGCGGCATCCTCAGGATGTGTCACAAAGCAATTCTTTTCACTTCTTTTTATTTGAGATATGTTTCTGCTACAGTTAGAGCCTGTAAGCTATGTTCTGGCGGTGTGATTTCAGGCCGATCGGGTGATCTGGCACTTTGTTGTCTCCAAGAGTGTTCAACGAAGCTGTGACCAAAGTTTGAGGCATGGACGCCAGGACACGGGTCATCGGTCCACGATCGACCCTATCTCTCGCCCATCTCATCGATTAAAGTGCCAAGCCAAATTGAAATCCTCGAGGCTGGGTACAGAAGGTGAGCGAGTGTCGGAATTGTCTCTGGCTTCCAGGTGTCAGAGTAAGTGTCTGTGTGATGGTCTTGCCCTCACTGCCCCCAAAGGCAGGTCCATCCAGTCGAGTGGTATCTCTCTCCCTCCGTGGTGTTGCAGCAAGGTTTAATCAATGCAGCTTGTAGATTTAGACTCTCAGGTTTATCATGTACATCGCTCCTTTTTGTTACTCCTTTTGGGCGAGTTTTGAATCAGGGTAGCCTGCAGATAATGAACTCCGAGCGGAATCATACTGAAATATGCCTTTTAATTTTGCCTTTTCATATTCCCTGTTTTCACTCTGTTTTGCAGTCTGCGTAAATTTTTTGCGCATGGGGAGGGGTTTTGATGTTTGATGCTTTTTGAATGGGTTGGTTGTCTGTTCTTTGTTTCGTGACTGTCCGCGGGGAAGGCATACTTCAGGGTTGTATAACGCATGCATAGTTTGATAATTAACATACTTTGAGTCTTTGAATCTTGAATACAGTGAAATGTGTCACTTGCATTATATCAAGTCAGTGAGAGATATGCTGGGCACTGCCCACGAGTGTCACCACGTTTTTGGCGCCAACGTAGCATGCATGCAACGTACTAACCCTAACCTGTATGTGTTTGGACGTGGGAGGAAATCGAAGCACCTGGAGGAATCCCACTCCACGCATGAGTAGAGTGTTCAAATCCTTACAGACAGTGGCGGGAATCGAACACTGATCAGTGGTTGCTGGCTCTGTAAAGCGATTGCGCTAAGTGAGACACTGGATGCAAAAAGTGGGAGGAGATACCAAGTTCTGAAGTATAAATCAAAGGGGGAAGAGTTCTGATCTGATTGGAGACATCGGCAGCAGTGAAACTTTCCATGGCACATTTCCAAGAAAAATGTCAAGGAGTAACATCACAGGGTAGTGGGTTATTTACTCCCTGGTGAATATGTAAGATTTCCCCCCTCTAAACTAGGGTACCAGTTTAAGTTGGGAGTTAGAAGGTATAGCTTGGATTATTATATACTTAACTAGTTTAGGTATTAAATAAAATAAGACTTGCCCAAAGGTTTAGCAGGGCAGCTTTTGTGCCTAGGTTACTATATGTTGGAGAATATGGATAGAGATGAGGGTCTCATGCAAACTTCTCTGCAACAGGGGTCTCCTTATTGGGTCGTTCCACCTTAGGGCCATTGATCTGTAACATTGGAAACATTGACATGCACCGGAGAGGGTGGAATTTCAGACTCAGGTTTAGGCTGAGAAAGGGGAGAGGATGTCAGCCGGGTTCCAAGCAGCAGGGATTTACAAGATGAAGTGGGGGGCATAGATACTGGTCCTGTCCATTAGGTACAGTTTGCTATCTGCAGTATTAAGAACAGTGATTTAATGAATAATGACAATGCACACCAAACATCAGAGTTGGAAGGTATGGAAACAGCCTAACAATAATGAAACCTGGAAATGAGAAAGTCAGGGAGCACATTGATGTTAAGGGATATAGAATAGAAATCTAACATAAGATGATACATTATAACGTGTAATGAAATTGCACTAAAGTGGATTAAACTGTCTATACATAATGCAAACTGTGTCTGCAACAAAACAGAGGAGTTGGAGGCATTTGTATCTTGAGAAGCAAAGTCATAGCAGGTGTTGCTGATGTTATATTGTAAAAAAAATCAGAATGTGCATTAAATATTTGAGGGTGTAGTTGTGTAGTTAATATTTCAGTAATATTGTAAATATGTTGTTCAATTAAGCATTCTTTGTTGCTTACATAATTCATTACCAGTTATATGTAAAAGTACATGAATAGCATACGTCATTACACCACCAGGTCTTAGTGCATGCCTCACTAAAATGAAATTAAACATACATGTTTCTCCCATGCTTTCTTTTAAATTAGTTTTAGCGTTACAAAACATTAGTGAGGATGAGTAAGTTTTAAAATGAACCCGAGATGTCTACCTGCTGAACCAACCTGTTGAAGCACAGCATGTTTTTTTCTCCCCCTCAAAAGTGGAGAAAGAGGTGTTGAAATTTTTTTAAAAGCGTGGCACATTTTCCTTTGGTAGGGAAGAGAAAGATGATCAGGTTATTAAAAAAAATGCAGAAAACAGATGAAATTCATGGGTTCATAAGCAATGAGTTCCATGTGATAATAATAATAAATTTAAAAAAGAAGCAGAAATAACTGACTACATCAGAATGATAGACTCTTTCGATCGCACAGCAGATAAAAGGATCATGTACACCGAATGAATTGAACAGTATTTTGAAGCAAATGAAATAGCCAATGAGAAGCAAATACCAGTTTTGCTGAGTTCCACAGATGGAAAAGCATACAGCTTAGTTAGAAGTTTCATAAGTAGAATCAAAAGGAATGATAGTCCATTTCAGTTTATGTGGCTAAGTCGAAAAGATTGTCCAAGCATTGACAGTTCAGTGATGGGCTTAATGATGACTGAGATATTGTTTAGTTTGTAGAATCTTACAAGAAAGCATTGAAGAACAACTCCTAACTGAAGCACAACTCACATTTAAAAGAACAATAGAAATTGCTGCATCAATAAAATCTCCAGACAGAGACACAGTTGTGTTGTAGTAAGGAATGAAAGAGAGTGTGAAAAAAATTGCAACATCTAAATGGAAACTGGTCTGGCCAAACAAATTGCATTACCATTGTGGCAGGAGCTTATGTACAGTACAAAAGACCAATGCAAGCTTAAAGGTGAAACTTGCAGAAAATGCAAAAACTTGCAGAGTTGTCATGATGGGAGATTTTAATTTCCCAAATATCAATTGGCATCTCCCCAGAGCAAGGGGTTCAGATGGGGTAGAGTTTGTTAGGTGTGTTCAGGAAGGTGTACAATATGTAGATTAGCCTACAAGAGGAGAGGCTGTACTTGATTTGGTATTGGGAAATGAACTTGGTCAGGTGTC
The DNA here is from genome assembly GCF_030144855.1 of Hypanus sabinus. Classification (NCBI taxonomy): domain Eukaryota; kingdom Metazoa; phylum Chordata; class Chondrichthyes; order Myliobatiformes; family Dasyatidae; genus Hypanus; species Hypanus sabinus. The sequence goes on along the minus strand of NC_082730.1, from coordinate 21,416,389 downwards.
AGATCTCTCAGTGGGAGAGCATTTTGGAGATAGAGACCAAAATTCTATCTCCTTTACAATAGCATTGGAGAGAGGTAGGAACAGACAAGTTAGAAAAGCGTTTAATCGGAGTAAGGGGAATTATGAGGCTATCAGGCAAGAAACTGGAAGCTTAAATTGGAAACAGATGTTCTCAGGGAAAAGTATGGAAGAAATTTGGCAAATGTTCGGGGGATATTTGCGTGGAGTTCTGCATAGATACGTTCCAATGAGACAGGGGAGTTATGGTAAGGTACAGGAACCATGGTGTACAAAGGCTGTAATAAATCTAGAAGAGAAGAAAAGAAAAGCTTACAAAAGGTTCAGAGAGCTAGATAATGCTAAAGATCTAGAAGATCATAAGGAAACTTAAGAAGGAAATTAGGAGAGAAGGGGCCATGTGAAGGCCTTGGCGGGCAGAATTAAGGAAAATCTCAAGGCATTCTACAAGTATGTGAAGAGCAAGAGCATAAGACTTGAGAGAAGAGGACCTATCAAGTGTGACAGTGGGAAAGTGTGTTTGGAACCAGAGGAAATAACAGAGATACTTAATGAATACGTTACTTCAGTATTCACTATGGAAAAGGATCTTGGTGATTATAGTGATGACTTGCAACAGACTGAAAAGCTTGCGCATGTAAATATTAAAAAGGATGTGCTAGAGCTTTTGGAAAGAATCAAGTTGGATAAATCACCGGGACCAGATGAGATGTACCCCAAGCTACAGTAGGAGGCGAGGGAGGAGATTGTTGAACTTCTGGCGATGATCTTTGCATTATCATTGGGGACAGGAAAGGTTCCAGAGGATTGGTGGGTTGCAGATGTTGTTCCTTTATTCAAGGAGTAGAGATAACCCAGGAAATTATAGACTGGTGTGTCTTACCTCAGTGGTTGGTAACGATGGAGAAGATCCTGAGAGCCAGGATTTATTAACACTTGGAGAGGTATAATATGATTAGGATTAGTCAGCATGGCTTTGTCAATGACAGGTCATGCCTTATGAGCCTGATTGAATTTTTTGAGGTTGTGACTAAACACATTGATGAAGGAAGAGCAGTAAATGTAGTGTATATGGATTTCAGCAAAGCATTTGATAAGGTACCCCATGCAAGGCTTATTAAGAAAGTAAGGATGGATGGGATCCAAGGGGACATTGCTTTGTGGATCCAGAATTGGCTTGCTCACAGAAGGGAAAGAGTGGTTGTAGACCAGGGATCGGTTCTGGGACCCATACTCTTCATGATTTTTATAAATGACCTGGATGAGAGAGTAGAGGGATGGATTAGTAAGTTTGCTGATGACACAAAGTTTGGGGGTGTTGTGGATAGAGTGGAGGGCTGTCAGAGGCTACAACAGAACATTGATAGGATGCAAAACTGGGCTGAGAAGTGACAGATAGAGTTCAACCCAGATAAGTGTGAAGTAGTTCACTTTGGTAGGTCAAACATGATGGCACATTATAGTATTAATGGTAAGACTCTTGGCAGAGTGGAGGATCAGAGGGATCTTGGGGCCCGAGTCCATAGGACGCTCAAAGCAGCTGCGCAGGTTGACTCTGTGGTTAAGAAGGCGTACGGTGTATTGGCCTTCATCAATCGTGGATTGAATTTAGGAGCTGAGAGGTAATGCTGCAGCTATATAGGATCCTGGTCAGACCCCACTTGGAGTACTGTGCTCATTTCTGATCACCTCACTACAGGAAGGATGTGGAAGCCATTGAAATGGTGCAGAGGAGATTTACAAGGATGTTTCTTGAGGCTGGTTTGGGGTGTAAAACATTTCAACCAGTACTTGTATTGGAGAGAGTTTACCCTCATTACTGATCATCAACCACTGGTGTCCAATTTCAATCCACAATGGGTGTTCCACTACCAGAAGCAGTACCAATGCAGAGATGGGCTCTCTTGGAGGACACCATTACAAGAAGACAACTAATCATGGAAATGCTGATGGATTGTCCCAATTACCCTTGGAAAAAATAAATACATGATAAATTTACAAAAGAGGATGTTCCTCTTTTCTCCCTGATGCAAATCAAAGGGCTCCCTATTACAGCAGAGATAATCCAAAACGAAACTAGAAAAGACTGCACACTGTCTTTTGAATGGCAACGTAAAATGGCTGGAATGTGCAGCAGAAATTCCAGTTCCCCCATTTTTATCAGCGCCGGTATGAACTTGCCCTTGACTGGCATGCCTTATGTGGAGATTGAGAGTTGTTCTATCATGGAAGCTGAGAGCTAAGTTGTTGGAAGAGCTACATGCTGGTCATCTAGGCATTGTCAAAATGAAAGCTCTTGATCAAAGCTTTGTCCGGTAGCCTGGGAGAGCTCAGCAGACCGAGCAGCTTGTTTAGGGTGTTTAGCTTGTTTAGCTTGTCTAGTACAGCAGTGTCTCTCCATGCCTGGGAATGGCCTACATTGCCCTGGATTTTGGTGGACCATTCATGGGCACGAATTGGTAGTTGTGGATGCAGCTACAAGGTAACAGAAAGTGATCCTAATAGCCTCGCACACAGTTGATGTATTGAGAAGCTTCTTCTCAAGGTCTTGTGCTCCAGAACACTTAGTCAGTGACAATGGACCACAGTTTGTTGCAGAACAGTTTCATTCATTCCTGAAAATGAATGGAATAAGACATATTACATCCACACAATACCATCCAGCTACAAATGTCCTGGCAGAAATGTTTGTCCAGAATCTAAAGAATACTCTGCAAGCAATGACAGCAGAACTACACTGACACTGAATCACCACTGGATTTAATTAATAACAATGAATCAGTGTAGATTAGAGAAGCCGGGGAACATCTTGGCTTTTATAATCGTTACAAAATTTTCTTTAAGATAGTAAGAGCAAGGTGGTTGTCCAAAGCTTCCAACAATGACGGGAAACCAGCGCAGGAAAGCTTTTAAAGTGGAAAAGCCATTGCACTGGGACAGTTCCACTCTCTCAACCTCACAAATCCAGGCCTAGTGGTACGAACAAGTGTCACAGCTGGGATCTACCTTGGATGCAGTGGATGACCATGACTTCTTCTGTGTCTCCGAGAACCATTGGAAAGCTGCCTTCCTGGCCATAAGATTTCAATGTCGATCTCACCACACCGTCCGCCGGAACTGACTTCACATGCACGGACATGCAGGCCACCAAATACCCTCGCCTGGTTTATCCCACCTGGGATAAACACTGGGGTGTGGCTGCTGTCACATGCAAAGCACTACTTGGAGCCACAGGTGAGATAATAATGAGCAGATAATAACAAAGAAATATATACATTAATGTGCAAAAATCTTAGGCACATTTATATATTCCTAGGGAGCCTAAAACCTTTTCACATTACAACATGTTGCAGAGAGCAAGTTTGTAAAACTGACCAGAACAAAGGACGTTGGGAATGGTGAGGGTAGAACATGTTGGGGGGTGGGGGATGGGAAGGGTGACAGAGAAGAGCTGCCAGACACACCCTGCCCTGCCACCAGGCAAGGTCATTTGATTTATTGATTATTGCAGAATGTTTTGCTAGTGCTTCACTCCCCTCTCCCATCTCCATTTCCCAAACATGATTCCCCTCTCCCTGCCCCCTTCCCATTGTCATTCCTCAACAGAGACCCATATCAGAATCAGGATTATCACCACTCACATATGCAATGAAATTCGTACTTGTTTTGTGGCAGCAGTACAGTGCAATACATAAAGTTACTCAAGTACTGCGCAAAACTCTTAGGTGCATATATATAACTAGGGTGCCAGTACATCTGCCAGTACTGTAAATAGGATACAATAAATTGAAGAAAGACTAATTTTGAGAAGATGACAATTGAACTTCAAAAGTTAAAATTGAACAAGATATTGGCAGCAACAATGGGAAGTTGTTAAGCTGTTTGACAGAGTGCAAAAATGTATTTTCAGCTAACAATAACAAACTAAGCACTCATGAGACTGCATGGATGAATAAAACTATGAATATTTAAGGGAGACTTACATTAAGTGCATAAACAGCAGAGGGATTTGTGGTAAGAAATAATATGAGAGGAATAGTGAAAGTTCAAAACACAATTAGGAAGGTAAAGTGGAAAGTTGAAAACAAGTTATCAAGGAACACTTAACATTCTGAACATTCTATGGCAAGAAAAAAATTCGTCTCTGGGCACCCAAAATTGACACATCATATTTTACATACAAGTCAGGTCTGAAATATAATAAAATTTGGAAAAAAACCGTAGCCCAAAACAATTCTTGGATTGATATGGTTGAAGATAATTGGGTTATAGAACAATGTCAGATTTGGTTTGAATAAATTCTTGGTGCATATAATAACGCAGTACTGAAATCTCTTCAGATACTTAGAAAATATTTTCCTCTCACCAACATATCTCAACACAAATAATCTAGAAGGTGTTATTTAACAAACACATTAAGGAAAGTTTATATTTCAAAAGCAAATGCTGTAGAAAATATTGGAGTTGTTCAGAAGGTTGACCTGATTTGCTGAAAGAGAAACAATTATTGTTTCAGGTCAATGACCTTTCAATAATGTGGGTTTGGATTTGAAAGACAGGATGTATATTATACATATTAATATAGACAGACAAATCAACCATTAACATTAATTTTCTCTTATGTTATACATCTGGCAAAGCTTTCTGCTTACCTCAGATGAGAAACGTAGATTCCATTTGCAATACTGTGACACAGTAATTTCCTTTGGGAACATTAGTATCTATCTATCTGACTAACTGAGAAGCTTGAATCTTGGAATAGTCAGTCAATCCAATTATTAAAAATAAATAATATGGTGGAATTACAGATTAAGGTAATGTTAGAAAATTGAAATATCTAAAGGAAATTAATGGACAGTGAAGAGGCAACAGTAAGACAATTCACAATGAAGAGCAATATCGCAATAAAAGGTTCAGAAATAAACATTGGAATAAAAAATCACGAGGAATAAGAAATTAATTCAAATACAAGACCATGAACTTGGACTTAATTGCCCTTTATTGCATTTCCCCCACGTTACCTGAGCAAATGATAAATAATACCAAAAGAACTATGTAAGAGTAGTAAGCCCATAACAAAGTGAATATTCCACAAATCCAGTAAATGGCCAGAAAATTTAAAATCATATAATCAAACCAGACCATTGCAATGTAATAACATTTCAAATAATAGGATCATAAGTGACCATCTAACTCCATTGACGCTCTTAGTCATGACCAGCATTTACTCAACTAGAAATGCTTCACTGAAAAGTTTTGAACAACAAAACTCTGTGAGGAATATGCTCTCAGTTGCCACTTTATTAGGTAGCTCCCAGACATGGGTGTATGTCTGCTGCCATAGCCCATCCTCTTCAAGGTTGCGCGTTCAGAGAAGTTCTTCTGCACACCACTGCTGTGACGTGTGGTTATTTGCGTTACTGTTAAGCTCCTTTCAGCTTGACTCAGTCTGGCCATTCTCCCCTGACTTCTCTGATTAACAAGGCATTTTCACCCACAAAACTGCCACTCACTAGATGGATTTTTGTTTTCCACACCATCCTCTAGAGACTGTTGTGTGTGAAAATCTCGGGAGATCGGCAGTATCTGAGATAATCAAACCACCTCGCCTGTCACCTACAATCATTCCACATTCAAAGTCGCTCAGATCACACTTCTTTGCTATTCTGTTTGGTCTGAACAACTGAACCTCTTCACCATGTCTGTATGCTTTCATGCAATGAGTAGCTGCCACGTGATTGGCCGATTAGATACTTGCATTAATGAGCAGGTGTACAGGTGTACTTAATAAAGTGGCCAGTGAACGTAATGTCAATAAAATCTCACACATGTGCAAAATATTCATTAAAAACAAATCTTTAGATATTGGAACTGTAAAAGTATGTACAGAGAGATATCAAGTATTGAATTGCAACTTATATCTTGGGAAGACACACTGTGGGAATTGAACTTTATATTATGAAATGATGCATGTGTGACTGCAATTGTTTTAACAGATTATGGAAGGGATTAATAATGCCTGAACGGATAAAGCTTGCACCAGCATTCTAAACACATTGGGGAAAAATATTGAGAACATGACAAGTGATCTAATATTTTGTTTTTCTTGTATCAAGCTTTTATATAGTTCCTTAGCATTAAAGCTCTTGCCAGCAACATTTCAGGGTTTAATATATGATTGATGCTATGGATTGTACAAATCTATGACTGTTTAGCCAAAGATATTTTGTGCCATTGAATCTTAAGTTGAACCTTAGAAATGTTAGCTTGCTTTCAAGGATATTTTCCATTAATATTGCCAGCATTTGCATTTTTTAGGCTTATTTAGAACAATCCATATTTAGGTTGATCCAATTAACTTTTTATATTCAACTAAGACATTATTGTTAACATAAGCTTTTAACATCGATTTCATGCAGATCTTCGTCAGGTTCACTTGTTACTTTAAAGTTATTTAGGCTCACATGTTTAGTTAATTGACCTTGCCTATCTTCTATTTTAATTTCAAATTTTAATTATACAAAGTTATTGAATGAAATTAACAACAGATGCTATAATTAGGTACATGCATATATTTCCCATTAAATGAATAGCATGTGAACCTGGTTTGAAGACCTAATGTCATTCTGAAGCCCCAGTTAACAAACTTTACTCTGTAGACTTATCAGAGAAAGATTCATCATGCTGACACAGTGGTGTCAAGAAAACAACCTCTCCCTCCGTGTCGCCAAAACAAAGGAGCTGGAGGAAAACAAAGGAGGAATGGAGACGGGCTAACCCCTATTGACATCAATGGATCTGGGGTTGAGAGGGTGAACAGCTTTAAGTTCCTCACCACACACATCACCGAGGATCTCACATGGTCTGTACATATGGCTGTGTGGTAAAAAAGGCACAACAGCGCCTCTTTCACTTCAGACAGTTGAGAAAGTTTAGTGTGGGCCCCCAGATCTTAAGAACTTTCTACAGGGGCACAATTGAGAGCATCCTGACTGACTGCATCACTGCCTGATATGGGAACTGTACTTCTCTCAATCGCAGGACTCTGCAGAAAGTGGTGCAGACAGCCCAGCGCATCTGTAGATGTGAACTTCCCACTATTCAGGACTTTTACAGAGACAGGTGCGTAAAAAGGATCCAAGGGATCATTGGAGACCCAAGTCACCCCAATCACAAACTGTTCCAGCTGCTACCATCCAGGAAACAGTATTGCAAGATATAAGCCAGGACCAACAGGCTCCGGGACAGCTTCTTCCACCAGGCCATCAGACTGATTAATTCATGCTGATACAATTGTTATATGTTATAACAATGTCTATGTTATATTAACTGTCCTGTTGTACATATTATGTATTACAAATTACTATAACTTGCACATTGCACATTTAGACAGATGTAACGTAAAGATTTTTACTCCTCGTGTATATGAAGAACTTAAGTAATAAAGTCGATCAATTCAATTCATTATCTTTATTCTGATACCTCTTTTTATACATCTTGTGCTTGTAGCATTTTGCAAGGTTCATGCGGAGGAAAAAACACCGAAAAGTTCAGTAGAAGCAGATTCTTGGGTAAAGTTCAAATACCAGAGCAAGATTGAGGGACTCAGTGGTTTTAATCAAAATAATAGGGAATGTGTGAATTATGAAGCCATTTTGTCCCACCTGCTCTGCTATTTGATAAGATCATACGGGACCTGGGAGTAACTTTAACACCACCTTCCACCTACCCCGGGTAAAAGAGAATCAAAAATAGTAGATGCTGGGAAACCGGAAACAAAAGCAGAAAATGCTGCAAATGTTCAGCAGCTAAGACAGCATCTCTGAGTGAAAGGCAGTGTCGATAATTTTTGGTCAAAGAAGCAGAGTTAACATTTCAGTGTACATAATCGACATTGCCTATTGGAGAAACAAAGTTAACACTTCAGGTTTTCAAACTGAACTACTGAGTCTGTTTCTCTTCCCATCTGCTGGGTATTCTCAGCTTCATTCTGTTGTGACCTTTGATACCTTTCGTCAGAATACGCTCCTTTGCTGATCAAAAATCCATGTATCTCTGCCTTAAAATTAATCCAAGGCACCAATTTGCGGCTGCTTAAGTGAGTTTCAAAGGTTCACAGCTCCCATTTCTATGCTTAAAATGACTCATTTCTATCCTAAGTGAGCAATCACTTATTTTTAAACAATGGAGCTTAGTTTTGGATTCTCCTCAATAAGAAACATTTTCTTCACATCAAAGACCTCTCACAATCTTATATATTACAGATCTTTTCTTTCTTCTGAAGCCCAGTGGATAGAAGCCTAGCCTTCCCAACTTTCTTCATGTACTATCCATTCAATGTTTTACTTTAGTAAACTTTCTCTGAACTATTTCCAACAATTATACAAAACCCAACACATTCCTTAAATAAGAAAACCAATATTGCACTCAGCTCTGTAGATACGGTCTCCCTAATACTTAATAGAATTGAAAAATAACTCTGCTTTTGTATTCAATTCCCTTTCTAATAGACAATGCATTCCATTTGCTTTCCTGTTGTAGCTGCCTCCATGCCTTTTGCACATCGTGCACTAGGACACTCAGATTCATCTACACCTTAGAGACCTGCAATCTCTCACCATTCAGATAACGTGTTGTAAAGACTGCCTACCAAAATGAACAGTTACACACTTTAGGTGATGGGTAGAGATATTTCTCTGCCAAAGGAGATGTAGGGCCCTTCTTCCCTCTGCTAGCCTGCAGGTCACCCTTGGGCATCTGCTTAGCCCCCAATCAGGGACATGTGAAGCCAGTGGAGCAGGTGGTGGACGGGCATATGAGCAGCTGGTACATATCACGTCTTGCTTACGTGACCACTGACACCTGGCAGACCATCTCGTAAGAATATTGATGATAGGTGACATCTGCCATTTTGTAAAGATGCTGCCCAGAAGAAGGCAGCGGCAAACCATTTCTGTAGAAAAATTTGCCAAGAACAATCATGGTCATGAAAAGACCATGATTCCCCACATCATATGAAATGGCACAAACCAAAAGAACTCATTTTCTAACATTATGGTCCATTTGCCAGGTCCTTGCTAGCTCACACTGTGGCAAGGCTAGTAGATCTGCTTCCTGCGACCCTGATTGAATCCTACTTAGAGTTTGCATGTCTTGAATAGGTTCCTGCTGAGTGCTCAGGCTTCTTCTTACAACCTGAAGACCTGAGAGTTGCTAGGTTAACTGGTCACAGAAACTTGCCTCTGGTCTGTATGTAAACAGTAGAATCTGTGGAGAGTTGATGATTGCAATCCCAATACATTTTATTTCTCACATGTGCATCAAAACATGCAGTGAAATGCGGTGGGGGCAGCAGTGTGCAAGTGTTACACATATTCTGATGCCAACATCACATTTCTACACGGGAATGTGAGAAAATGATTGCTCAGTGTGGACTTAGTGGGCTGAAGACTATTTCTGTGCTGTATCTCTTTATGATGTTACCCATCTCTATCCCTTTGTGGTCTCCTTATGTCTTCTTTCCAACCTATTTGCCTTCCTGTGTTTTGTCATCCGCAAACTTAACAAACATACCTTTGATACTTTCAACAAAGTCATTTAAGTCAGTTATAAATAGTTAAGAGCTCAGCGTTGACTCCTTGGCACAGCACTCATTACATTTTACCATCTAGAAAATGACACAATTATGTTCTGCATTGGTGGGCTTCCTCTAAGCCCACCCTCTATCCATGTCAAAGTGTTCCATTGGCTTTTTGTTTTGTTTTCTGGAATAACCTTTGACAGGACATCTTGTGTAACACCTTCTGGAAGTTGGGAGAAGCTCTGTACAAATAAAGTACTCTCAATGTGGATCTCTAGCACAAAGCAACTACAACTTAAGACAAATTTAGAGAAGAGCAGGAGGATGCAGGGTTTGTAATGTAGAGATTGGGAAGAGGGTGTCAGATGAAGTTGTTCAGGAGATAGCTTCTGCAGTGTGTAAACACCAGAATATCTAGACAAGACAAACGATCTGCTTATGTCTTTTACTCAACAAGATCAAAGAGATAAGGAGAGGGTGAAAATCAACATAGAGCTTTTAATATATTAATGAGCTTGGATTTGCAAAGATTGCAAGAGTGCAAGATTAAAAGATTACATTACCCTGCAAAGGTCTTAGGCAGAAATATACAGCTAGGGTAGCTCAGACTTTTGTGCAATACTGTAGTAACTTTATGTATTGTACTGTAGGTCTGCTGCAAAAAGAAACAAATTTCATAACACATGTGAAAGATGGCAAACCCAATACTGATATGGGTCTCAATTGTGGACGGAGATTGGGAAGGGAGCAGTGAGAAGGGAATCATGGCTTAGAAAAGGAGAAGGGAGAAGGAAGAGAGTGGGAAGTACCAGAGAGCAGTCTGTAATGATCAATAAACCAATCTTTCAAAATCAAATGACCTCTGTCACAGGGACACGGCTGGGGACAAACCCAAGTGCAGAACACAGGCTCAGAGGCAGAGTCAGGAGGCATTCTTGACATAGCGAGCGTGGAATCAGTATCCAGGAGCAAAGCTAGACTTAGAACTGGCAGTCCTAAGAACCATGAAACAAGGTTACTCACACCAGAATTGACCAACAAACTGGCAGCTCCTTGTTGTGATCACAGGGTCTTTATCCTGCATTTTCTGATGGAAAGCAAGTGTGTGTAGTTAGTGGAACCTGGGGATGATTGGAAACTAAACAAGGTGATTGAGGCCGAATTCCTGAGGTAAATAGCCAGGTGGGCGATTGCCAGAAGGGACCATGACAGTCTTATGTCTGTCTGCACCTGTGCTAACACGTGGCCCCAGCTTTCCTTCTCTGTCACCTGTCCCACATCTCTTCCACAGCACTCCACCCTCACCGGAGAGGGAGAGAGGGAGAGAGGGAGAGACAGGGTGAGTTAAGGAGAGGAGTGGAGGGTGAGGATGAGGTAGGGAGAAAAGGAAGGGAGGGCAAAGGAGGGAGATGGATAGAGAGAGGGTGAAGTAAGGAGAGAAAGAAGGAGAGGTGAAGGGAGAAAGAGGGGAGGGAGGAAGGGTGGAAGAAGGGGAAAGGAGGGAGAGAGGGGAGGGAGAAAATGAGGTAGGGAGAGAGGAGAGATGGGAGGGAGAGGGTGAGGTCAGGAGAAAAGGAGGAGGGATGCAGGAACAGAGGGGAAAGGGTGGAAGATGTATGGTAGAGAATGGAGGGAGAGGGGTGGAAGAAGAGAGGAGAGGGTGAAGTAGCAAGAGAAGAAAGGAGAGGGAAGAGGGAAAAAGAGGAGGTAGGGAGAACGGAGGGAGAGAATGAAGTAGGGAGCGAAGGAAGGGAGAAAAGAGAGGGAAAGGATGAGGTAGAGAGATAACAAAGAGAGGAAGGAGGAAGCGAGTGAAGAAGGGGAGACAGAAGGAGATAAGAAGGGAGAAAGAGAGGGAGTCAGGGAGTGAGAATGGAGGGAGCAAGGGTCGGAGAGAGGAGGGTGCACAGAGAGAAAGAAGGAGGGAGAGAAGGAAGGAGAGTGAGGATGGGAAAAAGAGGAGATGGAGGTAGGGAGAGAGATGGAGAAAGGGTGGAGAAGGGGAGGTGGGATGTAGTGAGAGAGAGGAGTGAAAGGGATGGAGAAAGAGGGAAGAGAGTGTGATGGAGGGGAAGATGGGAGAGAGGAGGTAGAGAGTGAAATAGAGAGAGGGAGAGGGATGGAGGGAGTGGAGGGAGAGAATGGAGAGGGGAGGCAGAGGGTGAGGTAATGAAAGAAGAAAGGAGAGTTGTGGAGGGAGAAAGAGGAGAATGAGGTAGGGAGAGCAGAGGCAGAGGGGAGGGAGAGAGGGAAAAAGGGAGAGAATGAGGTACAGAGAGAAGGAAGGGAGGGGAGGGAGGGAGAAAAGGGAGGGAAAGGATAAGGTATGGAGAAAGGGAAGGGAGCGGGAGGGAGATGGATAGAAAGAGGGTAGGGAGACGGTGAGTTAGGAAGAGAAAGGAGAGGGGAGGGAGAAAGTAGAGGAGGAGGTAGTGGATGAGAGAGAGGAGGGAGCGAGGGGATGGAGAGAAGAGGGAGTGAGGGGAGGGAGAGGGAGGGTAAGAAAAGAAAGGAGGAAGAGGAAAAGGAGAAGGAGGGGATGGGGAAGAGAGAGAGGGGAGAGGCTGTAGAAAGAGAGGGCAGAGGAGAGGGAGAGGGTGAGGTAGAGAGAGAAGGAAGGAGAGTGAGGATGAGAGAAGGAGGAGAAGTAGTTAGCTAGAAAGGAGGGAGAGGGGGAGGAGGGATAGAGGAAGATGAGGGAGGGAGCGGATGTAGGGACGGAGAGGGTGGGAGGGGAGTGAGAAGAGGTAGAAAGAGATGGTGAGTGGGTGTGGTAAGGAGGGAAGAAAGGGAGTGGGAGATTGAGAGAGAGGAGTGAGAGAGGGGGAAGAGGAGGGGGGAGTGAGATGGAAGGGAGAGGCGAGCTGGGAAAAAGAGGGAAAGCGGAGGAAAAGGTAGGGTGAGTGAAAGGTAGAGAGTGAGGATGAAAGGAAATAAAGTGGAATAGGGTGAGGCAGAGACAATGTGAGAAAGGGGGAGCAGGACCAAGAGAGAAGAGTAGGGAGATTGAAAGCAGAGAAGACAGGAACAGTTGAAGCTGTAACCAAGACTGCCTGTCTAAGTTTTATTCCTTGTATTCTATCCAAGAACAAAAAAATAGATCTTTCTGCAATCCATATCAGATATTGACTTTAAAACAGTGCTTCTTTGAAGAGCACATTACATTCCAATCTTATACAAGTGTTACACTCCATCACAAGAAATCTGGGTTTCAAAGGCAATGTATTATTCATGCACATCAGTACCGTGTCTTGCAATTATTCTCGATTCTATCTGGCTCACTTGGTAACAGAGTTAGAATTCTTTTCCTCAGAATTGAAACTATGTTTACCTTAAGCACAAGAGATTCTGCAGATGCTTGAAATCTTCAGCAACACAGAAAATGCTGGAGGAACCCATAGTCCGTGAGCAAGTAGATGGGTCCATTTGAGGGGAATGATACTCATAGTGATTTTTGGCAAGGGATACATCTCTAGAGTTGGAAAATATGTGATAACATTATTGCACCAGTGGTAGCTTTATGTGTGCTATCATGCATTTTATAACACTACCCTAAAATAAGCATTTCTGAAAAGTGATCAATATAAAGTACATCATATATATTCAACCTAGTGGTATTGTGGTGACCCATTTCCTGGCACATCCGAACCGGCTCACAATTAGCCAGCGTTCCGGCTAAGGGAGATAGCCTATGGGGGTTTGCGAGCACAGAGCTTTGGAGCCTCTGCGCCACGGGGGGTAGGTTGAGGGAGGCTTAAAAGCAAGGCTGGGTATTTCGAATAAAGTTTTCTTTGACTGCAGTTACCGACTCTGTGTCGTAATTTTAGCGCTGCGTGTAGCACACCGCTACAGTATTTTGTTATCAGTGATCCCTCAACATTGAAATTTGTCACAATGATAGCTGAGTTCAAGCACTTTTCATCAAATGTTGTTATAAAATTCTACATTTAAGCTATATCACTGGTGGCACTGGCAGTACAGCGCCCAATTTCAGTAGAGTGAATCATTTCTTCTTTAGAAAAAAATATTTGCCTATTGTTTATTTTGGAAAAGTCAATAAAAATCCTAGGACACATATAATAACATGGATTTGTAGAGAATTTATTCAGGAATTTAGATAAGTAATCACTTTTTGTATATATTCCATATTAACATCAGTACAGCAGAAAATGTTACCCTACCCCACCCCGCCCCCAAAAGGTAAAAAACCTCATTTGGAGAGATTTCTGGAGCTTTTTCCAATGTCATGATATTTTCCATTTTGTTGTATCAAAACAAAACAATCTTAAACTTTTATCATAGCATGTAGAATTACAGTACAATAATTCAAATGTGGAGTTCCACACCTAGGCCCCATTTGGTTGTAAAATGAATATATTTCATCAAAGACTGCTTTCCATACTTTGTTTTCCATACTTTCATAACCTGTTAATAATCATAATAATTTTCCAAGTCTTCCACATCTTCGTTTGAACTTTCCACACTCTCTGAGGTGGATGCCTGGTTCTTACATTCTGCCAGTCCACACATGTCAGTACACCTGAGGCCATTTGCTACACATATGCAACTTGGGAGTGAAAATTTTTTTGGACAATTACAGGCCAGTAGATCCAGGACGGCATTGTGTGCTGGCTGGTCTTCCATCCAGAGCACCACCAACTGTTCAGCTTCCTCCTGTTGTTGGGGGGGGGGGGCATTGGCAATGGACCCAAATGCAGGACACAGACACTGAAGTACTAGGAACAGGATGGGACAAAACTAAAGGACGGGGCAGGTCGCAGACTAGGCTAGGGAAGCAGGACCAGGACGAGGGACTAGGAACAAGGAGCCTGGGTGTGGTCTCTGAGCCTGAGACTGGACAAGGACCCAGAACCTGGGTCTTGACTCGAGCTCGGACCCCAAACCAGGCAAAAATGTGATGAGGCCTGGGTTCTTGGAGCTTGAGGCTTGAGACTGGGGTCTTGAGACTTGCATAACTCAGAGGCTGGAACTTGGAATCAGACTAGGAACTGTACATACACATAGAACTGGGAAAAGCCGGGACTCATCTTTAACAAGACACTAACATGAGACTGGGTAGTACATGGACATAGAGCCAGGACTTCTCCTTTGACAAGCCAGAACTCAGCATTCACTCCACACCAAGGTGGGGCAGGTCTATCCATCAGGTAACAGCAGAAGGGTCTGACTTACCTGACAGAGGCAAAGACAAGACAGGACAGATTCCCCCCACAGGGCAATGGCAAAACGACCTGACTTACTCCACAGGGTGAGAACAGGAAGAGACAAACACCAAAGAACGACAGACAGTTCCATCTCTGCATCGGGGTTGTTCTGAGTCACAGTTATGGCCAGCAACTTTGGCTGGCTACAGAAACAACTGGATCCCTACCTAACTCGGAGTGGCTGACGGCCACCCAGCTGGCCTGGGAAACGGCCAAATCCATACCACAATGACAGCTCCGACTACTGACAGCAAGGCTCCAAGAAGCAATGGTTCTCCAACACAGCCTAACGATGGCAAGTAGCCATTCTAGCCTTCCACCAGCCACTTGTTCCCAGGGAATCTTGACAAGACAAGCCCCCAACCACACTCAGTCCCAGGGTCACTTATATTCCCAGCCCCAAGTTGAGCATCAGGTGCCTATGATTAAGTCCAACCGAAACAAGGGACAGCCGGAGGACCCGGAGACCGGAGTCCGCGGACCGGACTGTGAACCGGAATGAGGGCTTTGGACCGGACCATGACACCCCTTCTCTCTCCATCTTCCATCCTCTGCTAACAGGGCTTGGCACTTGTGGGTACTTCTCCAAACATCGTCTCCAAACACCAGCCTGGTAGTTGGCTCGCTGTGCATGTTTTGTTAAGCAGTCCTTGCATGGAAGGAGTTGATGACTTTTGATTTCACCTTTTTTGGCTCAGAAAGGTGATACCTGAGCTCATTAACCTTGGTGGTTGATGCTTTTGGGGCATATAGGGAAACATGTAAATGCCTCCAGTTTGTCCATCAGTTCTGGGGAGAGGTCCCATTCCTGACCCAACTCTAAGGATGTGTCCTGAGTTTCCCTGTTGATGGTCAGAAGTTTTAGGACACTTGTCTTCCCTTTGCCTGGAAAAGCGCTTACTGTGTCACATCCTGTATATGCGTGCAACCCGATGAGAGCCCTACAAACCTCTATGCCAACAGTAGCAGCAACCTTCCTGATGTCTACAAGCCTGCTGTCTTCCTGACTTTGGTCAGGAAGCTCCTCCCCTGCCTCACTATCTGTGTGTCTGTGATACCTTGCAACACATGACCAGTCTCTTCACCCTGAAGAGACCTTACACTATTCTTGATAGAGTTCTCCTTGTACGTGTTGAGCACAACATCTATTCTGCTACTCTGACTGCCTTCCCTCAGAGCCATACCCAGAATTGTGGCAACATCTCTGAAAGTAACTTGATCACCTTTCACTCTTTGGACCAAGTTCATTCCATCAGCCACTGTAGCAGAGTTTCCTGGGAGTTGCTCTTCTACTGCTACATTTTTCTGCAAGCTTGTGACTAAAGTAGCTTTATTTGTTTTTCTCAGCAATCCTTCTGGTGTGGACAGGGCCCAGGGCAATGGTCCGAGGGGATGAGAAAAGATATCCTCCTTACGTAGACTGCGCCCTTGTGCCATCTCTATGATGCGTCCAAACAAAGACCTGTCTGCTTTCAAGATGATCGCCCTCCCACTTGATTTCACTTCTCTCTTCTTACACATATCACTGAATGTTTTCAGCTTGTTGGTTTTCATTGGGTCATGGAATTTCTTTGATGGTGGGTCTTTGTCTAGTTTCTCATCCTTGAAGGGTGCATAGCATTGCTCACCAATCTCACATGCTTCATCAGGTCAGAGGCAACGTCCTTGGGGCCTTTGCCGTAGAGATGCTAATGAGGGCCTGCTTCTCTGCAAATGGGTTGACCCATTCATATATGAAGTTAACCATTGCTGAAACTGCATCTTTCTGGATTCTTGGCTGCTGTAGCTCCGCATGACAAAGCTCTGATTTGTTACCTTGCGCCATCTCCCTTAACTGTCCCAGGAATGCATTGCGGTGCTCAGCTGCTATGTAGTAACGCTCGATAGCCCCGGCATTCAGGCTGAACCGCGATGTGCCTCTGGGAGTCTGTGTGTCTTTGTTCACTGAGGCTTCAATAGCCTGGTCCACAGGGATCTGCCCAAAGGGGTTGTTACTTGACAGCTGAACTGAGAATTGGCCTGTCTTGAAGGCCTCATACACAGAAGGATTCTTCCCTGGGAGGTTCATCATCTAAACAAAGTAAGGGAACAGGTACCTGGCATAATTCATCTTATCATAGGCAAAGCAGCATGGGATTGTGGTTCTTATAGCATGGAGGTGTAACTTCCACTCCCCCTCACGAGAGGCACGCAGAAGCCCAGGTACGATGTTCTCTACCATGTCAATATATGATATCCAGAATGCAGATAGCTCTCCATTGTTGTGACGGAGGTGTTCCAGAAAGTCTGTCCACAGGGTTATCAGCTTAGCTAAGAGTGGACTTTGTAGCAGATTGTTCAACTTCTGTTGGTTCAAGTCACTGGCCATGTCGTTCACATGGTCTAAGAATGATTTGATCATCCCACTCCTCTCTGGAACCTTGTCCTCAACCCACGGTGTGAACTCTGCCCACGTGAGTCTCATCAGTGCTTCATAGATGTACTTGTGGACCCTGACAGCACGATTGTAGTATTTACCATCAAGGGCTCCATTGATGGACCCCTCTACGAGAATTCCAGCCTCAATGCATACGTCCTTTAGACCAGCATCCTGAGATCACTTTCCTGGGATGGCTAAGGCATTACATATGGTATGGAATGTCCCCATCCTGAGAAGAATTTTGGAGAACCGCTCTTTGTGCTTTCAGACAACTTCAGTGGCTTTTGCATAGAGTGCTTGATCCATGACTACCACAACTGTTTCTAGATAAAGTTCCTTCCTGATTAGCTCTGATTGGTTCAGGATTTCAAAAACCGTGGTCAACCCTGTGGCTGGTGAATTGATGGTTGACAGCGACCAAATGATATCTTGTGAGATTGCTTCTTGGTCCCTGGTGCTGATATTGAAACCAGTCCAGCTTAGGATTGTCTGATTCTCTGGATCTGTTTGCCTTGCAAGTGTCCACACCAGGATCTTCTTGCAGGAAAGAAGAGAAGCTTCCTTGGTTTCCTGGACACTGCTTCCTGGTTGGGAGAGGCTATGACCCACACGTGCACCTGCTACATATGCTTCCAGTTCTTGGTCCTCAATGGTGACTGATCTCTGCTTTAGTTTCTCAATGTGTGGAAGCTCAGCTCTTGGCAGATGTGGTCCATAGACATTGGCCTGTACCACTAGACCATTGACTATGTGATGTACCCTTTCCAGTGAGCGTTTCCTCAAGTCTATCGATACTGTCCCATCCAAGACTGGTGAAGACATGAGGCTTGATGGAGGCTGGAAGTACAACTTTCTGGTTGGAGGCTGTTGCTAGCTTTTGGAGACAAAGAGCAGTGTCGTTCTCTTCAAGTTGGGAGTGAGACACCCCATGCCCAAGCCTGTTCAGTGTTTGGATGAGCTCAGTGTTACCCATCAGTGTTTTTACTGCATAAGGAAGTAGAAGGTGCTTTGGTGGTTTATGTTGACCACATGTCACAGCACATATTATGTCCTGACTAACTGACTGAACCAGAGCAGAGACTCTCTGTGTTTGAGTCTTGGTGTCAGGATTTCCAGTGAGCAGTCTAACAAGAAGCCATTCCAATTGATCCGGCATGGAGATACAAGCACTGTCTTTCACATCAGATGGATGGAATGACCAGGCAGTCACAGTCATCTCCTGTCTAATGATTGATCCGATATGTGATAAGTCTGATCTATGATCTTGTTGAAATTGGTTGCCTTGGCCCTCCAAACTTTGAGTTCCCTCTCTAGAGTTTGATTTTCCAAGATAATGTCCCTTAATGATACACTTTCAGGAACCATTAACAGTTTTCCTTTGTCATTTGGAAATATATCTACTGAATTGCCCAGCTCAGATTCCAGTTTCCTGCAAACGTGCTTCCTTGTAGAGTGTTGCAGGAGTGTAACTCCACCAGATAGCACAAAAGATTCAATTTTCATGACCAAAGAAGTGACTTGTACAATCATCTTGTTGGGTATGATATCAGTTCTGATACACACAGAAAGCTACCACCACTGCAATGCTATCACATATTTTCTAGCACCAAGGGTGTATACCTTGCCAAAAATCACTATAAGAATTATTCCCCGCGGTTAGTACCGGTGGCCCAAATTTGGGGTCCTGGCTCATAAACTACCAGTAAGTTAGGGAGAATATATGGAAGGATTAAATAGTTGATGTTTTTGTCCGAGACTTTTCATGGGCTTTCTGTGGCAACATGCAAAGCACTAGGCCTGTAGTATCCCCGCAACCAAGGGGCTGTGTAGAAGCGGGAAAATTTAGGGTAATTACAAACCAATGGAGAAGCACGGGGGATGGCAGTTCACATTTTATCTGCAATTTAGGAGAGCTGGAATGGAAAGGGAGAAAATATAGAGGCAGAATAAAGGTATTGGCCATCTTCAGAAAGCAAGGACATAAAAGGTTCCAGTCCTCGCTTCTCTCATCACAGCCTCCCAGCCAGTCCACCTTCAGAGCGTGCTGCAAATGAAGACCACCTGCTCCATCAGGGATGCTTTCTGCTCAGGCCATTCCCTTCTCCCTTTGTAACCTTCCGTGAGAACATGCAGGGCTGAAAGAACTGGAGGACCAAACTCAAGAACACATTCTTCCCCACTTCTTTTAGACTTCTGAAATGATTAACCCTTTCAGGTCCCCTTCCCAGTGGTGCTTTAACCTTTAATTCTACCTTTCCCATTATGCTACTTCACCCTTTTATTTCACAGTACCTCAGATTGCGTTACTTTACCTATTGCCGTGTTTATTATGACCACATACAAAGTGATCAAGAATTTCATTGCTCTCTGGTGCCTAAGACAAAAAACTAAACTAATTTAATGGAAGTAGAGTGGGCCATTCATCTCCTTGTGTCTACCATTTCAAAGCTTCAATTCAATGTCAGAGAAATGTATACAATATACATTATGAGACGGAATTCAGGATGTATACTGTATACATTTCTCAGACATTAAATTGAACCTTTCAACCTTTTTTGAAATGCTTTTTCTTCGCAAAACATCCATGAAAACAGAGGAGTTCCCCAAAGAATGAATGACAGTTAAGCATGAGAGCCCCAAAGTCCCCCCCCCCACAGTTCCCCCTTCCTGCCATAAGTGGCAGCAAGCAACAATCACCCCTTCTCCTCACTGGCAAAACAAAAGGCGCACCGCTGCGGAGCACAAGTGTGAACTAAGCGATAGCAAAGACACAGACCTTGCAGTTACCCCAAAGGCTATTGCATTTCACTTGGCAACCCACAGGTTTTCTCTCTCTCCTTAATAAGGGAGAGGGAGGGGTCCCCCAGTTTCACAGCGAGCCGAAGACATAACAAACAGCCCGCTGGTTTACGAAGTCGGCTTTGTCGCTTTTTATGAGCTCTGTGGCCAAAGATGGCAAAAATTTTCTCCAACATTCCCGATGACACACGAGTCTCCTGCTGTGACACCAACCCTTGATCTGCTGGACTCCAGATCTTAGGCTTCCAAACACTAGGCTGCCTCTCAGGCCGAGCCTTTGGCGTGCTGAGCAACGGCTGGTCCTGAAACCCCGAGAACGGGTCCCATTCCCATAAAGAACCACAGCCTGCGTGTAACTCCAGTTCAGTGTCTTCAAAAGAACCCTGAAAGGGAAAAATAAATATGTTATTTTCTTATATGGAAATAGAGCTGTTTCCAAAGATGTAAGCAAAGGAGGTTCCATTTAGTGTCATCTTAACTCTGCCTCCACCAGCAATTTTATAAGATTGAGGCTGATATTTTACCTGTTTGCCACTGTCTCCCATTGACCTATTTCCCCATGACTTTCTCAGCAATAAAACACCAGTCAAGCTCATTCTTGACTGTACTCAGCAACTGATCACCCACAGTATCTGGAGCAGCATGTAGTGGTTAGCACAATGCTTTACAGTACCAGTGGCCCAGGGTCATTTCCCGCTGCGTGGCATTCCTCTGGGTGGAAGTGAATAAGCAGTTAATGTTTTGGGCTGAGATCTTTCTTCAAGACTGAAAAGGAAGACAGAAAATAGTCCACTCTCCTTTCCTATCAAATTCTTTCTCACACACCTGGCTTCACTTGTCATCTTCCAGCTAGCCTCCTTCCCCTCTCCCCACCTTTTTACTCAGAACACATTAGCTCAATTCGAATGAATCCTGGGTAAATGACATGCTGTATTTTGCCAAGATAAATGTCCTCGGTGTGGCAGCTGCTGGCATTGCAGCTTTTCTGCTCATTTCCTGCCTGAAAATTTGCTAACACATTGCTACCAATGACATGACAATTACGATTGGAGTTCTTTAGCAGCTGGATGTTGGAAGAAGCATACTGTTAACTGCTAGTACAACCTCTGGACTTGGAAAGTTGTCAAAGTAGTCTGCAGTAACTTGTGGCCCTACCCTGTTAAGTCTTCTGATGTCACCGGAAGATCAGAACAATGACCGAACCAACAATGTTCAAGTAAATTCAAAATAGACCATTGTGCTTTTAGTATCACTGTGACTGGTTAACAAAGGATGTAGATTTCACTCTTCTAAGCACACATTAGGGCTGATAAGGGAGAAGGTGGGTGCTGCATGAATAGTGACATCATTAAGAGCACATCTGGCGCTGGGGAAATATCAGGCGTGCTCTCATGAATAACCCAAGTGTTTTGGCTCAATTACACAATGGCCGTAATCTCACCAGGCAATAATGCAATCTGCACCTTGCTATGATTAATATTTACATGAATTGTACATAAAGACAGGTGCTACCCAATTCATTATGAAGGCTTCTATTCATTATTGCTACCACTTGTATTTAGAAGATGATCTGAGTGATGCATACTTAATGAAAGGGATTGACAGAAGAGATAGATACATACTCTCCTCAGACCAGTCCAAGCAAGGAATCACAACGATTAAACATTTAAAAGTTGGTTTGTTAATGTTTTTCATAAGCATTCATGGAAATCTGCAATCTTCTTTCCCAAATACCTATTGAAACAAAGCACGAAGAGAGAGTTAAAATAAAGATCAACTTATTGAAAATAGAAATTTGGGAGAGGAATGAATGGTCCTATCTTATCCCCTTCAAAGATACTTTATGTCCTTTCTACTGAAAAGGATTGAAAGCACGCAGTTAAGGTCTGATTTAAAGCCCATTGATAAATTGATTAATATATTGTGATGAAAAGGTATAGTCTGATCATTGCTCTTTCAGAAATGTTCCAAAATCAGCCTTAAAATGACAGAATAAGTTGGAAAAATGACAGTTGAAAAGTTGACAGTAGTACAAAGCAAGAAGTAGACTGTATGGGCCAGCGAAGATCACTGAAGGGAGTGGAGTGAAGTTTTGAAAAGGAGCGTTGGAATAGGGGCTATTGGCAGCCAGCAGAGGTGGTCTGGACTGAGGACATAGATCAAATAACACATCATAATACAAACTGTATATCAAAGAGGGCATGGCTGAACTGCGCAGCTACAAGTGGAATGGAGAGTTTAACGAAAATTGGTAGTGCAATATGTGATGGTGCCAAGACTGCAATTTTGCTGACATTAACCGAAGGACATCTGGGAACTTACATTGGAAAGACATTTTAAAAGAGTAAAATCTATCCTGGGAATAATGATGTGTGTGCTGTCAGAGAATATCTGAGTATTGACAAGAATAATATTAATATGGAGTAATAAAATATATCATAAATGTACAAGTATGGAGATTTGGGACCAACCAGCAACCTATGTAGACAGAGAAAGAGAAATTGGCAGTGAAATGTATTATAAAATAACTGATTTTGTGGATGCTGGAAATCCAGAGCAACACACACAAAATGCTAGAAGAACCAGGGCCAAAGCCCTTCATCAGGTCCTGATGAAGGGTCTTGCCCTGGAATGGTGACTCTTTATTCCTTTCCACAGATGTTGCCTGACCTGCTTGAGTTCCTCCAGTGAAATGTATTTGCTGTTTACGTTGTGCTTCATGATTTTTTAAAAAAGAATGAATAATCTTATGCTCAAGTGAGAAGACCAAAATTTGCGGTAATCTATAGATGCACCCTACATCGGCGGTGTCCATATCAAGTTCTGACAGTTATTTGCCTGGCTTGTTTCAGACATCTAACACTGGCTTTTTGATGGGATAAAAGATATTCCTAGCTGCTTTCATTTTGACAAAATGCCTCTGCATTGTGTCATTATCTTAGTCATGTACATGACAAGACAGGCAAATTAATGATGCCCTTCAAACTTTTTTCAAGTTTATCATATGCAGCCTCTGATCTGCCACAACACATATGCAGCAAGCAGTAAATCATTACTTGCTGAATAACCTGACTTTGTAATTGTCGAGGACATGGACACACTCCCTCTACTACTCCTATGGTGGAAACTGTTCCATCTACAAGTTCAGCAGCAATCCTCAAAGGATTTGTCAATAGCATTGTCCTTGCAAAAGATTTTCATTGCCTACAAGTTATCCCAACCTGGGGTCCAAGGGCTCCTTTCTTAACGGGGTTGCATGGCATAAAAAAAGGTTGGGTACCCTGGCCCTAGAAACAAGGATAATGGGTGCAAGAATATCCACTGACTTCCAAGACCTCATCCAAGTCACACATCTTCATAGCCTGGACATGAAGAATCGTTCATTCATCAGACCTGTGTTAAAATTCTGGATCTTCTGACTACTTAAAGTCTGTGAGTTAAATTGCTACACAGACAACAGCCATTTAGTACAGCAGCTAACAGACAATAAGTGTTGCTTTTTAAGCCGCATTCCCAGGTAGAAGATTAAAGATCAATTGAGAAAAGCAAACTCTGCTTACAAAGTCAAATAACAGATAGAAAGTTTCATGCACTTGGGGAGCTTGCACAATATACTTGTGACTTGAAACAGATCGACACTGAAATGCTTTCACAAGCTCAATAGAAGTCTAGTGTTCACTTAAAATCTAAATAAAACTGCAGTTGCTGGAAGTCTGCCGTAAAAACAGAAAAAAAATGCTGATGGAACTCGGCAAGTCAGGCAACATCTGCAGATAGAAAAAGATACTTAATATTTTAAGTCAAAGATCTTTGAAATCTCAACCCAAAATTTAGATTATCTGTTTCTATCCACAGATGCTAGCTGATCCACTGGGTTCCTCCAGCAGCTCATTTTTGGACTTTTCATTGTTGTTTTAAGGAAGGAAGAGTCTGAAATGCTAATGGCTTCTCATTACACAGATGCTGCCTGATATGCTAATACTCTTTTCCAGAATGTTCTTTTTTTATTCAAGGAAATAAACCTCCCTTCTTTTTCTTATTCCAGTTTATGAGAGGACAGCTGAAGAGGGGAGCGGATGTCGATTTATATGAGGGAATCTGAGAAGCCTCGGGCTGACTAAGTGATATTGACAATAAGCCTTTTGCTCTCAATAACACTTAGCAAGTCATAAACACAAGAAATTCTACAGATGCCAGAAATCCAAAGCAACGCACACTAAAAGCTGGAGGAGCTCAGCTGCACAGGCACTATCTATGGAAGTGAACAAACAGTCAACTTTTTGGGCCAAGACCCTTCTTCAGGACTGAAAAGGAAGGGGAAAAATGCCAGAATAAAAAGGTGGGTGGAAGGGTGGAGGCCAGCTGGAGGATGATAGGTGAAGCCAGGTGGGTGGGAAAGATAAATTGTTGGAGAAGAAGGAATCTGATAGGAGAGGAGGGTGGACCAGAGGAGAAAGGGAAGGAGCCTGAGAAACAGGGGGGAGTGATACGCAGGTGAGAAGAGGTAAAATGTCAGAGTAGGGTATAGAAGAAAAGGGAAGAGGGAGGAAAAAATTATTTTTACCAGAAGGAGAAATCGATATTAGTGCCATCAGGATGGAGGTTACACTGACAGAATATAAGGTGTTGTTCCTCTACTGTGAGGGTGGCCTCATCTTGGCACAAGAGGAGGCCACAGACCTACATGTTGGAATGGGATGGGAATTGGAATTAAACGGTTCGGCCACCGAGAAGTTCTGGAGTTGGCGGACGGAGTGGAGATGGACCAGAGATATTTAGCAATATCTATCTTGGTTTACAGATGAACATGAACCGTTTCGTTTCAACATCCCACCTACACCAACAGAACTATTTCTTACCTCCTCAGGAAATGATAAAAAACAATGGGAATTAAAATGGAATAAAAGAAAATGGGAGCTGGATTTAATTTTGTGCATTTGTTTCCCCATTGACTTGTTATCTCCCTTTGCACTCTGATTTTGGGGGATACATTTTGGAGCGCAGTTTTACCAACAAACTTTGTTTAATATAGCTAGCTGTTCAAACATCAGTACTGAACAGATATCAACAGGTTGTCCTCAGATGTCAATGACTGGCCATGCATCTACTCTGTCATGAAGAAAGGAGATGTCAGTGATTGGCATTGTGCAATAGACATTTTAAGGAGAATGCGTCATGTCAGCTCACAGCTGCTTTTGCTCATGAATGCTGGGACATTGACAATGCTTGTCAGGGGAATTTGTGCGTAGAGATTGAATTATCATGGCACACTGGAAGGTGTAATGATCGCTTAATTAGAATAGAGAAGGTATTTCGAAACTAATTTTAAGAGTCTTTCTTCCCTCCCCAAAAAGTAAGGGAATAAAGATCCTGGGCTATACAAACTATACATGTGGTGCAGATTGCCTAGCTTTGCTCTTTTCTATCTCCCTCTCATTCAATCATTCATCAGGTAATTATTCTTTGCGTGCCCATTTCCTCTCCCTTCAGAATAAAGACTTTCACCTTTACTTTTCAACAGGTTTGTCAGGTATAGTAGACACAAGAGATTCTGCAGACGCAGAGGAGTATCCCCTTCCAGGTTTCACCTATCGCCTGGCATTTCTCTCTCCCCTCCCCCCACCTTTCAAATCTGCTCCTCAGCTTTTTTTCTCCAGTCCTGCAGAAGGGTTTTGGCCCAAAACGTCAACTGTAATTTTTTCCATAGATGCTGCCTGGCCTGCTGAGTTCCTCCAGCATTTTGTGTGTGCTGCTGCGATTTCCAGCATCTGCAGATCTTCTCTTGTAAGTTTTCTTTCTTCTCCATCTTATGTGATTTTGATGTCAATCATCTTAGTACTGTAGAGTTGTGGTTACTCTGTTGAGCATTTTCTGACCTGGACAAAATCAACTTAACAACATCTGTAAAAAATGAAACCTGCTCATAATCAAAAGATGCCAAGTAACATACACTAAATGGCCACTTTATTAAGTACACCTGCTTGCTAAAGCAAGTATTTAATCAATGCATAAGATCATGCAGACATGGTCAAGAGGTTCAGTTGTTGTTCAGACCAAACATCAGAATGGGGAAGAAATGTGATATAAGTGACTTTGACCGTGCAGTGATTGTTGGTGCCAGACAGGGTGGTTTGAGTATCTCAGAAACTGCTGATCTCCTGGGATTCTTACTCACAATAGTCTCTCGCGTTTACTGTGAATGGTGTGAAGAACATCCAGTGAGTGGCAACTCTGTGGATGAAAATGCCTCGTTAACGAGAGACGTGAGAGGAGAACAGCCAGATTGGTTCAAACTGACAGGAAGGCAGCGGAACTCAAATAAGCACACGTTACAATAGGGGTGTGCAAAAAAGCATCTCTGAATGCACAACTCGTCAAACCTTAAAGTGGGTGGGCTACAGCAGCAGAAGATTATTCCAGGTTCCACTCCTGTACCTACTAAAGTGGCCATGAAGTGTATTTTGGTGATGACAATGAAGAGATAGATATTCCCTGGGAATACAGAAAGAATTATTTTGCTCAAAGCATTACCCTTGGTGTTTTATTACATCCACTGAAGGAGTAAGTAGAACCCTGGTACAAAGTGATACAGCTCCCTGCCAGTATTGGACTTGGGACTCAGCCTAGACATGTGTCTCCATCTCTGGAGTGGAATGTGAGCCCGCATATATCCGACACAGTGAACAGGAAACCTTTGAGAAAGTGAGATTTGATAGAACAGTTTCCAAAGAGAGAAGGACTGGTGATTGGCAAGAGGACCAAAGACAAGAATCTGTATCTGCGCCTAACTATTCATCTGTCACTATCTGTCTATCTATCTACCTGTCATTTGATAGATATGTAGATAGATAGATATTTCCAGACAGCAGATGAGGACAGTGGAAATGCAGAGGAACAGCATCTATAAGAGTCACCTCAGTCTGTACAGGTTTTGGATAAGAGAT
Organism: Hypanus sabinus; assembly: GCF_030144855.1. Taxonomy (NCBI): domain Eukaryota; kingdom Metazoa; phylum Chordata; class Chondrichthyes; order Myliobatiformes; family Dasyatidae; genus Hypanus; species Hypanus sabinus. The sequence goes on along the minus strand of NC_082730.1, from coordinate 21,389,404 downwards.
AAACTACTGAATTTGGTAAGCAAACAGATTGAAGTTTTCTACAGAATCATGCTTTTTGGTATTGGCAATGAGACCAGAAGCAAGGAGGATGAAGTCTGTAATGTTATGGTGGCTTAAGTCAGAACAGGATTATGTGGATGAGTTAGATGCTGTTGAAAATGTTGATGCTTTTAGGACTGGAGAGACAGATCAAGATATTTTAATGCTCAGTAGGAGGAACTGTGAGAGAATAACTATTGCCCAGTTTGCTGTTCATGGGAGATATGGCAGAAAGATTCATGAATGACAAATGGGGAGCTGTGAGGAAAGGGAGGGAGCAGAAGTAGGAATAGTTCAGCTGAAAAGGGCCTGGCCACAAAACCCCAGCGAAGTCCAACGTGCTGTGACATTACACTGTGTCTGTTGTGCCTGTAACGTTACCACTGTTTTATGGCTCACTGTATGAAATGTGTCAAGAATCACAAAAGTAAACAGCTGTACAAAGGTTGAAAGTCAAAAGGAAGCACAAAAAACATAACAGATGCAGATTTGTAACTATGTTTTCTGAAGATATAATTGAATCAGAATCAGGTTTATTATCATTGACTGACCTTGTGAACTTCATTGTTTTGTAGTCATAATAAGGAGCAAGACATAAGAATTACATAGGTTCCAAAAATTTTAAAAACTATTGCAAAGAGAAAGAATGGAGTAATGTTCATGGGTTCTGAAACCTGATGGCGGAGAGGAGGAAGCAGTTCCTAAAATGCTGAGCGTGTGTCTCCAGGCTCTGTACTCCTCCTCAATGGTGGTAATGAGAAGTGGATATGCACTGAATGGTGTGGGTCCTTAATGATAGATATCACCTTCCTGGGGCACTATCTCTTGAAGATGTCCCCGATAGTGGAGAGGATTGAGCTCATGGGGCAGCTGGCTGAGCCTACACCCTTCTGTGGTCTCTTTTAATCTTGTACATTTGAGCCTTCATACCATGCAGTCAGAGTGCTCTCCTCTGTCCATCAGGAGAGATTTTCAAGAGTCTTTTGTGACATATCAAATCTCAAAGTGTTAATGAAGCAAAGCTGCTTTTGTTGTGATTGTTTTTGGCCCAGGATAGATCTCTTAGATGCTGGGGCCAAGGAACTTGAAGCTGCTCACTCTTTCCACTGCTGACCCCTGAAGGAGGACTGGTGTGTGTTCTCCCCACTTCCTGAAGTTCATAATCAAATCCTTGTTCTTGTTGATGATCAGCGTGAGGTAGTTGCTGCAATGCCACTCAACCAGCCAACCAATCTCTCTCCTGTATGTTTCCTCACCTTCTGAGATTTTGGCAATGGTAGTATCAATGGTGAACTTATCGATGTCCGATATATCTTACATTCTTGAAAAATGTCTGGCAAAGCTTCCCCAAGAGTTTCACAAAACATAGGAGCTTTTGCCCTGTAAAATTGGCATATAATTGTAAAAAGCTTGCCCACTAAAAATTGCTTCAAATTGCAGTTTCTTAACATGACTGAAAGTAAGAACAATATTACAAGGCCACCATGTAGAGATTTGTCCTTTGTGGCATAGACCTCAACCAAAAACTAAAGTAGGCAGTAGGGCACTCTGTACTCCACTGATTAATGATGTTTGCAGTAGAGATGAACATAATCATTTATGTAGCTAAGTAGTCCATTAAATATCTCCACAAGCATCTCTATTGAGCATCTTACCTGCTTCTCACCTCTCTTAATGGGAAGAAACAACTTGGGCAAACTTTTGGCCTTGAGCTTGTTCAGAAGAATGCTTTTGTGACTCTTTTGATCTGTCTATCTATTTATATATATTTTTCAAGTTATTATTTACAACCTTGAGATTTGTTTGCTCACAGGTAGCCACAAGGCAAGAAACCTGAAAGAACTCAATTAAAGAAAGAAAAGACCAACACTTGAAGTGAAACAGAAAAAAAACTACAAATCATGCAAGCCATTACAGCGAACAGCAGCATTCTGAACTGAAATTGAGTCCTCAGATTCAAACCACATAATATTTGTAGATGCTGTACTTCCAAAGTCAAGGTCAGTGCTCCTTTTAAACTGCTGGGAAACACTAAACACAAGATCCAATAGTGTTGCACTATGGTCACTGAGAGTAGCCAATAAGTTTCAACTTCAATAAAAAACAAAAAAAAAAATGGAAATCTATAGGAGGTCAGGTAATGTCTATGGAAAGAAAAGCAGAATTAATCACCTGCTAGTTTCCCTTTCTTCGGTGGTCCATTGTCCTCTCCTATTAAATTTCTTCTTCTTCAACCACTTAACTCTTCCATCTATCAACTCTCAGCTTCTTACTTCAACCCGCTCTCCCACTCAACCACCTTCCCCTCACTTGGTCTCACCTATCACCTATTACTTTGAACTCCTACCCCTCCCCTCTTATTCTGGCTTCTGACCCCTTCATTTCCAGTCCTGACGGAGAATTTTGGCTGAAACCATTGATTGTTCCTTCTCTTCCATAGATGCTGCCTGACTTGCTCTGTTCCACTAACATATTGTGTGTGCTGCTCAGAATTAATCTTTGTCAAACTGGTCAACTCTGAATTGTTAACTGTTCCCAGCATTTTCCATTTTGATTTCAAAATCCCGGCACTTGCAACCATTTAATGTTTAATTACACTGCATGCAAAATCAATTGTACTATTTTAGAAGCATTAAAAGTGTCTATACTGATTCAGAATCTTCTGCAAAGTCATAGTATTCGCTCTGTGTGATTGTGAAACAGCAATAAGGAACCAACACTTACCTGGACTGTAACTTCCTTTAGATGCTGGTAGCTCAAGTCTGATCAGAGCTTCTAAAAGCACATCCCTCCCGGCAGCCAGACTCCATCAACACAAGTTATGGCTGCTGTGGAACACAGACTCTGGCAGCAAAGAGAGAGAGAAAACACGCAGATATTTGGAAATTCTTTTTCACAAGATTAATGCCAGGAGCACTTGTTCTGCAAAAGCACTGGGGCAGCTGATTTTTGCTCACGAGGAGAAGCAGCTCAGAATCAGAACCAGGTTTATTATCACTGACAAAATTTAATGAAATTTGTTGTTTTGCAGCAACTGTACGGAGCAATACATACAAAATGACAGAAATTAAAATAAGAAATATATTATAAATAAACAAATATTGCAAAAAGAGAGGAAAATATTGAGGTAGTGTTCATGGACCGTTTGGAAATCTGATGGCCTGACCTCTATGAGGTCAGGTACGAGGTCTTAATACCTCCCATTCATTGGCACAATGCAGGAATAAATGTCTTAACATTGCAAAAGATGACTAGCTATTTTAATTTAAATTTACATATTTCATTTAAGCACCCTAGTTGTCATCATGAGAATTGAGACTCTAGTACCTGGAACAAAAGTGTAGCAATCTGCCTGTGAGACCAGTAACTTGGATACTAAGCTGGTGTGCCCACTGTGTACGTGCCTGGTCTGTGTAGCAGAAACATTTGTGAAAGGTTTAGTGTCCAGGCACGTCAAAGGTCAGTAGGTCGTCACGCCATCCTACTTGTGGGTAGTCAAGGACCCCACCATCCAGACCCTGCTCTCGTCTCACTGCTGATATCAGGAAGGAGGTACATGAGCCTCTGGCCTCTCACCACCAGTTTCAGGAACAGTTATTACCCTCAATTATCAGGCTCTTGAACCGGGGGGATAACTGCACTCAACTTCTCTCATCCCAACACTGAACTGCTACCATAACTCACTTTTAAAGACTCTTCATCTCATGTTCTCAATATGTAGCATTCTTTTGTACTTGCACAGTTTGTTGTCTTTGGCACATTGGATGTACCTCAGTCCTGTATGGTGCAGTCTTTGTTTGATTCTATTGTGTTTCTTGTATTTGCTGTGAATGCTTGCAAGAAAATGAATCTCAGCTTTGTATATATGGTGACATGTATGTACTTTGACAATAAATTTACTTTTAACTTTTGAAGGAAGTTTGGAGAAGCTCCTTTCATGGCAAGGGGTATAGAGTAGTCTCTTTCCCACCGCTCATAGGAGCTTAGAGGGAGACAGTGGAGGCATTGAGTTAAATATCAAAGAAAGAAGCTCTTTGAGCCAACTTATTCATCTCAAACAAGGTGTCTTCCTGAGCTAGTCAAATCTGATGCATTTGGCCCATGTCCCTAGAAGCCTTTCCTATTGATGGACCTGTCCAAATGCATCTTAAATATTGTAGTTATACCCACCTTTACCACTTCCTCTGGCAGCTTGTTCCATGCATTCACCACCCACAGTATGAAAAACTTCCTCTCAGCTTCCCTTTAAATCTTTTCTCTCTCACCTTAAACCTATACCTTGTTGTTTTAGATTTGCTTATCCTGTAAAAAAGACCGTGACCATCCACCTTATCTACGCTTCTCATGATTTTATAAACCTCTATAAGGTCACCGCCTCAGCCTCCGACTCTCCTGGGAAAGCATTCCCAATCCATCCAATTCTTCCTTTAACTTAACCCTTGTATTCCTGGCAATGCCCTTTTAAATCTTTCCTGCACATTCTCGAGCTTAATTACATCCTTCTTCTAGTGTGATATTACACATAATATCCTGGATCAGAACCAGGTTTAATATCACTGGCATAAGTCATGAAAGTCATTGTTATACGGCTGCAGTACATTGCAATACATAATAATATCATCTGTAAATTACAGTAAGAATTATATACAGTTATATTAAATATGTAGTGAGATAGTCTGCTCACTAGGAGGTTTGATTATGAGACAAAAGCTCAAATATTTCAATCACATCATGAGAAAACAGGATTTCTTGGAGAAGACTCTCATGTTAAGTAAAACAGAAGGTAAAAGAAAGAGAGGACGACGGAGGCTACGACGGATAGATAATATTACTCAGACAATGCGTATGACCTTGGGGGATCTTAGAGAGGCAGTCTGCAACAAGAAGGCTTGGTGTGCAGGAGTCCATGAGGTCACGAAGAATTGGACTCACTTAACGACTGAACAACAACAAAGTGAGATAAACATGGGTTCGTGTCTATTTCAAAATCTGATGGCAGAGAGGAAAAAGATGTTCCTGAAGCGTTGAGTGTGTTCCTTTTGGGCTCCTGTGCCTCCTTCCTCATGGTAGCAATAAGAACGAGGCATGTCCTGGGTGTTGGAGGTCCTTGATGATACTTGCCAACTTTTTGAGAAATTGCTCCTTGAAGATGTCCTGGGTGCTGGTGAGGCCAGTGCCCATGATGGAGCAACTGTCTGCAGCTTATTTCAATCCAGTGCAAGTGCCTGTACCAAACAGTGATGCATCACAGTGTGGTCTCACTAACACTGTGAAATATACACCGGTGAAAGGACTCACAGTGTGGTCTCACTAACACTGTGAAATATACACCGGTGAAAGGACTCACAGTGTGGTCTCACTAACGCTGTGAAATATACACCGGTGAAAGGACTCACAGTGTGGTCTCACTAACACTGTGAAATATACACCGGTGAAAGGACTCACAGTGTGGTCTCACTAACACTGTGAAATATACACCGGTGAAAGGACTCACAGTGTGGTCTCACTAACACTGTGAAATATACACCGGTGAAAGGACTCACAGTGTGGTCTCACTAACACTGTGAAATACACACCGGTGAAAGGACTCACAGTGTGGTCTCACTAACGCTGTGAAATATACACCGGTGAAAGGACTCACAGTGTGGTCTCACTAACGCTGTGAAATATACACCGGTGAAAGGACTCACAGTGTGGTCTCACTAACACTGTGAAATATACACCGGTGAAAGGACTCACAGTGTGGTCTCACTAACACTGTGAAATATACACCGGTGAAAGGACTCAGTGACAATCTCCCACATGCCAAGTACTGAGTCAGGTGGCAGTAGCAGTGAGACATAAGGAGATCCCTCAGAGCTTTCCTGCTTCTGACAGTCTGAATTCTTGAGCAGAACTTCTCAAGGTTAACTCATCAACATTCTGGCCTATTGTCTAGCAGCTGCCTTGTAAAGACAACATTGTTTTTTTAAGAGACCAGTTGAAAAAAGCATTTCCCTCCAACCATAACTTACACCTATTCTTGCCCATGGTACAGAAAAAAAATCACTTCAGAGCACATCTCAGCTTGGGAAGACTGAGTTCTGAAGCAACATTTCTCTGTGGAAAGAATGGAAGGCAAATGCAATGCATTCCAGGATGAAGGAGATGTCTTCCTTTTTTAAACAAAGGGGCTTCCCTTCGTCCACCATCAACTCTGCTCTCAAACGCACCTCTCCCATTTCCCACACATCTGCCCTCACCCCATCCACCCGCCACCCCACTCAGGATAGGGTTCCCCACCACCCCACCAGCCTCCAGGTCCAATGCCTAATTCTCCGTAATTTCCGCCACCTCCAACGGGATCCTACTACCAAGCACATCTTTCCCTCCTCCCCCCTTTCTGCTTTTCACAGGGATCGCTCCCTACACGACTCCCTTGTCCACTCGTCCCCCCCCCCTCCCTTCTCACCGATCTCCCTCCTGGCACTTATCCTTGTAAGCGGAACAAGTGCTACACCTGCCCTTACACTTCCTCCCTCACCACCATTCAGGGCCCCAGTCAGTCCTTCCAGGTGAGGCAACACTTCACCTGTGAGTCGGCTGGTGTGGTATACTGCATCCGGTGCTCCCGGTGTGGCCTTTTATATATTGATGAGACCAGACGCAGACTGGGAGACCATTTCGCTGAACACCTATGCTCGGTCCGCCAGAAAAAGCAGGATCTCTCAGTGGCCACACATTTTAATTCCACGTCCCATTCCCATTCTGATATGTCTATCCATGGCCTCCTCTACTGTCAAAATGAATCCAAACTCAGGTTGGAGGAACAACACCTTATATACCGGCTGGGTAGCCTCCAACCTGATGGCATGAACATTGACTTCTCTAACTTCCGTTAATGCCCCTCCTCCCCTTCTTACTCCATCCCTGACATATTTAGTTGTTTGCCTGTTCTCCATCTCCCTCTGGTGCTCCCCCCCCCACCCTTTCTTTCTCCCGAGGCCTCCCGACCCATGATCCTTTCCCTTCTCCACCCTCACCCCACTACTTTCAAATCTCTTACTATCTTTCCTTTCGGTTAGTCCTGACAAAGGGTCTTGGCCCGAAATGTCGACAGCGCTTCTCCCTATAGATGCTGCCTGGCCTGCTGTGTTCCACCAGCATTTTGTGTGTGTTGTTGTTAGGCAATTGCAATGTTAGCATTCATTGTGAGAGGTCTAGATCACAAAAACAAGATGTAATGCTGAGGCTTAATAAGATATTGCTCAGAGTATTTGGAGTATTGTGAACAGTTTTAGGTCCCATATCTAAGGAAGGATTTGGAGAAGGTCTGCAGGAGGTTTACAAAGATGACACCAGGCATGAAAGTGTTAACGTTGGAGGAGTGCTTGTTGTCTCTGGACCTTTTATTCTCAGGAGTTTAGAAGAATGGGTGGGGTGGGGGAATGTCACAAAACCTATTTAATATTGAAAGGCGTAGACAGAATGGATGTGAAGAGGATATTTCCATTTATGGGAGGGTCTAGGAACAGAGGACACAGCCTCAGATTACAAGGACATCCCTTTAGAACACAGATAGCAAAACATTTCTTTTGCAAAAGGGTGGTAAACCTGTGGAATTCATATCCATAGATGGCTAGGGTTGTTGGGTATACTTAAAGCACGGTTGATAGGTTCTAGATTAGTAATGGCATCAAAAGTGATGGGGGAAGGCAAGAGAATTAGGTTGAGAGGGAATAATAAAGCAGGCACGATCAGATGGCAGAGCAGAATTGATGAGCCGAGTGGCCCAATTCTGCTCCAATGTCTTATGGTATTATTAACTGTCTCTGGAGTTATGAAGACCAGTTATCAGCTTTCCTTGGCTCCGTTGCCATTAAACAAAAGATATGGACTAATATCCAAGTCTGCAGTTGTTTTAGTTTAAATGCTTTGTAAGCAGGGGTCAGAATGTCAGCCTCGAGACTTAATTACAGAGAACTCTGGAAATTACTTCCCTCATACTGCAAGTCAAAGTAAGGCTGTCTAGTGTTAAAGGCCTTTTTTCATTACTCAGTGGCTTTATTCTGACAATGATAAAGGATCAAAAGAATTGCAGAAGAATCATTCTTTTCATCTCTCCACTAAACGGATTTTCTGCAAGCTCAAAGTTTCAGCAGTGTGATTTGCTGGCGATGAGCTCGCAACATGGGGAAGAAGTTGTGGGGGAGACAGAGGAAGACATTTTCAGGACTTGTAGCTCGGAGTTTGAGGGTGCAAACTCGCTCGAGGTGTTATCCTACTCCTCTGTTAACTTTTATCTGGATTCTCTGGTGTTTCTGAATCTGTACAGTAATTATGGAAAATTTTGTTAAATAATAGACCCTGCCTCCCTAGCATCCTGTCTATACAGCACATTTCATCATGCATCTGGCAGAAGTTAATGATCTGCAGGCTAGTCAAGCACCTTCTTGCACCAGTGAATTTACCTCAAGGAGGCATGCTGTTCAGTCCACCTGATCCCCGTCCACTCCCTGTGAAAATGGATGTTCCTCCAGCCATATTGAAACAAAGCATAAGAACTGATGGGAGTGAGGAGTCAAATCTTTGTAACCAGCTCTACACATGAAAGTGGGCTCCAGAGAACTTGCCAAGAGGAGATCCCGCTGAACGAATCTGGATCAGGCCAACACTTCATCCTTTGAAGCATGATAATTCTTTTTGCAAGGACTATGATAACTATTGTAAAGGAATGCCCTGTCAATCATCTTTCAGCTCAGCAAATGAGGGGCTCAGGTCTGCAGACATGCATCAGCTAACACACACAAATTGCTGCGGGAACTCAGCAGGCCATGTAGCATCTATGGAAAGGAATAAACAGTCGACATTTTGGACTGAGGCCCTTCTTGGCCTGAAATGCCAACTGTTTATTCCTCTCCATAGACGCTGCCTGACATGCTGAGTTCCTCCAGCATCTTGGTGTGTTGCTCTGGATTTCCAGCACCTGCAGAGTGTCTTGTGTCAATAATACTAATCTCATTCATATTCAAATAAAAGCAAATTATGAGATTTAAAAATTAAGATGAGAATCTATTTCACCTTCTCTGCAGCCTTTTCTTTGCAGAAAGTTTGAAGTTAATAACTCATCTCCTTCTACCTTAGGCCACAAACTTATCAATCACCCATCTGTGGACACTTTCTGGAGGTTCAAGATCCGTATGCTCCACGACCGCTGGACTAAGCGTGTAAATGTAGGAGGGGACTATGTTGAAAAATAAATGTGCTAGGTTTTCTAAAATTGACTCCTTCTATTTTAGAAGTCTATTAGACTCCTTCTACCTTAGGCCACAAACTTATCAATCACCCCTCGTAAGACTAATTTTTAAATTCCATGTCAAATTAATACTTCACCTTTCTCAACACTTTGTAATGAAGGGGTAATTAACTGACAGCTGACTCTCACTAACCAGGGTGACATTACCAGACAAGATATGTACTGACAGTCCTTGCCCAGGACAAGGCGAGGTATTTATAAGCTGCCGTTCCCTTGAGTGGAGCGAAGAACAGTCTTGTCAAAGTCAATCTGTTTGTTGTTGACAGGCTGATGGGGATTTGGAAACAAAATGCATCAAACCTATGAGGCTTTTCTGGAAATGGCATGGACCATGTTGCCAGTATGATTGTACCTGTGTCTGTGCTAGGAAGTAAATTTATTATATAATTGCTACATTTCAAGCAGACGCAAGTGAGTGAGGCCTCCCTCAGACAGGGTCCACCATGGATCTTGCGTCCAAGCTGGATCCACGCAAGCCTGGGCAGTACAATATGGAGAGCAAGCTGTTAACCATTCAGCAAGCTCCCCTTCTTCGTGGCAGATGAACAGCAGACAAGGATATACAGTCTGATACCAACAGCATCACGAGTCATCAGTCAGCATTGAACTCAATGTAGGGACTCCAGCTCCTGATTTTTCCTTCCAGGTTTACTCCCGAAGCCTTCCCCATGATAGGGTACAGCTGCAAGGCAGCAGAGGCTTGAGATCAGAGTTTTCCTTCTTCTAGGTGAGCTGCCAACCGTGACCAATAAACCCCATCTGCCCGAAGCGACTGGTTTTAAAACACCAGTAACCCACCTTTGTCCCTTCTCCTGTTAGTAGCCATGGTTCCACCAGGCTTAGTAGCTAAGCCACATGTGAAGGCCAGGAGCTGGACTAGGTTGTCAGAAGCAATTTGAGGTGCACACCATTGGGAGCATTTAATAGGTAGAGGGAGCTTATCCCCATTGCCATCTCCAGCTATAACAACCTTAAGGAACCAAGGTCCCAAATAGTGTCCTTGAAATGTTGCAAAGCTTTGGCAGTGACAGATACATTGGAATCGGTAGAGTTAAGAGAAAAGGGGACAGTCCATGAAAATGTGATCATAGAATATAGGACATAGAACATTGCAGCACAGTACCGGCCCTTCGGCCCACAACATTGTGTGACATAGTGGATATTTTATTTCCTTTGACTCTTTGTGAGACTTAACTGCAGAACTGAAATTTACAAGCCTGGCTTCAAAACAACTTCCAATCTAATGGGTGTGGGTTTAATTTTCCCTTTTATTGTTTGCAAACATAAATTTAAAAGTAAGTAAATGAATTGTTTTCCCATTTAAGTCAATTGAAAAATAAATTGTTCCCAGAATCCCAACATCAAATGCTTTAAAAATTTTTTACAACGAATCACATAAAGTATCAAAATCAAGGTTGGCATTCTAGTTCAGTTCTAAGCAAGGCTACGTGAGTAGGGTGTCAGCTTTCAGATGATATATTAAACTGAAACCGTATCTTTACATTTATGTGAAAATGAAAGATGTAGCAATGTTATTGGTCTGAGGGATGGGGTGGTGGCAGCCTTCCCATTCCTCAAACGAAATAGTCTTACATGTACCTCTTTTAAAGCACTGTCTGAGAGAGCTCATCCGATAATAACATATCAAGTGGTATTTTGACCAAATGAATCAATGTATTTCAATTACATCTGTACATTATTTTAATATTTGTATCTCAATTCATGTACAGTAAACACTGACGAGGAAATGAATTTAAGGAAAGGAAATAAAGTAAGGAGATTAACATATTTAGTCAAACAATATACAGTCATGGCCATTTTTTTAGGTACAGGAGTCGTATAATAAAGATGCCTTCTGCTTTATGTGGTCTTCTGTTGTTGTAGCCCATCAGCTTCAAAGTTCAACAGTTTTGTGCATTAAAATTCAAAGTACATTTATTTATTATCAAAGTATGTACGCAGCATACAGCCCTCAGATGCCTCTTCCCACAGACAGTCATGAAACAAAGAAAACCTTGGAACCCATTCAAAGAAAAACATCAAACCTCCACCACACAAAAAAAAAGCAAAAGGCCAAAAATAATGTGAAAAGCACGGACTATAAAGCACTAAGCCCACAAGGTCATCATAACCTGTTCAGTTCAATCTAGCACTGTGTCATTTGTTATCTACAGGTTGCCCTGATCAAAGTAGCAAAAAAAAAGGAGAAACCAGAAACCAGCAAGACATCATAACATGGTCTACAGAGTCCAATCCACAGAGCACATCTATTAAACCTTGCCCAAGACCCAAGACTTTGGCACCATCCTCCGGTAGCATTGAGAGGGAGAGAGGGAGACCATTCGGATGCACAGACCTTTCTCTGAGAACAGTGAGCAAGAGGAAGAAAGGGACCGGACACCTACGGGCCGAGGGCACTAAATACCCTACACCTTCTGCACACCACTGTTGTAAAGCGTGGCTATTTGAGATAATGTCACCTGTCAGCTTGAACCAGTCTGGCCATTCTTGTCTGACCTCCCTCACTAATGAGGCCCACAGAGCTGCTTACAGTGGATTTTTGTTTCTCTGGAAACTCTAGAGGCTATTGTGCATAAAAACCCTAGGAGATCAGTAACTCAGTTGGGAGAGCATTAGACAGATGATCTAAAAGGCCCCTGGTTCAATCCTGGGTTTCAGCACTGGTGGTAACTGTTCCTTTCACTTCACTACGTGTGTTTTTTAAAGATGTCACAGTAGCATAGTGGTTAGTCCAGCACCACTACAGCTTCGGGTGTCAGGGTTCAATTCCAATGTCCACAGTAAGAAAATTTGTATGTTTCTCCTGTGTGCATGCCGGGCTCCCCTGAGTTCTCCATTTTCCTCCCACAGTCCAAAGATGTATTGGTTAGTAGGTTAATTGGTGCTCGTAAATTATCCTGTGATTAGGCTAGTGTTAAATCCATAAGCTTCCGGGCAGCACTGCTTAGTGGGTTGGTAGGGTTGTTTCACGCCGTATCCTTAAATAAAATAAAATCAGCTGTATCTGAGATAAATAAGCTGCCCAATCATTTCAACATCAAAGTCATTTAGATCACATTTCCTCCCCACTCTGATGTTCGCTCTGAGCAACAACTGAACCTTTTGACCATGTCTGTAGGCTCTTATGCAGTGAGTGGCTGCCACATGGTCGGTTGATTAGATATTTGCATTAACGAAGGGGGAACAGGTGTACCTGATAAACTGTCAACTGAGTGTATAGTCAGAGAAGGCATAGCAAAATGAATGGACATAAGGAAGCACATGTTCACGGGTTCCCTAAGGTATCGAGGGAGGTAAGCAGGAGCTGGTATTGGAATTAGTTTGTCTTTGTCACATATACCAAGATACATGTGACAGCAATAATGTTTGACTTGCATATTGTTCATACAGAACAGATTTTTACACAGCGTACTAAAGGTGGTACAAGGAACAATGCAGAATAAGGTGTAACAGCTACAAGAAAGGGCAGTGCAGGTAAACAGAGGTACGCAGTTAGGATACATGTTTTATTGGTGGAGTTCAAGCAAGCCAATCATAGCACAACACTAGCAAAAATTAAATCTGCTTCTGAACTCAACTCCTTGAGCACCATCCATGGGGGGGGGGGGGGGATAGGAACTGTCAGTGATTTGAGTGGAAACCCTGGTCTGCTGACCCAAAACATTGACAATCCTCCCCCACCTCCCACCCAAGCTGCTCACCCTACTCACTTCCTTCAGCAGACTGTCTGGTACTCCAGACAGCAGCACTGGCCTTTCTAGTTAGGCCATAGATGAACTTCTGAGTACCATTCTACTTTTCATAATACAGGAAGGCTGAAATAACATGTGGCAGGGTACAGAGGAGATTTGAAGATAAATGGAGAATTCTAGAAATGAGTGTAGATTGGCTACTCAGAATCATAAGGCACTAAGTGATGATTTAATCCTGGTATGGGTGGCAGAGTGGAGATACTTCTTCACCAAAGGAGATGTAAGGCGCTCCTTCCCTAGCCTACAGCTCATCTGTGGGCAAGATATGGCACCTGTTTAGCTCTCCAATCAGGACCATGTGGAGCCATGGAGCTGGTGGTGGATGGTCATATGAGCAACTAGTGCATATCATCTAGTTATGTGACCATTGATGCCAGGCAGACAATCTCTGAAGAGTATTGATAATAGCCACTCATCTTGTGAAGACACTGCCCAGAAGAAAGCGATGGCAAACCACTTTTGTAGAAAAAATTACCAAGAACAATCACGATCAAAGACCATGGCCGCCACATCATATGACACAGCACATAATGATGATGATTTAAAGTGATGGGGGGGGGGGAGCATAGGAAGTGAAGAAGACAAACTCATTCACCTTAAGAGAGAGGTCAATAACCAAGGGACATGGATAAAAGTTCAAAAATTAGAGTCCCACTAAATAGAGATCTGGAACACTTGGCCTTATAGGTGGTATTGCTCAGAAAACAGGAATGGAAAGTGGAATGAATATTTTATAATGGCCACTGTGGATGTAGTGGGCAAAAGGCTACCTTCATGCTGTAAGTTTCCATGGAAACTCTCATGGGTAGGATTTGCAGTCACAGCTGGGCTTTCTAGAGTCAAAGCCTCCCATAGGGGGCAAAAGTTGTCATTGGCCACATCTTCTACACCAAGGAGATAGACATCCTCCATCTTCGTTTCCAGTGTAGGTGGGCAGTAGAGGTACAGCTGGGCAGTAGGCATGACCGTTAACTGGAAGCAAAAGGATAAGGTCATTAGTAATTGCTTTATTATTGATACATGTATTAAGATACAGGGGTAAACTTTTGTTTGCATACCGTCAAGATCATTCCATGTACAAGTACATGAAAGTAAAAGAAAAAAATGATGTAAAAGATAGTGTTGCAGTATTAGAGGAATTGCAGATAAAGTAGACAAACAAAGTGCATGGGCCATAATGGGGTAGATTGAAACATCATGAATTCATCTTGATCATGTAAGATTCATTCAAGAGTCTAATAACAAAGGGATAGAAGCTGTCTTTGAGCCTAGGGGGTTTGTATTCAAAATATCTTTTATCCTCTGCTCAGTGAAAGTAGAGGGGGAACACAAAATGGCCAGGGTAAGAAGGGGTTCCGGATTATGTTGTCTGCTTTCACAAGGCAAAGGGAGTATGGACAGAATCAATGTAGGGAAGGGTAGTTTCTGTGATGACACAACTCTCTATGATTTCATATGATCTCAGGCTTGCCAAGATATGTTAGATCCAGATAGGAAGCTTCCTATGGGGCATCTATATAACTCACGAGGGTTACTGAAGATCCTCAGCTTTCAGAGAAAGTGGATAGACAAAAAGATACTTTATTGATCCCAAAGGAAATTACAGTGTCACAGTAACATTACAAGTTCACAGATATACAATATTAGAAGAGAAGTAAGAAGAATAAAATAAATAAGTTATCTTAAACAGTTTAATAGGAGGGTGTCATCTCTCCTCTGGCTATAAGCTGACTTGTTATAAAGCCTCATGGTCGAGGGTGCTCTTTGGAACAGTCCAGTTCCCTTAGTCACTCTTGGTGCTGGTGTGTTTTCTTGGCCATGACATCTAGAACAAACAAGCACTTAGACCATTAGATCATGTGATATAGTAGCAGAAAATAGGCCATTCGGTCCATCGTGTCTGCTCCATCATTTGGTAATAGCTGACTTATTTTCTCTCTCATCCCCATTCCCCATCTTCTCCCCACAGCCTTCGACTTAGTAATTCTTACTAATCAAGGACTGAGGGGACATAAAAGTGCATTTAGACAAAAAAAAATTGGAATGTTCATTTGCTTAACTCTGACTTTTATACTTTATGCAGATGAGGACACTGAGGTGGTCAGTGCTTATAGTAACCGGGGAATTGTGTCCCAGTGGAAGCTGAGATTTTCCTTTTAATTATCTCGCTTGGGTCCTGTGCATGGTTGGGGGGGGGGGGGCAGCATGAGATAATTATCCCTAATTACCATGGAGACTGTTCAGGGGAACTCTGACAAGGCTGGTACATGAAAAACTCCAGAGAATACAAGGAAACAATGATTTTACCAGTAAGGAGGTTGTGTGGCTTGTTCCCACTGACCATGTTCAAATATCCAAGCAACAGCCAATCTGCACTTATAGGGGCAGTGGATGGGGGGGGGGGGAGAAAGGGAGGGCGGGAGGGAGGGAGAGAGAGAGAGAGAGAGAGATTTTATATAATGCTTTCTTTTGTTTATCATTTGCTTTATTTTGTATATATATTGGATTGATATTGGTTAGTCAATGTAATTGCTTGCTTCTTGCTGAGTGATGTCCATTACTGGCATCGGTTTATTGTTGTCACATGTACCAAGATACAGTCAAAAGCTTGTCATGCATACTATTTATACAGATCAAATCATTACACAGTGCATAAAATAAAGTAAAGCAATAACAATGCAGAATAAAGTGCAAAAGCTACCAAAAAAGTGTAAGATTGTAACAAAGTGTTTTGTGAGGTCAAGAGTCCAACTTATCGTACAAGAGGTCCATTCAAAAGTCTGATAACAATGGGATAGAAGCTGTCCTTAAGCCTGATGATGCATGCTTTCAGGTTTTTCTATTTATTTTTATTTATTTGTTTAGAGATACAGCTTAGAATAGGCACTTCTGGCCTGTTGAGTTGCTCCACCTAGCAACCCCTGATTTAATGCTAGCTTAATCACTTGAAAGTTTACTAAGATTAATTAACCTACTAACCACTGTGTTTTTAGACCGTGGGAGGAAACTGGAGAAAACCCATGCATTCCACAGGGAGGACGTACAAACTCCATACAGAGGATGCCTGGATTGAACTCCAAACTCCGACACCCTGACCTGTAATAGCGTCATGCTGACCGCTGAGCTTCTGTGGCACCTGTAGAGAGGGGAGAAGAGAGAATGTCCAGAGTAGGTGAGCCCCTTGATTATCCTGGCTGCCTGAGCAAAGCTGAGAGACATACAGACAGAATCCATGGAAGGGAGGCTGGTGCCTGTGATGAGCTGAACCACATCTCTAACTCTCTGCAGTTTCTTGTGATTACACGCAGAGCAGTTGCCATGCCAAGCTGTTATGCATCCAGACAGCAGACTGGCTACAGATCAAAGTCTTTGGATCTAACTCGATGTAACGTGTTTGTCAGGTCTCTTGGAGCTTTGGATCAACCCTCTCGCTCACTGACTTCTGCATTCAGAAGATTTTTTGAAGTAAGGAATGGAGACATCTCTGCACAATATGTTACCTCCAATATTGCATCCAAGATCTACTGATTCACTGCCCATTTGTGTGCTCCCTCAATCAACTGAGTCTAGTGCTCATCAAACCTGATGGTGATAGGCTGTGCCTGAGGCATACCCAGTTGGGGCGGTATCTATTAATCACTGAATGGTACAACCTTTTTACTGAACTCTCCAGCATCAGGTAACTTGCGTTCTCTGTCTGCATCATGCATGTCTGGTCTTTTCTGATGCAAACTATCCATCTGTAGCATTGGCTCTGTTTTTCCCTCTGTCTGAGGTCAGCCTCATCTGCTGGGCATATCTCACAGCACTGCTATCAGCAATACATTACACTTCTTTGAATGTGCTAACACAGCCCAACTGCCCCCATGAAAACACTTAAACAAAGGACCACTACACCTTATCCCCACAGCAATCCTGACCTCTCCCTTTGTCCTGTCTACCCCACCCCCAACCTTCACTGCAATCTGAAACCTGCTGGCCTTGTTGGTCCATGACCTCCTCCTGTGCCAAGATGAGGCCACCCTGCAGTGTGCTGAAGTCACACCTTATATTCCATCTGAGTAGCCGCCAAACTGGTGGCATGAACATCAATTCTCCTTCCAGTAAAAAATTTATCTCCCCCTCCCCTCTGCTGCTATTCCCCATTTTGGCCCCTTACCTCCTCTCACTTGCCTATCACCTCCTCTTGGTTCTCCTCCACCTTCCCTTCCTGCTATGGTCCACTCTCCTCTCCTGTCAGAGTCCTTCATCTCCAGCCTTTTATCTTTCCAACCCACCTGGATTCACCTTTCACCTTTGAGTGACCCTCTTTCCCCTCCCCCCTTTTTTTTATTCTGGCATCTTCCACCTTCCTTTTCAGTCCAGAAGAAGGGTCTCGGCCAGAATGTCAACTGTTTGTTCATTTCCATAGATGCTGCATGACCTGCTGAGTTCCTGCACCATTTTGTATGTGGTGCTTTGGATTTCCAGCATCTGCAGACTTTTTGTTTTTAAACATTATCCTAAAACTAATATGTTTCTCAGTTCTTCTTTCCCAGTTCTGATGAAAGGTCTTTGTTTAATTTTCCACAGTTGCTGCCTGACATGCTGATTGGTTCTGCCTTTATTCAGTTTCAGATTTCTTTATTTATCACCTGTACATCAAAACATACAGTGAAATGTGTTAACAACCTGCAAACCCACGGAGGTGCTGTGGGCAGCCTGCAAGTGTTACCACATATATCAGTGCCAACATAGCATACCAACAATGCTTGGCAGAACAACACAACCAACAACAAAAAAGCAAAAAAAAGACAACAAAGCCAACTCCTTTTCCATCCCTCCGATTTCCCACACCTGCAGTTTTTTGATTTGATTGACGTAGCTTTTCTCCACTGCAGGAGAGCTGTTTAGCCTTTGGTAAGATCCACCAACGGTGCAGCAACTATCTCATAAAGAATTAAATGTTCTCAATTAGCCTTGGCAATGAATTAGGGCCGGGGACGACAATGGCTTTTGTTGTTGGTGGTCTGTACTATTGGTGTGGATGTCAAGAAATTTGAGATATTTTACACTGGAGTGAACACCTGCCTCATCTTTGACAATTGTTCTGAAGCAAAATGTAAGTGCAATTCCACTTCACCTGTACAATGTGGCATTTTAGATTGGCAAAGGTGGATCCACTTTAGGTTGTATGTATAAGACATTGAAACACCAATGCCAGGAATGGAATACTCTACAGAAAATACTCAAGACAGCTCCCAGTCCATCACAGACAAAGACCTCCCTATCATGAAGCACATTTACAAGGAGTGTTGCCACAGGATAGAGTAATCCATGATCAAGGACCCCCACCATTCAGCACATGTTCCCTTCTCACTTCTAACCATAAGGCAGCAGGTAGAGCAGCTTTCGGTCCCACACTACCAGATTCAGGAACTGTGATTACCCAACAGCCAACCGACTCCGGAACTGGCATGTATAACTTCACTTGTTTCAACTCTGAGCTGATTCTACAACTGACACACCCACTTTCAAGGACTCTGCAGCTCATGTTCTCAGTATTTTTTTTGCACAATTTGTCTTCTTTTGCACACTGGTTATTTGTCAGTCTTTATTTCTGTATAGTGTTTTATAAATCATTTTGTATTCCTTTATTTTCCTGTAAAATGCTTGCAAGAAAATGAAACAGGGTAATATATGGTGACATGTATGTATATTGATAATAAACTTGACTTTTACTTTGACATAATAGCACATCTCACTTACGTTAGTCCAATGTCATGTCTTAGTACATGGCCGACTGGAAATTCATCAAATAACAGAACAGTATGACCTACGTTGGACTGAAATGCTTTTCTACTTACTATTTACTATTGGTGTGTTTAACACAACATCATTCAAGAGATTAATGTTGTACAGAATCAATGAGTATAGCTACTAAACACAGAGTTTTAATACAAAAACATATTTGGGTAATCAGTGATAGAGTAGGAAAGGTTAAATGGATGTAATCAGTATATGATTAACATATGATCAACATGACCCTGGTCAGGTACCAGAGGGATAAACACTTGATGCTTTGATCAAACAGGGTATCATTGAGCAGATAACAACAGATAACTACACGGATGGGTTTGGTGTCATCGGGATCTTAGAGTGGCTTACTACATAAGAAAATCTTCAGATGCTGGAAATTCAAGCAACACACATAAAATGCCAGGCCATCTATGGAAAAGAGTAAACAATTGACATTTCAGGCCAAAACCCTTCATCAGTGGTAAAGGGTCTCGGCCCGAAACGTTGACTGTTTACTCTTTTCCATAAATGACGCCTGGCTTGCCAAGTTCCTCCAGCATTTTGTGTGTGTTGTTCACTACATGTTGCTTTGGATTCTAAATAGTAGAATATAACTATCAAGCAAAGATATTATTCCTCAAACAACTACTAAAGATATAGCTACATTTTCAAGTGCAAAGTAAGTTTTGCTTGTGAAATTTAATGAATGGTATATTGTTAACCACTTTCCTCATTTTTGTACCTTTGGAAGAAATCAATTACTTCCACTAAATAGTAATTTACAGCAGTCACTTAACCTACTACCTGGTCTTTGACATGTGCGAGGAAACTAGAACATCCAGTGGAAATCCATGCAATTACAAAAGTGAAGAACTCCCTCATTGGCAAAAGTTTAGTCAGTGAGCACTGATAACAATATCTCCACGCTCATCATCAGCTCAGGTACATCTCAATGATATTAGCATAGGCCCCTCCTCTGACTGTGTGGTTAAGCACAGCCCTGACGCCACCTGCAATTTGCCGACAACACTGTTATAGGAGGTAATCAGGCACACTAAGAGTGTGATATAGGACATCTGATTGAGTGGTGCTGCAAAAATAACCTCTCGCTCAATGTCAGCAAAGCCAAAGAGCCGATTGTTGACTTTAGAATGGGGAAGGAAGACAAACGTGCACCAGTCTACATTTGGGGATCAGTGGTGGAGAGAGTCAGCAGCTTTAAAGTTCTTGCAATTAACATATAGGATGACCTGCCTTAAATGCAATCATAAGGAAAGCATGTATTTTAAAAAAACTTCTATGGTGTACTGTTGAAATTTTCCTGACTGGTTACATCATGGTCTAATGCACCAGTTCAAATGCACAGGAAGGTAAGGAGCTGCAGAGAGTAGTGGTCTCGACTAAAACATCATAGACAAATCGCTCCCCATCACTGGCAGTAACTGCAGTGGGTGCTGCCTCAAGAAGCCAATGTCAATCATCAAAAATCTACACCATCCAGAACATGCCATCTTTTGTAGCTACCATCAGGCAGGATATCAGAAGCCCAAAGTCCCACACCACCAGCTTCAGGAACAACTGCTTCCCTTCAACCGCTTGGTTCTTGAACCAACCAGCAATACTATACAAAATGAACCTTTTTTTGTTCTAATTATGTTCTTCATTGTACGATTTGAGTATAATTTATATTTCAGTAATGCTTTTCTTGTGAATGCCGCGATATGAATTTATGTGCCCATGACGTGGCTGTGGATAAAAGCTGTACATTGCCCCTCGGCGTAGGTGTACTTGTGCATATGAAAATAAACATGACTTTGAACATAAGATTTCTCTACTGACAGGAACTTCAGTCAATACAGAGGGCAGGGAAATGGATCACATTTCATCAGTGTGTGACTGTAGCCTCTGACATGGATTGCATTGCTAAGAATGGACCCAAAGTTTAAAAGTGTCTGGACTTATCACTCTACATATATCACATCTATCTCTGCTGTGCAAGAAATATCAAAAGATCCAATACATTCTAACCCTGGAGCTGTACCTTAATTTTGTCCAATGTTAGTGGCCCCAATGTTCACAGCGGCAGTAATGGGATTGTGCTGATCCATTTTGAGGTTGGTGGGTGAGTTGGGGAGGAAGGGAAAGGGGAGGAATATGCAGTTGGACTCCTCAGTGCTATGTAATCCTTTCCCCCTCTTTTAAAATTCTCTCTTTGTAATTTTTTAAAATTACAATATGAACAAAGCAAATTCAACTCTGAAAAACCACCAGTGACTATCTACGAACTTCATTGGTGAATACAGAAACAAGCTTCTGTTTTTCTCCAAGGAACACCAATGTTTTCATTGCAGCCTGAAGAATTGGAAATAAAACCTCTGTCTTGGATTAACAACACCCACAGACAATGTCTTAGAATTTTTGCTAAGATTCTGACAGTGTAATATTGACCCTGTGTTATTGATCTCCAGGTATTTATAATATTTAATATAAAAATATCGTCCATTTTTGAAGTTAACCTTTTGAGATATAGTTTTTAACAGATCATGAATATTACATATTCTTAGCCAAACCAATTCAGATATATGTGATACCACTCTGTCATATGATAGGTGCCATAAGGTTGCCATAGCCTGGAAGGTAATGGGAATAAATTCCTATTAAATGCTCCCAATGGCAGGTGAATCAAGTAGCCTCTGACAATCTGTCATATGTCCTTCAAACCTCTGTGGCTTGCTATAGAGCTTTGGGCTGCTGGGTTTCTGGAGCACTTCTATTTACTAATTGTTAGAGAAGTTAAAGCCCAGGTGCTTTCTGTTTGGTCTTGTCGGGTTGATTTTGACCGGTGCATGTTTCCCATGTTCTAGCATTATTTAAAGTTGTCCTACGGCACATCTGGGAGAATGATCTGTCTCACCGTTTCATCAGTTGTGCCTCCAATGCTCTGACGGTATTCCCATAATCTTGTTTCTGTTTCTTCGTGGGGAGTCTGCCATCCACTGCACCTGGGTTGAGTCGGTGCCAGAGAGAGCCAGCTGATCTGCTGCCCTTGCGTCAAGTCCTGCAAACAGGCGTCATGACAAAAGTACTCTGCACCCAATAGATCTACTGCAGGTTCTACAGTGGCTTGGACATTGGTCAGCTGGAGTCTAGGATGCCTTCTTTACTTAAATCTGGTTCCTGAGAGTTTCATTTCGAGCTTTTCCAGTCTACGTTCAATATCCTTTTTCCAAATTTCTCTGGGTTGATAAGGTCTGTAAGGTTTCCCATGTAAAGCAATGTTTCTGAGAAGTAAACCATGCTTCCGAGCTGGGCATAATGCAAAGTTTCTGAGCTATGTGCAAACTGTTCCCATGTTGTGCATGCCCTGTTCCCAAGCTATACACAGACTGTTCCTGATTTTTCCAGCCCTGCCTCAGGTTCATCAGGTCTGCCCTGGTCTTTTCCAGTCCTGTCTTGAGAGCGTCAGGTTTGCTGTTTTCCAGACCCATCTCTAATTCTCTAGGGCTCCTTGGACCGTCAGGTGCTGGCCTTGGAGAAGGAGGTACTTTTGTGAACCCTTCAGGCCACAGCTTGCCATAAAGCGTTGGGATTCTGGGTTTCTCAAGCACCTGTATTTACTAATTGTTAGAGCTGTTAAGCTCAGGTACTTTCTCTTAGATCTTATTGGGTCGATTGTGACCAACACATATTTTTCCTGTTCTACGATTATATAAAGGGACTCTCATGCTCTGAAAGTGGAGTCCTACTGTGTGTTCAGAGAACTATTTGTCTCGCAGTGTCTTTTGGTTTTACCTCCAATGCTCTATTGGTATTTCTATATCCAACATCTTGTATCTGTCTCTTCATGGGGAGTCTGCAATCCTTCACACCTGGGTTGAGTCAGTGCCAGCGACCACCATGACAGAGAGAATCGGCCTTCTGCTGTACTCTGGTCCAGCCCTGCAGGCGCGCACTGTGACACAGCCGAGTCCAGCTCTTGCTCTTCATGTGTGGCTCAGCTACGGAGGCTGACTGAACCCTTTCTACTGACAGAAGGAGCAAAGGCAAGCTTCTGGTGCCCTAAAACCAACTGCTGTAGGCAGATGGGGCTCATCAGCCGTTTGCAGCTCATCTAGGAGAAGGAAAAATCTGATTTCAAGCCTCTGCTGCCTCGCGGCTATATGCACTCATGGAAAGGCTTTTTGGAATGATCCCCGAGGAAAAATCAGGATCTGGAGTCCCTAAGGCATCCTATGTTGAGTTCAACTGGCAGCTCCTGCGATGCCACTGGTGCCAAACTGTATTGGTCTCCTCTGGATTCTCAGCTGTGGTGAGGGGGAGCAGCTTTCCTTCCCTATTGTACTAACCTGGCTTGTGCGTGACAGCTAAGATGTAACATCCATGATCATCCCCAAAGAATGCAGGGCCTCCTATGTATGTTAAATGGGTGCAGCATTTATGGGTCCAATTCAGGTGTGGAGCTGACAGACAAGTGAGGAACTGTGAAAGTACATCTTTGGCAAGTAGTCTTCGGCACGGTTATTGCTGTATTCAGGCATGAGCTGCATGAGTGCTCGTGTTGGTCACCTGTGGAGACTGCCACTGAGAAATCAGGGGAAGCAAATCTGTCTCCATGGCATTTGTAGTGTGAGTTTTAAAAGCTGCCTTGGAGGTGGGGGAAAGCACCAGGGGAGTGTGTAATCATATGTCATTGGTGTGTGGCCTCCCTCCCCGACCATCATTCCATTGTTACAAATGGACAGCAGCCACTGTGAGGCATTGACTCACCACACAGCTAAGATCGCAGCATCAATTGCTTTTTTTTGTTTCAAAAAATAAATTACATTTAAAGATACTGACAAAAAAAAGTGCATACTTTCCTTTTCACGGTGTTGTCCAGTCTATACATTCAACTGTATCTGATCTATACATCAGATCTATAAAGAGAAGGGTGGTAGCATAGCTTTTAACATAATGCTTCACAGTGCTGGTGATCAGATAATTAGGGTTCAATTACTGCCAGTGTCTGTAAGGAGCGTATACGTTCTGCCCGTGACCATGTGGGTTTTCCCTGGGCGCTCCAGTTCCCTCCCACCTTCCAAAGACACATGCGTTAGGGCTAGTGTGTTGCCTCCAGCACATCTTCAGACTCTGTCAGTCATTGTCGCATTCCACTGGATATTTCAATGTTCCACTGTACGTGTGACAAATAGAGCTCATCTTTATCATAACTGTATAGTTAATACTTCAGTAATAATGTAAATGTGTTATTTGTGTAAGCATTCTTTGCTGCTTAAATAATTCGTTACAGGTTGTATGTAAAAGTACGTGTATGGCATGCGTCATCAGAGCCACCCCATCATGCATACATGTCTTGCTAAAAGTAAAAACAAAGTTAGACATATTATTCCCTGTTCCTTGTTTGTGTTTCGATTAGTTTCATGTGTTGGAGTTGCAAAACATAAGAATAAACTTGTAGGGTTGGTAAGGCCCCGTTGTCACTTGACATGTCACTCTTTACATGATATACATGTCAAGTGTTTGAAAGACTTTTATACATGGCTTAGCTGCTCTGTGTCTAGTGGAGGCAAACTCTTAGACTGTAGCCCTTTCCCACAAGCCCAACGGACAGTGCATTGCTTATCACATATTCCTGCAGCCTGGAACGTGCTGTGTGGCAACATTTCCTTTCGGGCCTCCTGTTGCTCTGAAAGACTCGAGTTTTGCCCTGGACATTCTCTCTTCTCCCCCCTCCCATCTGACAGGAGGTTCAAGAGCCTGAAAGTACAAACTAACCAGCTCAAGGACAGCTTCTGTCCCACTGTTATCAAAAAGGCACCAGCTAAGTAGGAAGGATGTGACAAATGTTTCTGGTACTTTTGGAAGCTGTGATCTACAGTCTAAAAATCGATTGAGCAATCTGATGCTTTGCTGTCTCTGTGAAGATTCCAGGAGGCGAGTGGCCACGGGTCCTGGAAGCCCCGATGGCCAATCTTGCCGATTGAGGAATTGAGAAAGATTGAGACGCGGAGGCAAATGCAGAAGCATTGACTGCTGCCTTCTAGCCTCTATTCGCTGCTGCCAGAGGAGGGTGTCTGTGTGTGATGGTCTCGCTGCTCGTGAGGGAAGACTCCTATGCCTAGGGGGTCTCTCTCTCTCCGTTGATGCTTTCGGATAATGATACCGAAATTCTGGGTCTAGAATTTATGGATTCAACTGAAGCTCCTTTGGACTCTTTCAGTTTTGTGTTTTAATAGACAATAGACAGTAGGTGCAGGAGTAGGCCAATCGGCCCTTCCAGCCAGCACCGCCATTTACTGTGATCATGGATGATCACACACTATCAGTACCCTGTTCCTGCCCTCTCCCCATATCCCTTGACCCCGCTATCTATAAGAGCTCTATCTAACTCTCTCTTGAATGCATCCAGAGACTTGACCTCCACTGCCTTCTAGGGCAGAGCATTCCACATATCCACCACTCTCTGGGTGAAAAAGTTTTTCCGCATCCCTGTTCTAAATGGCCTACCCCTTATTCTTAAACTGTGGCTTCTAGCTCTGGACTCACCCATCAGCGGGAACATGCTTCCTGCCTCCAGTGTGTCCAATCCCTTAATAACCTTATATGTTTCAATCAGATCCCCTCTCATCCTTCTAAATTCCAGTGTATACAAGCCCAGTTGCTCCAATCTTTCAACATATGACAGTCCTGCCATTCTGGGAATTAACCTTGTGAACCTACGCTGCACTCCCTCAATAGCAAGAATGTCCTTCCTCAAATTTGGAGACCAAAACTGCACATAATACTCCAGGTGGGGTCTCACCAGGGCCCTGTACAGCTGCAGAAGGACCTCTTTACTCCTTTACTCAATTCCTCTTGTTATAAAAGCCAGCATGCCATTAGCTTTCTTCACTGCCTGCTATACCTTCATGCTTGCTTTCATTGACTGATGTACAAGAACACCTAGATCTCATTGTACTTCACTTTTTCCTAATTTGACTCCATTTAAATAGTAATCTGCCTTCCTGTTCTTGCCACCAAAGTGGATAACCTCACATTTATCCACATTAAACTGCATCTGCCATACATTTGCCCATTTACCCAACCTGTCCAAGTCACCCTGCATTGTCATAACATCCTCCTAACACTTCACACTGCCACCCAGCTTTGTGTCATCAGCAAATTTGCTAATGTTACTTTTAATCCCTTCATCTAAATCATTAATGTATATTGTAAACTGCTGCGGTCCCAGCACCAAACTTTGTGGTACCCCACTGGTCACAGCCTGCCATTCCGAAAGGGACCCGTTAATCACTACTCTTTGTTTCCTGTCAGCCAGCCAATTTTCAATCCATGTCAGTACTCTGCCCCCAATACCATTTGCCCTAATTTTGCTCACTAATCCCCTATGTGGGACTTTATCAAAAACTTTCTGGAAGTCCAGGTACACTACATCCACTGGCTCTCCCTTGTCCATTTTCATAGCTACATCCTCAAAAAACTCCTGAAGATTAGTCAAGCATGGTTTTCCCTGCATAAATCCATGCTGACTCGGACTGATCCTTCTACTGCTATCCAAATGTGTCGTAATTTCCTCTTTTATAATTGACTCCAGCATCTTTCCCACCACTGATGTCAGGCTAACCGGTCTATAATTCCCTGTTTTCACTCTCCCTCCTTTCTTGAAAAGTGGGACAACATTAGCCACCCTCCAATCAGCAGGAACTGTTCCTGAATCTATAGAACATTGGAAAATGATTACCAATGCGTCCACGATTTCTAGGGACCCCTCTTTAAGTACCCTGGGATGCAGACCATCAGGTCCCGGGGACTTATCAGTCTTCAGACTCTTTTTATATTCTGTTTTCACCTATTCTTTATTGTCATTTGTGTAATTTGTTGGATTTTTTTTGCATGTGGGGGTGGTGTGGGGCTTGGGGATTTGATGTTCTTGTTGCTGTTTTATGCAATTTGTTTTTTTTAGCATGGGGGGGTTGATAGTTTTCTTTGAATGGCTCCATGGTTTTTTTTGTTTCATGGCTGTCCAGAGAAGACAAATCTCAGAATTATATACTCCCTACATGCTTTGATAATGTACCTTGAACCCTCTCACTGTCAGCCAGGTGAAAGCCTTGGTGCTTGTTGGCAAGTTCTGGCACTGAGATATTCTGTCAAGTGGTTTGATAGTCTGCTGGGCACAACCATTCCACAGGACACGCCATGTTCTTCTCCCTCAGGGCCTGCAGGATGTTCCCGAAAGAAACTGTTTTGCCCAAAATAACCTTTCCCACGAAAGACAGGGAGCATGGCAGGATCTAGATGAATGAAGCATTGTATGGCCACGAGCCAGGACCATCCTTAGTAGCAGATAAAACCACGATAGGTAATGTCACTTGATGCCTGTACATTTCAGTTTGAAGTTCCGCTTGTCTCTATTTTTCACTTTCAGGATTCTTTTGAAGACCCTGACCTGGAGTTACACGCTGACTACGGTTCTTTGCAGGAATGCGACCTGCTCTCGGGGTCTCACGACTGGCTGCTATTCGATTATACTAAGGATACGGCCTAGAAGACCAGCACACATTCAGGGTTCTGGGATTTCGTGGCTCTGGAAGTGGGCGGACTTGAGGTTGGTGCCTCTGCAGGATATCGGTATGTCATGGGAGACGGAATATTGAAAGCAGAAAGCTGGCTGCTGGCTGTGTGTCCAGGGCCTGAGTTCTTTGGGCACAGAGCTCGGAAAAAGCGACACAACAGACTTTTAACATCGTAAATCAACGAGTTGTTTGTTATGTCTCCCCTCTCGCTGTGAAACGGAGACACCTCTCTTACGCTTATTAAGGAGAGGGAGAGCCTGTGGTACATCGAATACCAGGTGAACGAGTAATCTTTGGGGTACTGCAAGTCTGTGTCTTTACTGATGCTTTGTTACATGCTTGAGTGCTCGGTTGGGGGGATCGTTGCTTTGCTGCTGTTTACACGTGAGGGGGAACTGGGGGGAGCTTAAGAGTTCTAACATTTAACTGTCATTTATTCTTTGGGGCACTCCTGTGTTTTCATGGATGGTTGCAAAGAAAAAGAATTTCAGGATGTATATCGTATACATTTCTTTGACTTTAAGTGTACCTTTGAAGCAGCCAAACACAAAGATGGATCTAAGTGATGTTGGGCACACAATTCCCCCCTGTTGTTCGGGAGTATCCATCATGACCTAAAGGATGCATTCCACCTTCAGCCGCAAGACGGAATGAAAGATGGCTCAGTGGCTGAGCAGGTATGTGCTGCACTTACACCCTGTACAGCAGCACAGAGAGCATCTTGCACCTGGTGATTGGCTTCTGGCTCACAGTAGAGAGGGAGCACCACTCCATTGTCCCAGTGTTTGCTTACCATTGGCTGCCCAATCCAGCCCGTCAGGTCAGATCTGCAGCACCTTCAGGCAGTCAGAAAAGGGTGGAGGACTGGTCAGGTCGGTTGTCAAGGAGCATGACCTTGCTCGTCCTCCATTTGACTCAGGGCCCCCAAGGCCAGCTCAGACGGTTTGAAGATACTAATCAGTCTGCAGACCAACCTTGGATATGAGCAGAAGACAGCGACCCAGCAGTGGGACCCAATATTGGTGTGTGAAACAAAAGACCTGCCAAGCAAGTGCAGTCAGCTGCACACTGCTATCAATAAAAGCAGCCTAAAGCTCCAGTCCCCATGCTGAACTCCTCTTGGCTTTTCTCCTCAATTTGCACAAAGATCTTAAACGTAGGTGGCACATTATTGCTCGATTTGCTGCCTGTAGGGCAGATATGAGTATCACACATGGTACATGTGACAGAAAATCTTTAGCTGTGTCTGGAAGTGTCCAGTCTTATTTGTGATGGAGAGTATTTCCACATAAAATTGTCAAGATTGCACCGAAACCCACAATTTGTGCATGCAAAACTGTGAATTTGGTTACAGATTCAGATTCATTTATTTTATCACTTTACATTGATCCATACAGTATGCATCATGAAATGTTTGTTTTTTTGTGTAAACAACCAACACAACCTAAAGATATGCTGGGAATAGCCCATAAGTGTCATCAATATTCTGGCACCAATATAACAAGTTTTTTGTCATATGAACAAATCTAGTGCCCAGTAAATCATGACATGTACACTCAGTGCCACTTGATTAGGTTACCTGTACACTTGTATGTTAATGCAAATATCTAATTAGCCAACCATCTATCAGCATCACAATGCATAAAAGCATTCAGACATGGTCAAGAGGTTCAGTTGTTATTCAGACTAAACGTCAGAACGGGAAAGAAATGTGATCTAAGTGGCTTTGACCGTGGAATGGTTGCTGGTGCCAGACCGGGAGGTTTGAATATCTCAGAAATTGTTGGTCTCCTGGGATTTTCACATACAACAGACACTAGAGTTTATAGAGAATAGTGCAAAACTCAGAGTCTATCCAGTGAGCGGCAGTTCTGTGGGTAAAAATGCCTTCTTAATGAGAGAGGTCAGAGGAGAATGGCCAGATTAGTTCAAGCTGAGGTGATGGCCCAAAGGCAGACAAAGAGACACCGAAGCAGATGTACAGTTCACTGACTTTTAATAAGAACTGCGCAGCATTAAAGGAAAACTAATAAATGCTAGGCCAACAGGACCATTAACTAAAACACTCAAACTGAATCCTAATGTCAATACTGTGGATCGGAGGCAGTAACTTAACCCTAAACAAATACCACTCCTTTACAGTGTCGATCTAAATGGCAGTCTTCTTTCCTGGAACATGGATGAAGCTAAGCAGGGCGCATTAACATTGCCGTGCTTTTGGTCAAGACTCAATAAGACTGAAACAACAGGAAGGAAGTTTAATACCACCACAATGAAAAACTAATTGGCTGGAACAAGTGTATTCATGAGTGTGACTACTGATCCCATTCTGTACCCTGCCTGCCCAGACCCCACAGCAGAGTCTGTGTTATGACGTGATGGCCCTCCCTGGGTGCAGCTCACAAGGTGCCAGAGACCTATGCCCGCTGAACTTCCCAGACAAAAGATTTGTCCAGGATATCATGAGACAGAACCCAAGAATGTTCCTCAGGGCATTACCCCTCCCAATCCACAAGAAGCTGGAGCCTGAGATGCCAGGAAGCACTGCACAGAATAGACCAGGGACCCATCCATGAAGGAGGAGGGTGGGGGAGGGAATGACTGGAGCCAGGGAGGAGATAGTAACCTGTTTGAGCTGGGAAACATGGAATACTGAATGAGTCTTCATTGGTGACAATAGTCTCAATCTACATTCTTCACTACGACTTGTCACACGTAGCGTGGGGCCAAATATTGGGCAACTTGATTTTCAAAGAAAGATCTCTAGATGCCAGTCAGAGTTCCTCCACTGGTTGAGGCTTCAGCTGTCAGTGGAGCTAATCAGCCCGTCGGGCGTATTGTTTCTGAGAACAGCAGAGAAGTCCTGGTTTGTCGCCATGTGCTCTTGTAGCACTGACCACCTGTTCAGCAGAAGGAACTCCCAGAGTCTCATGACCTGATGGGAGCTTGGGGAGAGCAATTAAGTGGGAATCATTGGAGAACTGGTCCACAACCTCCTGACTGGTAGCGTTTCCATCTGATGGTGGCAGACCAGTGATGAAATCTGTAAATATGTGGGACCAGGGGTGATGAGGCAAAGGCAGTGGGCAGAGCAGCATGATGCTGACATGCTGTCTTCTTCTGGACACAAGTGGGACAGGCAGAAACAAAGTCATGGGCATCCTGGGACATAGCTTCCAAAATCATCTCTTCATGAATTTTAAAGTCCGTTGAATCCCTGGATGGTCAACCAGACTGGAAAAGTGACCTACTCCTGCACTCTGGGGTGCACAGTTGCTGGGACAACTAGATGGTTGGGAGGTCCACACTTGGGCCTGGATCTGACTGTTGGGCATTCTTTGCCTTGGCCTCTAATCTGCAAATCACTGGAGCATCAATACATGGGTGAGGAAGGATGGGTATTGCCCTCAGAGGGGGAAAAAATGGTGGGAGAGTGTATTAGCTTCAGTTTTCTTGCTGTCAGGATGGTAGTGGAGGGTGAAATTAAACCAGGTGAAGAAGAGAGCCCAACAGGCTTGACGGGGGTTGAGTCTCTTGGCATCCCTAATGTTGGAGAGGCTCTTTTGATCTGTTGATATCAGAAAGGGGTGTTCTGCCTCCTCCAGCCAGTGTTGCCATGGTTCCAGTGTCTCCTTGATGGCCAGAAGGTTGTAGCTCCCAACTTCGTAGTTACACTCAGCAGGAGTCAAGCAGCAGGAAAGAAAGGCAGAGGGATGCAGCTGATTATCCATGGAAGAGTATAGCTCCAATGCCAAGACGTCTATGATAAATGGACAGGATGGATCTGGATGTTGTAGCACCAAGTCAGTGATGAAGATTTACTTTTGTTCTGAGAATACTTGGTCTGCTTCACTTGTCCATAAGAATCCTGCAGAGATCTTCTAGGTGATTGCATTTATGGGGGCCATGATGGAACTGAAGTTTCTGATGAAGTGGCAATAAAAGTTTGCAGACTTTATGAAGCACCTCACTTATTTGACTGTAGATAGTTTGGGCCACTCTGTGACTGCCTGAACTTTACATGGGTCCATTCGAAAACAGGAAGTGGTGAGTATATAGCCCAAGAACGATACCTGCTCTTTGTGGAACTTGCACTTCTCTGGCTTAACATAAATATTGTTCTTGAGGAGTTGCCTGAGAACCCTCTAGACATGCTGGTCATGTCTGTGGTGAGAGTGGGATAGATACGAATGTCATCCAAATACACAAAAACAAATTGATTCCAGATGTCCTGGAGCATATCGTTGACCAGGGCCTGAAAAACAGCAGGGGCAATGGCCAGACTAAAGGGCATCATGTGGCCATTGGAGGTGTTGAATGCTGTCTTCCACTCATCCCTTTCTCAGAGATGAACCAAGGTGCAAGTATTGTGCAGATCTATCTTGGAAAATACAGGATCCTTGGAGATGTTCAAATGCAGAGGCAAGTAGGGGAAGAGGGTAGTGATCCTTCACCATGATTTTTCTGGAAGGACTGGAATGCAGGACTGGAACTTGCTGTCCTCCTCCCTCACAATAAAGAATCCTACCCCTGCTGGTGAAGTTGATGGACAAATAAATCCTAAGGCCAACACCTCCTTGATGCTCTTTCATAGCCACCATTTTCAGATTAGAGAGTGAAAGACCCAGCCTCAGGGAGGTCTAGACTAGTTCTGGGTAAGAAGTTAATGGCTGATGTGGAGGCAGGAATGTGGCCTTTTTCTTACTGAAGACCTAAAGAAGGTCACTATGTTCAGCCAGAAGCAAGATAGGTCTACGCTAGCAGTTGACACAGGAGGGGATATGCTGAGAGGGGATTGAACTAGATCTAGACAGGTGGACCCGCAAGCTGCTCTCCATTCTTGCAGGAACTTTAGGGACTAATTGTTCTATGTATTGTCTCGACATAGCCAGGGAAGGCCAATCACCAGGCGAATCAATGAGACAGAAGGACAGATATCCCCTATGATTGCCTTCTAGCACAAGTTGGAGGGGTTCTATGGAAAGGTGGATCTTGCAGATGACCTTCCAGAGCCTTGATATTGATATTCTCTTGCAATTGCTCCTTCTTTGAGCCAGAGAGATACCCATGAGGTCCCTAGCTGCCCTGGAGTCAATAAATTTATGAGGCTCATGACTCTTAGACTCCCATGACAAGGAAACTGGGAGCATTGCACGATTAGAGAAAAAGCTTGAAGGGAGAATTGACCGTCAGAAATCCTCCACCTAATCATGGGTATTCTCTTTTAGTGGGGGCTTGGAACATGATGCCCAGAAGTGTCCTGGATCACGCCGGTAGAGGCAGGGACCTGTTCTCCTCCACCAATCCTGTTGCTCCTGAGAAAGATGTATGCTCCCCACCTGCATAGCCTCCTCCATGAACTGTGTACTGGGTAATGTGGAAGGGGTGAATACAGACAGTTACCTTAGAAATAGGAAACTCAGGGCATTCTTTCTCTACACCTTTCTGTTTCCTGGCTGTCGATTCAACCAGGTCATCCAATCTGTCCTGGTCGTCATGCACCGTGATTGCGTGCAAGGACCTCTGTGCTTAGCCCACGATAGAAGGCAGTGATGAGGGATCTTATGTTCTGCCCTAACTCAACCGCAAAGTATGAGGTACTTTACTGCGAAGTCCCTCGCTGTCCCTTTCCCTTGGTACAGGTCCAGAGTCAATGGGCAGCCTCCTGACCCCATACTGGAAGATCAAAAGCTCTCTTGACCTTGACTATAAATTGCTGAAGTCACTGGGCTGTGGGTGAACTTTGTTCCTGTAGAGCGTTAAACAGGCTGAGTAGGGGTCTGTCTCACTGTGTAAAATAGTTTACACACATCATCACCAAACCAAACTGGTTGGGCTTGTAAAGTCAGTTCACACAGAGTAATAAAATTCCTACAGCCATTGTGGTCTCCAGGGTATCTGTATGGTGGAGGAATTCTTTGTCTTGGTGCGGTCACTGGAGTCAGAGATTTAGTGGCTGAGGCTGATGAGACTGTAAAAGAGGAGGATGTGGGAAATGCATGGAATGGTATTGTCCTGAATGAAGGCTGCTGAATTGAGTTTATGAGAGTGGTAGTGACTGCCCTCTGACTTTGGCTGTTAGTAATAAGCTGCTGAACAGTGACCGTGAGAGCAGTAATGCTGCTGCCCGATTCCGGCTGTCTGTGGTGAGTTGCTGAGCTGTCAGTGTGAAGGCTAGTACCTGTTCTTCTTGCTTGGACTGAGCTTGCCTCTCTAAAGGTAGCAAACGCATTGTGTGAGACACTTCAACCAGCTCTGACTCTACTGATGTTAGCTCCTCCTCAACAGACTTTATTTTGGACTGGGTTTGTTATTCTGCGAGCAGCTGTCGCATTGTGTGAGCCACCTCTGCCATCCCAGCCTCCACTAACTGTAATTTCTCTCCTATCCGACCAGCAAATATCAGGGTCGTGGTCAGCTGCTCTTTCTCTGCTGGGTCCGTTTTCTTTGTGGTCAAGTCTTGCTGACAAGCATGTGCGGTGATAGCCCAGGTGCACAGAGGGAGAGAGAGAGAGACACTGAAGCGGACGAACAGTTCACTGACTTTTAATAAGGACTGTGCAGAATTATAGGAAAAGCAACAAACACTAGGCCAACAGGGCCATTCGGTACAACACTCACACTGAAAACTAACACTGACACTGTGGCCTGGAAACCAGTAACTTAACACTAAATAAATACTGCTCCTTTACAGCCTCCATGTAAATGGTAGTCTGCTTTTCCTAGAACAAGGACAAAGGTAAGCAGGGAACATTAGTATGGCTGTGGTTTTTGGTCAAGTGTTGACAAGACTGAAACAAGAGGAAGGGAGTTAAATGCCGCCACAATGAAAGAGTAATTGACTGGAATAGTTGTACTCACATGTGTGATTGCCAATCCCATTCCATAGCCCACTTGTAAGAGCACCCAGACCCCATGGCAGAGTCTGTGGCTGTGACAGTAATTCAAGCAATCTCATGCTGCAACAGTGACGTACCAAAGAGCAAATCTGAATGTACAACATGTTGAACCTTGAAGTGGATGGGCTACAGCAGGAGAAGCCCACGGACATACATTCAGAAGCCACTTTATTAGGTACAGGAGGTATGAAATGAAGTGCCCACTGAGTGTGCTTCTGTTACAAAAAATAATGCTGTTCAGATTCCAGAGAAAACTGTTTGGAAGTATTTAATAAAAATGGAGAACAAAATTTATAGTGGAAAATGCACACAGCGTAGCACATCTGGCCAATACTAATGCCTTCGCTTTTGTACATGCTGGAAGAAATACCACTGAATCACTTGCAGTTGAAATCACACATTAGCCACAACTTGATGGTGCTGCAGTCAATGACCCAATTCAAAAATAATTGCTGGTTGTTTTTCAGCAAGGATGGCCTGCGGTCAAATCACAAGTGCCCGAACGTTTCCATCTGTACTTAGATTTGAGTTGAGCTTTCAAGGAAATGTGATGTTCAAAAGACAACATCTTATGTGTTGCATTAAGAATTAACAAGGGTAGCTTATTGAACGCACATCAGTGCTAAATCCTATTCATTAACTCCGTCTGTCTGTCTAAGACCTTAGTTTCTTTTTAAACAACAGAGGTTAATATTCTAAGACATATCAATGGGATTTTGTGGCACTATACAGTTGAAAGTCTTTTAAAGTCTACAACTGTGCCAAAATCACATCCTTCAGACAGCACGCAAAGTACCTCTTTGTATGCAGTGCAGAGGCTTCCAGTGGATTGTGCATGCATGGCATGCAGTGCAAATTGCTGTGCAATGCTCTATCTCAATGGACAATGTGTTAGCCACTCACAGAGGACCAGCTTGCAACAGGACTTGTGTGGTTCAAAGGGGCAGCTACTTTTACAGCTGTTGGTAAATTAAAGTTGCTTCTCTCTCGGGTTGTCTTTAGGGGTCACTGAATGGAATCTGTTGTCGAACATGGAAACCTTCCATTTCGCTTCAAGATTCAAATTTATTTATCAAATGTATGTCAAGTCTACAGTGAAATGCATCATCTCTGTTAACAAATAACATGCATTACCTGAGGATATTTTGGGGGGGCAGCCTGCACGGTTAGGCGCACATTCGGGCTCTAACATAGCTGCTCACAATGCTCGGCAGAACAAAACAGAACACAAGAAGCATCAAAATAACAACAGCAAAAACAAGCCCCTTCCCACCCTCCGTCCCACTGCACATGCTCAGTACTCTAACCCCAGGACAGTCCATCTTTGGCCTCAAGCATCTAGTAGACACAGACCTGCAGACTTTGGGCCTTCAACTTCCCTCTTTGTTCTATGTGTTCTGTATTGATATAATGCACAGGGAGCTGGAGTAAAGTGTCCAGTGACAAGCCATAGCTGAGGAGCAGGGGAAGAAAAAAACACACCTCTCATTCCAAACTCTCGCTATATAAAGGCAGCAGGTCTCGATAACTGTATCTTGAGGTTCATGATATTCCAAGAAATCAGAAGCTATGATCCATAAATTTCTGCAGGCTCCTCTCCATACCTGCTCCTGTGATTAGGGTGCTCTGTCTGTGCAGATGAAGATCACTGTTACCTTGACTTCTGGGCCACTCTGCTGCTTGATGTGTGTGTTGTACATTTAGCCAATACCACAAGGCTGTCAGGACCTAGGTAAGAGTGACATCAGGAGAACACAACACTTTAACTAGAGGACAATTAACTTTAATAATGCCTTGTGAATGTGTGTGTCCTTTGCAACTAAACAGTTTCATCTGTCATTTTTCAAGGACAAATAATATGACATGCAATAAGGCGTTAGCACAGATTGTACTTTGCCTGAAGAAAAAAGTGGTAGGGTTGTGCAACTACTGCCTTAGAAAAATCTTGCCTCCAGATATGTTAATCAGGTGGATCCCAGACTAAATTTCTTGACAAAAAAAAGACTAAGAAATGATTGGTTGCCAAGAGAATGCCGTTTCTAGAAATAATGTTGAGGTGTTATATTTAATGTCTTTAGCATTTGTTATGAGTTCTGTTTGCTAGTGAACAAGAAGAGTACTGGTATACTTAATGTAAATATTTGCATTTTTGAAGAGTTATGTTTGATGGGATTCAGTCATTTAATATGGGTTTTTGATGGTTGATCTGAAAGCAGAG
This sequence comes from Hypanus sabinus, assembly GCF_030144855.1. Lineage (NCBI taxonomy): Eukaryota > Metazoa > Chordata > Chondrichthyes > Myliobatiformes > Dasyatidae > Hypanus > Hypanus sabinus. The sequence continues at coordinate 21,352,826 of NC_082730.1, read as the reverse complement.
CAAATGGGAATTTAACCAGATTTGTGTAGTAACTGGGTCAGAGGAGCTGTTTAACTTCTAGTTTAAGATGGCGCTACTGAAGGTCTGCTACAGCTTACTGCAAGCAAAGGAATTTGATTAAAAATATTACTAGTAACACTTTTTATGACGTAAATTGTGGTAAATTACCACTGCAAACAACAAAGAGATGGGAGAAGGCAAAGTAAATTCATGAGATGTGCCCGGCTGGTGCACAGCAAAATTGATGCACTTGGAGTTGGCACTGTGCTGGTTAGAGTGAAAGATTCGGAGAGGAGAAGACAAGACAGGGAAGTTCTGATGCCTGTCCAACTAACATAGGTGAGAGGGTGGATCGCTCTAAGTGCTGAGCTGATTTGGAGGGGCCGACAACACATTCTTCGGCAGTGAAACCTAGGCCCAGAGCAACTCGCTGCAGTCGGGCCTGGGTCCTAGTGCAAGGTGCTATCTGCTGTTCAGACAATTTAAACGCAGGCCCAGATGGACTGGGGGCTCCTCTCTCTGCGTTGCATGGCTATGAGACTGCCCGTGGCTGCTGTGCTGCAAACGTGTAGGTGATTTTCCATGTTAATATGATGAACTGAATATTGAGGCTATGGGCCTTCTCTGGGCTGCTCCATGGATTTGGATCTAAGGGCTTAATTTGGCTCAGAACGCTGTTGTTGGTGCTCACTTCTGTTGTTTGCGTGATTTGTTGATTTTTCTCTTTCTCTTGTGGATTTGTCTTTAATGTTTCAATTGGGTTCTTTTGGGATCCTTGCTTTGCGACTGCCTGTAAGCAAATAAATATCAAGGTTGTATAATTTATACATTCAATGATAATAAATGTAGTTTGAACTTTGAGAATTGAAACGTGGACCACGAGGCCATAGGCCAGAGGAGCAACAATTAAGCCTGCTTCACCATTCCATCATGGCTGACACTATCACTCTCAACCTCATTCTCCTACCTTCTTCCCATAAACCTTAACTAATCAAGAACCTTTTTAACCTCTGCTTTAAATATTACCCAATGATATGACCTTCATAGCTGTCTGTGGCAATAAGTTCAACAGACTCACTACCATCCAGCTAAAGAAATTCCTTCTTATGTTCTTAATGGCAATTGGTTAAGATCAATAAATGCTGCCACTCAAATCTCACGAATGAACTAAAAACAAATAGCATATTCTTTTGATGTTAATCATTGTGTTGGCTGTCATTGAGAAGTTCTTTGAAGAAAGCCATAAGATTAATGCAAAAAAAATCAATGCCTTTAATATTAACATAAATTTGAACTGCAGATCTTCTGATATTGAAAATGAAATTATAAGACACTTAAATTATTTGAAACAATTTATCCTGCGTAATAATGGATACTACTTTATCTTCAAAGTCCTCCCTATTAAACTCGTCCAAACCTACAAATCACCATGACTACAAAGCTCTCTGGTTTTACCACTCCACCACTGGTAACCAAGCCTACAAAATGTTATGGATACAGCCCCCTCTATCACAGGAAAAACCTTCTATACCATTGACCACATCGGCGTGGTGCACTGCCACAAGAAAGCCGCATCCATCATCAAAGACCACCGCCATCCAGACCCAGATCACTTTTGCTGCTGCCATTGGGAAGAAGGTACAGGTCCCACACCACCAGGTTCAGAACAGTTATTGTTTTAAATATTTATTTATTTATTTGATTTTAGAAAATTACAAAGAATAAATGTGATGATAAATAGTGAGAAAAATAATATTAACCCTCCCCCTCCCCTTAACCCAACCCCCCCCCCCAACCCTTATCTAAAGAAAGAAAAAAAAAGAGAAAGATTGCCTGGATATCGGAGGATCCCCACATGCTCCATGGAGTTCAAAATAATTTTAATATTTATTTTTACTTTCCCCAATTACTTTATAATTTTATCTTCAAAGGACCTATGTAGTTAATCCTATCTTTTGTGGGTATGGGAGCCAAATTTTCAGAAATATATCATATTCATTTCTTAGATTGTATGTAATTTTTTCAAGTGGAATACAACTATGTATTTCATTATTCCAACCATCCGTAGTTAAATATAAATCAGATTTCCAAGTAACTGCGATAACTTTTTTGGCTACTGCCAATGCAATTTTTTATAAATTTTTTCTGATACTTATTCAATTTAAGTTTCGGTATTGTCCCTTCAATGTCTCCTAATAAAAATAATACTGGACTATGTGGGAGTTGTACTCCAGTAATTTGTTCCAATAAAAGTCTTAGATTTATCCAAAATGGTTGAATTTTAAAACAAGACCAAGTAGAATGTAAAAAAGTACCAATTTCTTGATTACATCGAAAACATTGGTCAGACATATTTGAATTTAAACTATTTATTTTCTGTGATGTTATATATAATTGATGTAAAAAATTATTATCCTTCAACCATTAGGCTCTGAACCGCATGGATAACTTCACTCATCTCAACACTGAACTGATTCCATCACCTATGAACACTTTCAAGCACTTTACAACTCATGTCCTCAGCATTAATTATTTATTTATTGATCTATTAATATTTTTTATTTGCAGTTTGTCATCTTTTCCACATTACTTTTGTCGGTCTGTGTGTGTAGTTTTTCATTGATTCTACTATACTTCTTTGTGAATGCCTGCAAGAAAATTAATCTCATAGTAGCGTATTGAGACATATGCTTACTTTGATAATAAATTGTCTTTGCACTTTGAACTTTTCTACTACCTGGGTATCACAATGCCGCGGGATTGCTTGCCTCAGCCTCATCTCGACCCTCTGGGTGTGGACTTTCCACCTGGAGCCTTAGTATCTCACCATTACATTTGTTATGATTAAACTCTTGCGAGGCAAGTTGTGGCAGTTTGCAAGGTTAAAGGAGATGGTAAATACAGATGTTGTGAAAGTTCAGTAGTGCATGCAATCCACTGAGAAAATGACAGGAAAAAAAATCCTTGATTTAAGATGACCTGGGACAAAGCTAACTTGTTGAAGTTAAACAGAGCTTTAGAAAATGCCACAAACTCTTGAAGTATAATGCTCCATCAGTTTAGCAAAGGAGTTTCAATGTGTACCAACTGGGTTATTGACTGCAGAAACCAAACAATACTCATTTGATTCAAAGTATTACATCTGATAGGAGAATTCACTGTTGCTTCAATGTAGAGACCATTGGCATGGGTGTGCTGTGCGAACATTTCAATAACCAGAAATGGAATGGGGCCAGTTTTGTGAGAAGTGGATGGATGGGTGGGGGCCGTCAATGGAGTAGGAGCAGTCAATATCACTGTGTTGTCTGAGAGTGAAGCACATCGGTGAAGCTGTGAGACCTCAAGTGCGAGTAACAGTGTAGAAATAATGTATTGAGAAAGGGTCAGATGTTGCAACAGTCACTTTGACCATACCCAAAACAAGCTTAGATTACAAATGTATTTTCAAAATCTTGGAGTATATTTCTTCAGCATGCTGAGGATTACAGCTGGAGCTTTGCTCCACAGGGACCACAAGCACTCTGCACATCAGTCACAATCTGGATCTCACATCCGAAGTGTCAACAGCTGGTAATGCTCAGAGGGAGATATTTAAAAGTGGTAGAAGTGACCCAGAATACAAATCTCTTCCCCTACAGCACCACGTTTGTATTCTAGCAACGTGATGAAGATGGGTCACGTATTATGGTGAATAAAATAAATCAGCTGCTCAATCATCGATTGTTAATAAAAAATCTGCAACATTACAGCTGTTATGTGAAGGTTCATACTTGTAACTCTGAGTGTTGGTACAGGTTTATACCGAAATGAAATGATGTTGTTTTGTCATTCACAAGCTCAGGACACCCTTAACACTTTATGATTACTGAAGTAGTTATTGTGATGATCCTGTGAACATTAATAATCAATTTATACAGAGACTGCACAAACAGCAATGTGTGGGACATGGCACAATTGATTTTGTAGTATTTCTTTGAGAGATTAATATTTGCAAAAAACAATTTCTCACTTTTCTTTGAAAAAGCCATTGGGGTTTTTATAGTGTCTAGATCCTATTTGAACAGGACTGAACTGGCAGTCCAAATTGAGTTCAGTACTTTAGACTAAGGCTCAAACTTAAAAGGTCTGACACAGGATCTACTGAGTTACAGGATAGGGACATAATGTAGTTCACCATTATATCCCACACAGTCACAGGGAGAACATACAAACTCCTTACAGGCAGCAGTGTGAATTAAACTCTAATCGGTAATCACTGGAACTGTAAAGTGATGTACTAATTGTTACACTACCGCGCCACCGAACATTTTAGAATATTCCATCTACATCACCAGAAACCCCGGCTTCTGCGCCAACATGACTGGCTTTTTGACAATAGTGAAGTGCATGGGGGATAAACAATCACTTGCACCACGGATTCAAAATTAGGAGAAAGATTCGAGGTAAGATTTATTTGTGAACGGTTGTTCTTCAGATTGAGCTTTGGTAGGTAGTGGTGTTCCTCATGGATTAGAACCAAGAAGGCTGATCTTCAGAATATATATTAACAAGCCTAACGTGGAGTGTTTAAAATTGATTCAAGACTTTAGAAATCTGGTATGAGAATGAAATCAGTCATACACTCGGAAGGCTTTTGGGCATGGAATGGTTAGAAATGTGACATTGAAAATTCAAATTTGGGACGTGCAGGGTAACAAGTAGTTACTGTGTAGCCTCCCTGAGAACAGGGCATTGGATTGTTGGCAATGGGCAGTTCAAATCAGGGTTAGAAATTAATTCACAAAACTTTAAACAAAAAGCAGTGCTGACAATCCCCATTCCCATGCCAACATGTTGGTCCATGGCCTCCTTGACTGCATCAATGAGGCCACTCTTAGGCTGGAGGATCAACACTTCATATTCTGTCTAGATAAACACCAACCTGATGGCATGAAAACTAATTTTGCCAACTTCTGGTAATTTTCTCTTTCCCTCTTCTTCAATTCCCTACTCGCTTACCTCTTCTCTTCTCACCTGCCGATCACCTCCCCTGATGTCCCTACTCCTTCCCTTCCTCAAATGGTCCATTCTCCACTCCTATCAGATTCCTTCTTCTTCCACCCTTTACCTTTTCCACCTATCACCTCCTAGCTTCTTACATCATCCCCCCCCCTTTCCCCAGCCACCTGGCTTCACCTATCAACAGCTAACTTGCACTCTTTCCCCCATGCCCTCTTTCTTATGCTGGCTTCTTTCCCCATCCTTTCCAGTCTTGATGAGGTATCAACTGCTTATTCATTTCCATAGATGCTGCCTGCCCTGCTAAGTTACTCCAGCATTTTGTGTGTGTCACTCTGACATCTGCTTTACAGTTAATAATGGTCTTAACTCAGCGTAGACAAATTTTATGAATAAGGCTTTCCGTCTCCCTGACACTTCCAGAGTGAGAATATTTCCCCCAAGTGACTTCAAAAGCAGGGAACCTGCAAAATTTGAGCGTACAGTGAGAAAGGAAGCCTCTTTCACTCATTGGACTACCTGGTGTTTGATTTGGAATTGATTTGGCATTAGGTTATTATTGTCACATGTACTGAGATACAGTGAAAAGCTTGTTTTGCATACTTTTCATTCAGATCAAACCATTTCACAGTGCATTGAGGTGGAACAAGATAAGACAATAACAGTGCAAAATAAAGTGTAACATCTACAGGGAAAATACAGTGCAGTTTGCACTGGAACTGCTTAGAACCCGATTTCCCTTGGAACCTAGTCTCTTAAAGAGGAAACACTTTGATTGCAATTTTTGCACTCATTGAAACTGTGACCTCTAGTTCTAAACTCCTCTGCCCTGGGAAAAGTAGATTCTGAGCTTCATAATCTTGTAACCCTCAGTAAGGTTAGCCCTCTGCCTCTTACATTCAAGTGAGAAAGGAAACAGCTGATTTAATCATTCTTTATAGTAACCCTTCATTCAAGGTAACTTCCCCGGTAAATCTCTTCAGAATTCTCTCCACTCCTACCATGTTCTTGCTGTAGTGTGGCAACCAGAACTGTACACGGTACACCATTTAGGTTCTTACCGATGTAATGTAAGACTGCATTGTGAAGTTGCAATTTTCTCTGCGAAAGAAGGAGATGCGAGGCCTGTCCGTTCACCTCCTTCGTCACCACCATCCATTTACCTAAACAGTTCTTCAAGGTGAGGACAGATTCAACCACACCTCCTCCAATCTAATGCATTTAGTGCTTCAACATGGCTTCCTCTACAAAGATGAAACCAAGTGTGGATTAACAACACTTATTCAGGAAAGTATCACCCTGAATTTCTAGTTACATGTCATTTCAACTCTCATTCCATTTCCACATTGTTCACTGTTCTTGGTCTCCTTCATTGCTATGGAGAGTCCAGACTATCAGAATAATATTTTATCTTCCACTGCGGTAGATGGCAGGCCGAATGGAATGAATTTTGTATTTTCCTGTTTTAGTTAAGCCACGCTCTCATTGCTCTTCATACAGCACTCACCTGTCCATCTTGTTTTCTTCTCTCTTTATTTATCCTTCCCGTTTCATGCTGCCACTTCCTTCCATGTGTCCATCATTCCCTCCCATCTCTCTCTAGCTATCACCTACTAGCTTCAGTCAAACCATCCCTTCTCCCTCAACTCCAGCTGCCCGTCATCCCCTCTCCATCTTGTTCCAGCCAGTGGCCTGTCCCCTAACCACTACTATTTTCTAGCAACCTTTCCTGTTTCCTCATACTCCCAATGCAAAGTCTTGGCCCTGAGACACCAGGTTACGCATTTTGCATTCACAGGTACTGCTTGACCTGCTGAGTTCTTCCAGTGTTTCGATTCTGAACATGAAGTTGTTATTGGAAGAATGTTGCTTGTGTTGTGATTTGTCCCTCTGAGAGCTGATTTCCAAGGTCATAACTGCAACTGTGAGAGCTTGAAATACATCAATAAAGAATGCTCGGCTAATGCAGGCATTGATGGCTGCTGACTGGTGTTACACAGAGAATGTCAAGAACACTTCTGTGAACTTTTCAGCTCAGGCTGTTACAGCTTTCATAAGCTGCATTAGCACAAAACAAAATGGCCTGAAGCATTCTGTAGGTCAGAGTCTGCTATGTGGAGATCTTCCAACAACCAGGCATTCTTTCTTTCTTTCTTTTTTTCTATAGGGTAGTTAGGGGGGAGGGGTTAAAGGGAGGGGGTAAGGGTTATATACATTGTTTTTTCATACTTTGTAATCATTTAAAAATGTAATAAAAAAAGTTTAAAAAAAAAGAATACAGCAGAGAAGAATGGAACAATGGTTCAGGGAAATTTATGGCACTGCTGCACCATCCTCCTCCACTAAACCAGCACAAGCCAATGCTAACACTTTGCCAAAAAAGAAAGTGATACCTTGCAGTCACTGTTCAGAGAATAAATAGCAGAGGTCAAAGGTGACATCTTCAAGGGTCTTCCCTTTTCCTTCTTAGTCCTGAAGAAGCATCTCGGCCCAAAATGTTAACTTGGGGAATGTGTAACACACACACACACACACACACACACACACACACACACACACACACACACACACACACACACACACACACACACACACACACGCACACCCACACACGCACATACACACACGCGCGCTGGAGGAACTCAGCAAGTTTGGCAGCATCTATAGAGAGTTGACGTTTCAGACTGAGACACTAGTCCTAATGAAGGACCTTAGCCCAAGACGTTGACTGTTTATTCCTTTTCATAGATGCTGCCTGACCTGCTAAGTTCCTCCAACGTTTTGAATGTGTTACTCTGGATTTTCAGCATCTGCAGAATGTCTTGTTTTTTTTTGTTGGGGAATGTGTGTTTAATCATGGGCAGTGTACTTCAGGAAGGGGAGATTTTCAGAGAATTTGCCTGAAAGAGGCATGAACCAAAAGGGTTTGTTTAGAAGGACAGTTTGTGTAATTGATGCACCATCGATAACTCTCCGAGACGTGAGGCGAGATATAGGCTTTTATTGGCTGGAAGAAAGAACAAGCAGCAATTGACCACCACACTACATCCTGGAGACTGAGACCAGGGCTCAGGCTCCAATCACCTTTATACCGGGGTCTGTGGGAGGAGTCACAGGAGCAGTGATGGGGGGGTGTGTGTCCAGACAGGTATATGTAGTTCACCACAGTAGTATAAACTTGACTGGGACTCTCTGAACTTGAATATGTTTGAGGTGATCTGCTCATGGAGCTTAAGATAATTAGCACATTTGAATGGGTAGTGAAGAGAAACATGTACAGGGTAGGGGACCCCGGAACAAGGCGGGCATGATAGAAGAGAGTGCAGTCAGGTAGGAGAGGATGGTTTAACACTGATTCAGAAAAAGGATGTGGGAAACCAGAGTCTCTCCTGCTAATCTTTATCCTAGCAAAAAGTAGCATACCTTAGACACCAAGGAACAAACGAAAGTTGTAAACCCTGATAGATTTATATTCAGTCTGGATGTGTGGGATTGTCGAGACAAGATGGATAACTGGAATTTAAAAACAAATTAAATGATGCAATGAGCTAAGGAGATGACAAGGCCAAATCTTCTTTTTACTGGCCATACATTGCAGGATTAAATAATGAAATGTTTTAATATTGCATAAATGGAAAGTCTGAATCATAGCTCATCAAGATGCACATGTGCTTTATCCTCATAATAAGGTCAGTGCATGCAGAGACTACCACCAAGTCCATGCTATTAAACTGACTTGAAAGTACTGGGGTCCGACAAGTAACAACAGTGCAAGGATTCAGAGAAAGACCCAAGAAACACAAAGCTGCAGACTAGGGTACTTTTAACTGGAGCAGTATCATGTCTACTGATCCATGCTTCTACAAGTCAGTCTAATTTAATTAGTGATGAAAGAGATTCTGCAGATGCCGCAGTCTTGTGAAACACAGACATTTTTTTTAAAGATACAGCGTAATAACAGGACCGTCTGGCTCAATAAGCCTGCGACACCCAATTACAGCCATGTGACCAATTAACCTACTAATCCCTATGCCTTTGGAATGTGGGAGGAAACAGGAGCACCCAGAGGAATGTACAAACTCACAGAGTCGTAGAACATTGAAACATTGAAACAGGCCCTTCAGTCCATCTAGTCTGTGCCAAACTCTTAATCTGCCTAATTCCATCAACATACAACCAACTCATAGCCCTCCATACCCTTCCCATTCATGCACCTATGTAAATTTCTCTTAAACGTTGAAATCGAACCTGCAGCCACCACTTCAGCTGGCATTTTGTTCCAAACTCTCACTACCCTCTGTGTGAAGAAACCTCCCCCTTCATGTTTCCCTTAAACATTTCACATTTCACCCTTAACCCATGACCTCTAGTGCTAGACTCACCCAACAGAGAAGGCCTGCTTACACTTACCCTATCTATAATCCTCATAATTTTGTATACTTCTGTCAAATCTGCACTCATTCTCCTGTGCTGTACGAATAAAGTCCTAACATAGTGAACCTTTCCCTATAACTCAGGTCCTCAGCTCTTGGCAATATTGTTGTATATTTTCTCTGTGGTCTTTCAATCTGATTGACATCTTTGTTGTAGGTAGTGACCAAAGATACACACAAAACTCCAAATTAGGCCTCACCAATATCTTAAACCATTTCAACACAACATTTCAACTTCTGTACTTAAAATTTTGATTTATGAAGGCCAATGTGCTAAAAGCTTTCTTTATGACCCTATCTACCATTGACGCTACCCTCCAAGAAATCATGGATCTGTTTTTCCAGATCCCTCTGCAATCTTGGTGTCATCTGCAATTTTACTGATCAAGTTGACAATAAACTGGACTGGTCAAAGAACAATGAGGCTGTCTACAGGAAAGGTCAGAGCCATCTCTATTTCCTGAGGAGACTGAGGTCCTTTAACATCTGCCGGACAATGTTGAGAATGTTCTACGAGTCTGTGGTGGCCAGTGCTATCATGTTTGCTGTTGTGTGCTGGGGCAGCAGGCTGAGGGTAGCAGACACCAACAGAATTAACAAACTCATTCGCAAGGCCAGTGATGTTGTGGGGGTGGAACTGGACTCTCTGACGGTGGTGTCTGAAAAGTGGATGCTGACCAAATTGCATGCCATCTTGGACAACGTCTCCCATCCACTCAATAATGTACTGGTTAGGCACTGGAGTACATTCAGTCAGAGACTCATTCCAATGAAATGCAACACTGAGTGTCATAGGAAGTCATTCCATCCTGTGGCCATCAAACTTTACAACTCCTCCCTCGGAGTGTCAGACACCCTGAGCCAATAGGCTGGTCCTGGACTTATTTCCACTTGGCATAATTTACTTATTATTATTCAATTATTTCTGGTTTTATTTTGCTATATTTCTACTCTATTCTTGGTTGGTGCAACTGTAACAAAACCCAATTTTCCTTGGGATCAATAATGTCTGTCTGTCTGACATTATCATCCAGATCATTGAAATAGATGAAAAGCAACAGTGGACCCAAAACCGATCCCTGCAGCACACCACTAGTCACTGGCCTCCAATCTGTGAGGCAGCCAACTAGTACCACTCCTTGGCTTCTCCCATGAAACCGGTGTTTACCCTAATTTACTACTTCATCTTGCATGCCAAGCAACTGAACCTTCTTGACCAGCCTCCCATGTGGGACCTTGCCAAAGGCCTTGCTGAAGACCATATAGATAATACCCACTGCCTTACCTTCATCTGCATTCCTAGTAGCCTCCTTGAAAAACTTAGTAAGATTGGTTAGACAACCTACTGTGCACGAAGCCATGTTGACGATCCTTAATCAATCTGTCTATTGAAAAACATATATATCCAGTCTCTTAGAATACCTTCCAGTAATTTACCCACTACTGATGTCATGCTCATTGGCCTATAATTTCCTAGCTTACTCTTAGAACCTTTCTTAAACAACAGAACAACATTAGCTATCTTCCAATCCTCTGGCACCTAATCCATGGCTAAGGAGGCTTTAAGTATCTCTGGCATGACCCCTGCAATTTCTGCACTAAGTCTCACAGGATCTGAGGGAACACCTTGTCGGGCCCTGGGGATTTATGCACCCTAATTTGCCTCAAAACAGCAAACACCTCCTTCCTCTGTAATCAATATATGGTCCATGACTTTGCTGCCGCTCTGCTTCACTTCAGTAGACACTGTGACTCTGTGTCCATGGCCTAAGTAAATACAGATGCAAAAAAAAACATTTAAAGTCTCCCCTATCCCATTCAGTTCTATGTGTAGTTGACCACCCTGATCTTCCAGAGGACCAGTTTTGTCCCTTTCTAGTCCTTTGCCCTTAATGTGTCTATTGAAGCCCTTAGGAGTCTCTTTCACCTTGTCTGCTAGAGCATCTTCAAGTCACCTTTTCGCCCTCCTGATTTCCTTTCTGACTGTTCTCTCGCATCTCCTATACTCTTCAAGAGCCTCATTTGCTCCTTCCTGCCTACATCTGTAAAAAAACCCTTCTTCTGCTTCTTAACCAGAATCTCAATATCTCTTGAAATCCAAGGTTCCCTAAACTCCTTATCCTTGCCTTTTATTCTGACAGGAACATACATATTCTGTATTCTCGAAAGTTCACTTTTGAAAGCCTCCCACTTACCAAATAAATCTTTGGCAGAAAACAACCTGTACCAATCCACGCTTGTCAGATACTTTCTAATACAATCAGATTTGGCTTTTCTCCAATTTGGAATCTCGACTCAAGGTCCAGATCCTTCATAATTATCTTGAGGCTAATGGCATAATGAAAACTAGATGCTAAGTGTTCCCCTACACAAAATTCTGTCACCTGTCCTGTCTCATTCCCAAATAGGAGATCAAGTATTGCACACTCTCACATTAGGACTTCTATGTAATGATTAAGGACACATTTCAAAAACTCTATCATCTCTTGTCGCTTTACAGTATGGGAGTCCCAGTCAGTATGTGGAAAGTTAAATTCACCTATAAAACAGCCTTATGTTTCTTGCAACAGTACTTGATCTCTCCACAAATTTGCAACTCTAAATCCCACTGACTGTTAAATGGTCTATAATATAACCTCATTAATGTGATCATATCTTTCTCATTCAGCAATCCCACCTATATTACCTCAGTTGAACAGCTCTCCAGCCTGCCTTGTCTGAGCACTTCTATGGCATTTTCCCTGATTAGTAATGCCACCCTTCACCCTTAATCCTCCTGCTTTATCACATCTAAAACAATGGAATCCCAGAACAATGAGCTGTCAGTTCCACTCCTCCGCAACCAAGTCTCCCTAATGGCTACAATGTCATGATTCCATGCGCTGATTTATGCCCTAAGTCCATCTGCCTTTCCTACACTACTCCTTGCATTGAAATGTACACAATTCAGGATGTTAGTCCTACCGTGCTCTACCTTTTGGTTCCTAACTTTCTACATAGTCTTAACAACATCCTTCATAAGAACCATTCCACTATCTGTCCAGAAGTTCTGGTTCACATCCCCCTGCAACTCCAGTTTAACCCTCCACCCCCTCCCCACCCCCGTGCAGAACTAGCAAACATTCTTGCAAGGATATTAGCCTCCCTCCAGCTCAGGTGCAAACTGTCCCCTCTGAATAGATCCCACCTTCCCTGGAAGAGTGCCCAATGATCCAAAAATCTTAAGTCCTCCCTCCTGCACCAACTCATTAGCCATGCGTTAAGCTGTAGGATTTTCCTATTTCTGGTCTCACTAGCACATGGCATGGGTTAGCAACCCTAAAATTACAACCCTGGAAGTCCTGTCACCCTTCTTACCCATGTCATTGATGCTGGTGTGGACCACAACCTCTGGCTGTGCACCCTCCCACTTAAGAATGTTATAAACTCAATCTGAGATATCCCTGATCCTGGCACCCAGGAGGCAACATACCATCTGGGAATCTCATTTTCATCCACTGAGCCTCCTGTCTATTTCTCTAACCAATGAATCCCTTATCAAAATAGCATGCCTCTACTCCCCTCCTTCCCTTCTAAGTTGCAAGGTCGGACTCTGTGCTAAAGGCCTGACCACTATGGTTTTCCTCTGCTAGGTCATTTATTATTGAGGGAAATGGCTTGATGCACCATCAATAACTCTCGGAGACGTGAGTTAAGGTAGGCTTTTATTGGCTGGAAGAAAGCACTGTCAGCAGCAAGAGACCACCACACAACGTCCTGGAGACTGAGGGAGGAGCAGTGCCTCCAATCGCCTTTATACAGGGGTCTGTGGGAGGAGCCACAGGAGCAGTCAGTGTGGGGGGTGTGTCCAGACAGGTATATGTAGTTCCCCACATGGCTACAGAGGCACTCTGCACTTTCTGCCTATCCCAAATCCCACTCCTGACAGTCACCCTTTCCCCTGTGCCCTGCACCTTTGGTGTAACTATCTCCATGTAAGTCCCGTCAATCAATACCTCAATCTCCCGAATCTCCAGAATTCATCCAGCTCCTTAACACGGTCTGAAAGAAGCTGCAACTCAATGCACTCCTCGCAGTTGTAGCCATCAGGAACATTGGAGGTCTCCCTTCCTGCCACCCCACTTCCCCCAAGAGGGGCATTCCACCATCCCACCTGTCATCCCTACTGCTCTAACTGTGCAATAAGAGAGAAAGAGAATAAAACAAAAAATAAACAGTGGCAGAATTGAATCTAGGTCACTGGCAGTCCAGTAGTGTTACTCAAGCTGCTATGTGCTATGCTACCATGCCACACACTACTTTCCGTAGCAGAGATGCTACATACCCACTACGTAGCAGAGATGCTACATACCCACTACGTAGCAGAGATGCTACATACCCACTATGTAGCAGAGACACATAATACATTGCAAGACACACATAAGTTAACATGAACTTAAATTAACGTAAATTATACAGAACTTATAAAATGATCTAATTTCAGAAGGGCGTGATTTCACCCAGAAATGATGATAAGTGGAATCTTGTTCATGTCGCGTCTTTGTTTTAATGAACTGTGCACAGGACATTGTGCTGATTTGACCCAATTTCCACACTCGTGTTCACAAGCTCATCATGTCAGAAGAGCCATTTTTCAACTAGTTTGTTGGTAATTTGTGTTAAACCACCTGAAGGTGTACTGGGAAAGAAATGCCTAAGCCTTAAACAACAGTGAATGGACTAAATTGAGTGATTCAACATGTGCCTACAAATGTAACGGTGATTAAAATCATGCTTCATGCTCTTGAGTACCATCCATTGTGTGGCACGGCTTAAATTATACACTCAAATCCAGCACCTCACATGCAGGCACATGTAGCATTGTGGCTGGGAATGGTCAGACTTAAAACCCTCTGCAAATAGCTGCTTCATCTTGTTAGTTAGCCATCAAGTCAATCCACTCATCGTGGATGGATTTGATGGCTAACTAATAAGATAAAGCACCCATTCAATAAATACAGAAGTGCACGTATAATGTTAAAAGTAGCCATTTTAAAGATGTGTATAACTCAAAGATTTTATCACATTATCCTTGTTGTTGTTAAAAAATATTTTAGTTAACATGATTTCAGGGTTTTTAACGTTTTTCTAATCTGATTTCTGACTGAGTTTCTTATGATAGACCTTATAATGATGTTTTATGATTACCCAAGCAGAAGATTCAAATGCCAACTGCCACAGTTAAAAATATAATGATATTTTGAATATGCCACAGGCCCTTCTTCATAAGAGGATCGATGTACAAGCAGGAAATAACAATGTATAAACGTTGATAAGCTTCAGAAAGAAAGCAGGACATTGCATTGAAGAGGGTGCAGAGAAGATTCACCCAGATGAGGGAGAGAAGAAAGAGTGATAAATATAAACAAAACTATGAGTGCCAGAAATGGTACATAGTAAGAAACCTTTCCCCATAGCAGAGGTTTTTAAAATTAGAGGCATAGAATTAAGGTGTTTAGAAGGAATTTAAAGAGTTTTGTTTTATCTAGAAGGTGGTCAGAACGAAAACTCATTGCCTGAGAAAGTGTGGGGGCAAGTACTGTTTATAATATTTAGAATTATGTAGACAAGAACTTGAATTGCCACAATACTGAAGATCTTTGTCCGAGAGTTTGAAAACAAAAATAGTGAGAGAGATAAGTGGAGGGCCACCATGGTCATTTTGGGCTGAAGGGTCTCTTTCTAGTCTATACATGACTCCAAGGTTCTTTAAAGCGTCTCAGTGTTAAGAGACGTCAGCATTTCTGTAAAGCATGACAGAATTAATGCACAGGAAAATGTAGACAGTGACTAACTTGCTTACTCCCTTACTCAATCCAAAAATATTGTCAACTAGAAACATTGACTTTGTTGTTCTTTCCACTTGTGCTGCCTGCTGTCCGGAGCATATTCTGTTTGTCATTTCAAATCTCTGATGTGTGTGGTGCTTTGATTTTCATATAGCGAATTCACTGAAAAGTAATTGATGCACCATCAATAACTCTCGGAGACGTGAGGCGAGATATAGGCTTTTATTGGTTGGAAGAAAGTACAAGCAGCAATTGACCACCACACTGCATCCTGGAGACTGAGACCAGGGCTCAGGCTCCAATCACCTTTATACCGGGGTCCATGGGAGGAGCCACGGTCAGTGGGAGGAGCCACAGGAGCAGTCAGTGGGCGGGCGTGTCCAGATAGGTATATGTAGTTCACCACAGTAATGATTTAAAATGTAAGCAAATTAAATATATTAAGGCACCACCCACTCTGCTCCTGGATTGATTGTCACACTCCCATTAGGGAGCAGGCTACGTAGATTCCATGCCAGGACCAGCAGACCCAAACACACAAGCACGAGGAAATCTGCAGATGCTGGAAATTCAAGTAACACACACAAAATGCTGGTGGAACGCAGCAGGCCAGACAGCATCTATAGGAAAAAGTACAGTTGACATTTCAGGCCAAGACCCTTCATCAGGACTAACTTCTTTCAGTTAGCCCTGACAAAGGGTCTCAGCCCAAAACGTCGACTGTACTTTTTCCTATAGATGCTGCCTGGCCTGTTGCATTCCAGACTCAAAAACAGTTACTTTTCCCAAGCAGGAAGGTTGATCAATATCGCCACCCATTAATCCACTATTCCACACCCCTAACCACCACTACTTTATAAATTCTTGTCAGTCACCTTATGTACAGACACTTCTGTGCCTAGTACCACTTTATGAACATACAATCAGTCTACATATACAAGCTATGTTATGTATTTATATTTATTGTATTTTGTTATTATTATTGTATTCTTTAACTTATTTGTGTTTTTTTTTGTGCTGCATCAGATCCGGAGTAACAATTACACTTGTGTCCTGGAATTGATATTAAACAATCTTGTATCTTGACTTTTGGAGAATCTGTCCGAGGTCCAAAACCATAATGCAATCACAAAGAAGGTATGCCAGTGGCTCTACTTTGCTAGGAGTTTGAGCAGATTTGGTAGGTTACCAAATGGCTTTACAAATTTCAACAAATGCACTGCAGAAAGCATTTCAACTGGTCGTACCACCCCCTGGTGTAGAGGCTCCAATGCACAACATCATAAGAGGCTGCAGAGGACTGTAGACTCAGCCAGCTTCATTGTAGGCAAAACACTCCCCACCAATGAGGACATCTTTTAAAGGTGGTGTCTCAAGAAGGCAGCATCCATCATTAAGGACCCGCACCATTAGGAACGCGCCCTCTTCTCATTGCTCCTATCAGGGAGGAGGTACTAGAGCCAGATATCCCATACTCAATGATTCAGTACCAACTTCTTCCTCTCCACAATTAGATTTCTGAGTGGTCCATGAACCACCTCTTTTATTTGCACTATTTATTTACTTTGTAACATATGGTAATTTTATGTCTTTGCCTGCTCTTTTGCTGGAAAAAAAACAATGAATATCACATCATATAAGACAGGGTTAATAACCCTGATTCTGATTCAATGCTGCGTAACAAGTCCAGACTGTAAAAGAATACTCCCCACCTTCCAGGTTATGCACAGCTCCGACCACACATTGGCAACTAAAACAAGAAAGATGCTTGATCAGCAACCAATAAGCAGCGTTAAATCTTCAGCCCTCCACCAAAGAACAACAGGTTGTATACTAACCATAAGATGCACCTCAGCACGTAATCAAGACTTCTTCAACGATATTCCTCCCAATCCATAGCTTCTGCTATCCTGAAGATGAAAAAAAATGCATGGGAAACCCTCAGTTCCAAGTGATATATGATCCTGATTTGGAGCAGCACACACAAAATGCTTCAGGAACTAAGCAGGTCAGACAGCATCTGTGGACAGGAATAAACTTTTGAGATTTCAGGCTGAGAGCCTTCATCAGCACTGAATGTAAATGTCTTGCCATTGATTCTTTGCCAGTGGGCTAACATTCTAGAAACTTGAAAACATTTTGGAAGAAAGTTACCACAATAATGCTGATGGCACAGAATCAGAATCAGGTTTAATATCACCAGCATATATCATCAAACTTGCTAACTTTGCAGTAGCAGTACAACGCAATGCGTGATAAATATAGAAAAAATAAATTACAGTAATTATATATTTATGTATATTAAATTGTTAAGTTAAAATAAGTAGTGCAAAAACAGAAATTCTTAAAGAAGTGAGGTAGTGTTCATGGGTCCAATGTTCATTGAGAGGGAAAGAGGTTGTTCCTGAATCACTGAGTGTGTGCATTCAGGCTCCTGTACCTCCTTCCTGATGCGAGCAATGAGGAGAGGGCATGTCCTGGGTGGTGGTTGTTTTAAAAGATGGATGTTAGTTCATAAGCTACTTCAATATAATATTCTTGGGAACAATTTGGGTTTGTTAATAAATGCTGGCCTTATAAATGAATGTCCAAGTCATGGAATGAACAAAGAGCAGATACAGGGTTGAAATCATTAGGTTCATTCTGGTTACATTGGAAGAAAATGAGCTGAAAGTAGCTTAATCCAACTTGTACTGATGTAGACCGCACCGTCCAATCCAATGGCACAACTCATTTACAGCATAGCTGGATGCTCTGGCATCAGAAGGGATCTATCAGTGACATTTCTTCAGAGTCACCGGTCAGTATGTTACTCTGTTTAATTTGTTCAATTTGAGTCCTGTGGCGATTGCAACTTGCTGTAGAGTTTGCGCTTTGGGTTCTTGCACCTCTATTTATTATTCGTTATCTTAACTAGAGCCATTAAGCCCTCGTGCTTTCAGTTTAATCTTGCCAAGTTAATTGTAACTGGCATGGGTTTTCTGCCTTCTATGATTATTTAAAGAGGACTCTGGGTTAGTGCCTTGGTGGAGCCATTGTGCTGGAGGGAATGATTTATCTCACAATATCGCTCAGTCATTCCTCTGATGGTAACCCCTTGTTTCCATCTCTTTATGGAGATTCTACCGCCCGCTGCTCCTGGCATCACTTCCCATGACTGAGGCTGCCTTTCCACCACACCTGGGATTAGTCGGTGTCAGCAGCTGCTGTGACAGAGAGGGCCTGCCGTTCCCCCATTATCGGGTCCAGCCCTGCGAGCACCCGCCATGACAGCATGGCACTTATCCAGACTCATAACGATTTACAGCACTAGAGAAAGGAGCCATTTACAGTCTGTGTTGGCTCATCAACAGGAACAAGCAAGGTTAACTCGACAACCCACATTTTGTCCTTGAATCTCTAAGTTCCTTGCTTACCCAGCCAATCTCCTTTTGATTTTTTTTTTGTGAATCAGCCAAAAGTGATTCAAATCCCAACAAGTCAGTGAGAAGAATTTATTTTATGTTTCACAATCATATCAACATCACAGCCTTTCGGTTATTAATCTATTTGTTAGAAGGGATAGAATCTGCCATGCAAGCTTCAAAAAGCTGGAAACCACAGTCCGGTTTTGGTGCTTCCAAGGAGAATAGTCCAAACTTTTTACGCTTCTTGTAAATGAATTTGCTGCTCGCTAACAAACTGCTGCCAAATCTCTTCTGTAGCCATTCAAAGACCTTCAAATCTTTCCTCAAGTATTGTACCCAGGGCCATCCACAATAAATCCAGCTGACATCTAACAAGCGATTTATAAAGTTTAACATGACTTCTCTGTTTATGTTCTTTTCTTTTTCAATCTTTTTATTGATTTTCATATATACACAAAAAAAATAACATAGTAATAAGTAAGTTGTGAATACAATAGACTTGAAATCACATTGATAATAAGATAACAATATCCTACTAAACATCAACAGAAGAGAATACCTTAATCAATCAAGTCCACATGATTATATGAAAAAAAAACAAAAATAACCATTAAAAAAGAAAAAAATATATTAAAAATATGTGAAAAAAATATATATTAAAAAAAAATAAAACACTAAACTAAACTAACATGGGCAATAATAACAGTTTACAAGTATATGATAGTGTCAAAGAACTCCGGAACTCCATACCTGAACATGAATAAGCAGAGAGAAGGTCTGGAAAAGGCCAAATTAATTCATATGAAAATGTCGAATAAACGGTCTCCAAGTTTCTTCAAATTTAATTGATGAGTCAAAAATAGTGCTTCTAATTTTTTCCAAACTCAGATAAGAAATAGTTTGAGAAAGCCATTGAAATGTGGTAGGAGGATTTACTTCTTTCCAATTTTGTAATATAGACCTTCTGGCCATTAATGTTACAAAAGCAATCATTCGTCTGATTGAAGGGGAAAACTGATTACCATCTTCATTTGGTATGCCAAAAATTGCAGTAATAGAATGAGGTTGTAAATCTATATTCCAAATTGAGGAAATAGTAGTAAATATGTCCTTCCAATAATTATGTAAAGTGGGACATGACCAGAACATATGGGTCAATGAGGCCACTTCTGAATGACATCTGTCACATTGAGGGTTAATATGAGAATAGAATCGAGCAAGTTTATCTTTAGACATATGAGCTCTATGTACAATTTTAAATTGTATTAAAGCATGTTTAGCACATATAGAAGAAGAATTAACCATTTGCAAAATTTTTTCCCATTTATCTGTTGATATGTTATATTGAAGTTCTTTTTCCCATTCTTGTTTAATTCTAACTGATATTTCTGGTTGTATCTTCATAATCATATTATAAATAAAAGCTACTAATCCCTTTTGACAAGGATTTAAGGTAAAAATCAAATCTGTAATGTCCACCAAAGTTGAATTAGGAAAAGATGGTAAAACTTTATGCAAGAAATTTCTAATTTGTAAATATCTGAAAAAATTAGATTTAGGTAATTCAAATTTGTTGGAAAGTTGATCAAATGACATCAAAGTATCTTCAAAAAAGAGATCACAAAAACATTTTATACCTTTCCTTTTCCATATGTTAAAAGCTTGATCTGTCCAGGAGGGTTTGAAAAAGAAATTAAATAAGATAGGGCTATCAAGAACAAAGTTTTTCAAACTAAAAAACTTACGAAATTGAAACCAAATTCGTAATGTATGTTTAATAACAGGATTAAATATTTGTTTATTAAATTTAACTAAATCCGCAGGAAGACAAGAACCAAGAACAGAGAATAGAGAATATCCCTTTACCTCATTACATTCCAAATTTACCCACTGTGGGCACAGTGGTGAATCCAAATCTAGTTTCCAATACAATAAATTACGAATATTATTTGCCCAATAATAAAATCTAAAATTGGGTAAAGCTAAACCACCATCTTTTTTTGATTTTTGTAATTGCTTTTTACTTAACCTAGGGTTTTTATTTTGCCACACAAATGAGGAAATTTTTGAATCAATGCTATCAAAAAAAGATTTAGGAATAAAAACTGGTAGGGCTTGAAATAAGTATAAAAATTTCGGTAAAATCATCATTTTAACAGCATTAATCCGACCAATTAATGACAAAAACAAAGGAGACCATCTTGTAGTAAGTTGATGAATTTGATGAAGCATAGGTAAAAAATTCAGTCTAATTAAATCTTTATATTTCTTGGTAATTTTTATACCTAGATAGGTAAAGTTATCAGTAACAACTTTAAATGGTATCCTATCACTCAATAAAGTTTGTGCATTTAAAGGAAATAATTCACTCTTATCTAAATTTAGTTTATAACCAGAAAAAGTACCAAATTGAACCAACAAGGATAAAATAGCAGGAATAGACCTATCAGGGTCAGAAATATATAACAACAAATCATCAGCATAAAGAGATAATTTGTATAACTTCTCATTACGGGTAATACCAAAAATATTAGGAGATTCACGAATAGCAATTGCTAAAGGTTCTAATGCAATATTAAATAATAAAGGACTTAAGGGACAGCCTTGTCTCGTACCACGAGATAATTGAAAAAAAGAGGATCAGTAGTTATTTGTAAAAACAGAAGCGACAGGTTTATGATATATTAATTTAATCCATGATATAAAGTTAGGACTAAAATTAAAATTTCTCAATGTATTAAATAAATATATCCATTCAACTCTATCAAAGGCTTTTTCAGCATCTAATGAAATAACACATTCTGGGATTGTGGGTGGTGAAGTATGAATTATATTAATCAATTTTCTAACATTAAAAAAGGAATACCGATTCCTCATAAAACCAGTTTGATCTTCTGAAATAATCTGAGATAGTACTTTTTCTAATCTAATAGCTAAAATTTTTGTAAGTATCTTAGAATCTACATTTAATAGTGATATAGGGCGATAAGATGTACATAAAGTAGGATCTTTATCTTTTTTAAGAATTAGAGAAATATTAGCTTCATAAAAAGATTGAGGTAATCTCTTCTTAGCAAACGCATCATTAAAAATTTCACATAACCAAGAAGAAAGCAAAGAAGAAAAAGTTTTAAAAAATTCTACTATATAACCATCAGGACCAGGAGCTTTCCCTGAATTCATTGATGAGACAGCCTCTCCTATTTCCACCATAGAAATAGGAGCATCTAACAGGCTATGGTCTTCATCAGTCAGTTTAGGAATATTCAAATTGTTAAAAAAATTATCTATCATGGACTGGTCACCATCAAATTCTGAATGATGTAAAGATTTATAAAAATCTTGAAAGGTATTATTAATTTCTTTATGATCAGTAGTTAAATTACCGTCTGATTTGCGAATTTTAATAATTTGTCGCTTAGTCGAGATAGCCTTTAATTGATTAGCTAACAGTTTACCAGTACGGTCACTATGAATATAAAATTGAGCCCTGGTCCTAATTAATTGATTTTCAATTGAAGAAGATAATAGTAAACTATGTTCCATTTGAAGCTCAACTCTCTTCTTATAAAGTTCTTTGGTAGGAGTCACGGAATAAATCTTATCAATTTCCTTGATTTTATCCACCAATAAAGCAATATCTAAATATCTTTGTTTTCTTTTACCAGCAGAATATGAGATAATTTGACCACGAATAAAAGCCTTAAAAGAGTCCCAAAGTATTCCTCTGTCGATTTCTTCAGTACAGTTTGTAGAAAAGAACAAGTCAATTTGCTGTTTTATATAAGTAATAAATTCTGGGTCTTGAAGCAAAGTAGCGTTAAGTCTCCAAGATCTGGTATTATTGGAATAGTCCGAAATCTTAATAGATAACTTCAAAGGTGCATGATCCGAAATAGTAATAGAATCATATTTACAATCAATAACATCCGTTAATAACTGATGATCAATAAGAAAATAGTCAATTCTAGAATAGCTATGATATACATGTGAAAAAAATGAAAATTCTTTATCTTTAGGGTTCAAAAACCGCCATATTTCTGTAATTCCTGAGTCAACCATAAATGAATTAATAAGTAGGGCTGATCTATTCGGAAGAGTACGAATAGGTTTAGATCTATCCATCGAAGGATTCAAACAACAATTAAAATCTCCACCCATTATCAACATATATTCATTTAGATTAGGAAGAGAGGTAAATAAACGTTTAAAAAATTCAGGGCAGTCAAAGTTTGGAGCATAAATATTAACTAGAACAACTTTCCGATGAAAGAGTAAGCCAGTTATCAACAAAAATCTACCCTGTGGGTCTGAGATAATTTCATGATGGGTAAACGATATTGAGGGATCTATAAAAATAGACACACCCCTAATTTTAGCAGTACAATTTGAATGAAATTGTTGATCCTTCCAGAACCTAAAAAAACGTTGATTATCCTCCCTCCTGATATGGGTCTCCTGTGCAAAGATAATATTAGCATTCAGTCTATGGAATACTTTAAATATTTTTTTACGTTTAATCGGATGATTTAAACCATTAGTATTCCAGGAGATAAAGTTAACAGATCTATCCATCATACCAATATTAATTGTGTATATCATAAAAGGTTAGAAAGACACATAACCCACAATTCAGGAAGGAGGAAAATTGATTCAGGAGCAACCAGAGAACATGACACCTCAACAATATTAGTAGTTTAAAGTCGGCCCATAAACTAAAAGCAAAAAAATAAAAAGCAAAAGCGTGAAAAAAGATCCCTACCCCCTCCCCCCACCCTTCAAAAAAAAGCCAAGCGGCAGGCGCATAAACTAATACTAATATTACCCCCATTTCAAGATGGCAGCTCTATAAAAAAAGATTAAAAGAAAACTATATAACACCCAACTTTCCAACCTTGCAAGTTTAGTGTCCAGAAGATTAGAAATTGTTCCTCTAACAATCTGAAAGATTTCCTGTCTCCTATTCTCTGCATACAAAAGCTCTTTGTAAGCTTTGTTGCCATTTTATACTGGGGTCACTGAGATCTCGCTACATTGCTTCTCAAATCCATACACTTACAGCATTGTCTTCTTTGGTAGTTTTCCATTCACTTCACTTGTCTTGACGTTCAGCATTTTGGTTTGGATTTTACCTGTGAGAAAAAGACAAGTCCAAACTTGCACAATTTTCCGTAATCTGCAAATTAACTCAGTGGCCACTTCATTTGGTACAGATGTGGAACCTGGTGTGATGTTCAGCTGCTGGAGCCTATCTTCTTCGAGGTTCAATGTGCTGTGCATTCAGATATGCTCCTCTGCACACCGCTGTTGTAATATACACAAAGTACTGGAGGGATTCAGATGTAACATGTGGCTATTTGAGTTACTGTCATCTTGCTGTCAGCTTGATCCCAGTCTGGCCATTCTCCTCTGACCTCTCTCATTAACAAGCCATTTTCACCAATAGGTCTGCCTCTCATTGGATTAATTCTGTTTCTTACATCAGTCTCTGTAAACTCTAGAGTCTGCTGTGCATGAAAATTCCAGGAGATCAGCAGTCTCTGACAGACTCAAACCATTGTGCCTCGCACCAACAATCATTCCATGGTCAAGGTCACTTAGCTCATATTTCTACCCCATTCTGATGTTTGGTCTGAACAACTGAACCTCTTGACCATGCCCGCATGCTTTTATGCATTGAGTTGCTGTCACATGATTGGCTAATTTGGATAATAACATTAATGAGCAAGTGTACAGGTGTATCTCATAAAGTGGCCATTGCATGTACTTCATCTCTGAAATATAAAACACCTTTCCTTTGTTACTGTATGTCAGATACTTGAAGCATAAGTGGCCAGATTCCGGACATGGTAACTAAAAGTTTTAAGACAACATTTTTCCATCATCTCTGGGGACATTTGAGAATAGGTAATAAGCTGTGGTATTGTCAGAAAACCTACATCCCTTTCATTTAAAATTCTAATCTCTTCTCATTATGCAGTGACCTGCAAAACAGGCCACCTATTATCTCACGACAACAACAAAGTTCAAAGTAAATTTATAACCAAAGTACATGTATGTCACCATATACTAGCCTGAGATTCATTTTCTTGTAGGCATTTACAGTAGGTTCAAAGAAACTCGATGGAATCAATGAAAAACTACACAGGAACAATGACGGATAAGCAACCAATGTGCAAAAGACGATAAATAGTGCAAATATAAAAAGAAAAAGAAAATAATAACAATAAATAAATAATGAATGATATTGAGAAAATGAGCTGTCAAATCTTCGAAAGTAAGTCCATGGATTGTGGAATCAGTTCAGTGTTGGGGTAAGTGAAGGTATCCACACTGGTTCAGGAGCCTGATGGTTGAAGGGTAATAACTATTCCTAAACTTGGTGGTGTGGGACCTAAGGTTCCATGTCTCTTTCCACATGGCAGCACTGAGAAGAGATCTAGATGGTGGAGTTGGTGGGGGGCGGGGGGGAGGGTCATCCTTGACAATAGATGACCTCAATGTAGATGTACTCAATGGTGGGGGAGGCTTTACACTATTGGACCATTTCTTTTTTATCAGTGAAGAATGAAATATTTGTGAACATACTCAAGGCTTGGGCCTTACACACCAGAAACAATATCCAACAGTGTCATGGGGGGGGAGGCGTTGGGAATGGGCCCAAATGCAGGACATAGACACTGAAGTACTAGGAACAGGACAGGACAAAACTAAAGGATGGGATAGGTCTCAGTCTAGGCTAGGAAAGCAGGACCAGGACGAGAGACTGGGGACAAGGAGCCTGGGCGTGGACTCCTAGCCCGAGACTGGACAAGAACCCAGAACTTGGGTCTTGACTCGGGCTCCAAACCAGGCAAAGACATGACAAGGCCTGGGGTCTTGAGGCTTGAGGCTTCAGACTGGGCTCTTGAGGCTTGGATACCTTGGAGGCTGGAGCTTGGAGGCAGACTAGGAACTGTACATCAACATAGAGCCAGGACTTATCCTTCGACAAGCCAGGTCTCAACTTCCACTCCACACCAAGGTGGGGCAGGTCGATCCATCAGGTAACGACAGAATGACCTGACTTACCTGACAGAGGCAAAGACAAGACAAATTCCAGGTCCATCCATCGGGTAACAGCAGAACAGCCTGACTTACCCGACAGAGGCAAAGACAAGACAAGACAGATTCCCCCCGCAGGGCAACGGCAGAACAGCCACTTAACCCACAAGGTGAGGACAGGAAGAGACAAACACCAAAGAACAACAGAGAGTTCCATCTCTGCATCGTGGTTGTTCCGAGTCGCAGTTACAGCCAGCAACCTTGCCTGGCTACGGAAACAATTGGATCCCTACCTAGCTCGGAGTGGATGACGGCCACCCAGCTGGCCCGGGAAATGGCCGAATCCATACCACAATGACCGCTCCGACTACTGACAGCAAGGCTCCAAGAAGCAATGGTTCTCCAACACAGCCTAACGATGGCAAGTGGCCATTCTAGCCTTCCACCGGCCGTTTGCTCCCAGGGAATCTTGACAAGACAAGCCCCCAACCACACTCAGTCCCAGGGTCACTTATATTCCCAGCCCCAAGTTGAGCATCAGGTGCCTATGATTAAATCCAAATGAAACAAGGGACAGCCAGAGGACCCGGAGACAGGAGTCTGTGAACCGTGAACCGGAATGCAGAGTTCAGACCGGACCATGACAAACAGTGGTCATGTGTTTCCCCTTAAGAATCCTGATAGAAGAAGGGGAGAGGGGGAGCTGGGGATGCAGTTGGCATTCAGCAGTCAAATAATGAAACAAACCTTGAGTAAAAAAAAATAGAATGTTTGATGTCTCAGACTAAATTTAATGATGAAACTAATCTTAATTAGACAATTTCTTCCCTGAAAGATGTGCAGAAATTCAGTCAGGTATGTCTTGTCCTTTGTGGTACACTCGGCCTCCGACATTGTCAAGCTTCTTTAGAGCTGGGATGACAGCCACTGGTGAATCAAAGCCATCTGTCCTGCTCTTACAGCCCTGGGGGAAAGGAACCACACCATCTGCATGCTTGCTAAAAGACATAGACTGGCTGAATCCACCTCACAGCTTAACCTTCAATGTTAATGAAAGCATTACAGTGCTGTCTCAGTAACACGTACATCAATAACGTTAAAGAGACAGATTGTCAGGGGATCCTTTTGATGTCAACAGCCACAAGAGGAAGACAACAGCAATTTGTGCTTTCAGAAAACTCACACAAGCTCATTTTGCGATTAGTGAAACAAGCTTATTACAAGTAGATGTAATGTCCTCTTGGTCTTTTGGGACCGCTCAAGATGGCGTCCAGCTGTGACCTCCACTGAGTCACAGCTCCGATTTAGCTGTTTTTTTAAATTGACTTTTAGGTTCGTAAGGATAGTTTTAGAGACAGTGAAGGGATATAGGAGTCAGGTTAGGGTATAGGGACAGGGACATGAAGAAATTAGAGGGGAGGGTGGAGTCTAGGTCTCCTCTCCGCTTTCGAAGGCCAATGATGTGAACATCGGACACCTGTGGTCACATGTTGGATGTTGGGCTGGCGGGAAGTGGACAAGGAAGGGCTGGCACCCAGGTCAGCAAGTTGTCAGTGGTTTCTGGAGTTAGACTTCTGTGCAGGCAGGAGGAACAAGTTCTGATGACCCACTGAGTTGGCAAATTGGAGAAACCAGAAATCAGGAAACAGCGTTTGGGGTCCTGTCACAAAGGAGAACAGAGTTTGAGGCTTCGTGTTCAGTGATTGGTATGCCCTGGAATTAATGCAGAGAATTGGGGCCTGAAGGTTGTATCAGAAGTCAGGAATTTGGGGCCCACTGGCTAGAGCTAAATGTGCGATTCTCTGCGAGTGCTCTGGGAAATTAAAGCCCAATATTTGCAAGCCCAGGTCCGAGTCCAAGTTTGCAGGAGACTGGAGACCTGTCCTGGGTTAAAGGACTGTGCATGTGCATGAGTGGGAGGGAGGAATGGGCTTAGTTTGCTGTTGCTGTTTTGTTGCTTGTCATATTCTGTGACGTTCTGCCGAGCCTTGTGGACATACAGTGTTGGCACTGGAATGTGTGGCAATACTTGCAGGCTGCCCCCAGAACACTCGCGGCAGTGTTGGTTGTTAACACAAAAGACCCATTTCACTACATGTTTCAATATACTTGTGACAAATAAACTTGAATCTTGATCTTGGATAGGACATTCGATGTCCTGGGAAGTGTTGTAGAACAGAGGAATCTAGGAGTACCACTATATTGTACCCTGAAAATCACATTGCAGGTGGTCAGGTAATGAGGAAGGCTTTTAGCATGGTGGCCTTCATCAATTGGGGCTCTGAATGTAGAAGGTGGGATGTGATGTTACTGTTGTATAAGACATTAGTAAGGCATCATTTGGAATGTTGTATTCAGTTTTGGTCACTCTGCTATAGGGAGTGCAAAAGGTATTTATGAGGATGTTGACAGGACATAAGGGACTGAATTATGCAGAGAGATTGAAAAACAATGGGATTTTTTTAAAAATGTTTTACTTTTTTACATTTTACATGTGGGATTATATTTGGTGTAGGTGGACCTGCAAACCAGGAATGAGGGGCATTGTTATGCATCTCTCCTAATTATTGGTGCACTTTGATAGAAATCTACAGGGAGGCATGGTCCATGATGGAAACTATAATTTTGAAGGCTCCAGAAGAGAAACATCTCTCCCTCATAACTTTGGAGAAAAAAATCTCCCTCCCTCCCCTCAGCTTGCAGCTGATTTTGACATGGTTGAGGCAGGCACCTGTCTACCCACTATTTTTCTTCAGGGTCTGTGAAATGGCTGCCAGGCTCTGAATCTCCCTGCTGCACCTTCTCTGGCACTAGAGATCAAAGGTAAAGGGTGGAAGGTGAAAGATTTAAGGGGAGGTTCCTCACTCAGAGTGAATATTGAACAAGCTGTCAGTGGAAATGGTGGATGTGGGTTCGATTGTAACATTTAAGAGAAGTTCGGATAAGTACATGGAAGAGATTCTCATCCAGGTCCAGATCAGCTGGACTAGACAGAATAAGAGTTTGGCATGGCCTAGTAGGCCAAGGGATCTGTTCCAGTGCTCTGGTGCTCTATGACTTGATCATGGAGACATCCCCACATCTGCTTGACACCTCTGTACCAACTCAACAAAGGGCTCTCATCATAATTCATTCATTCATAACTGTCCTGATACTTTGCTGGCTCATTTTTCTTGACACTTACCAGATGTATTTGCAGTTACAAGAAGTCTAAAGAGTCATAGGAGAAGAAGACAGATTTCACCTCCAGAATCCATCCTTCCAGGCGGTGTTATAAATATTTGTCCATGTACATTCCCCCTAAGACCAAGGAAGAATGTATGAGGTGTCAGGGAGGGGTTGCACCTCTGATGCGAAGACCTATTGTACCTTCCAAGGTAGTTCCTTCACCTTTGGTCCTCACCTGACACTCAGCTCTCACCTGTGGCTCCAAGTAAGATGTTTGCATGCGACAGCGGCTACACCCCGGGCAAATGGCTTCGACAGGCCAGCCAAACCAGGTAAGCATAGCCATGAGGGTTTTTTTGAACCCTCAGTGATTTTAGGCCAGTCTACCCAAAGCATGCGAAGACTGAATTTGGCGGACTGCGTGTTGGAAACCACCAGCTGGTTCAATGGGCAGGAAGGCAATTCCCAGCATGCATTGTGGATCATGAAGAGCACACCAAGATATGTAGATTGCCCTAGTCATGCACTGCATCCTGACCTATCTCCAGTCATCTTGACTCTTGTCTTTCCACTGACTAGATAGACTAGGACGAGACAGTAAGGTTGACAACCTGTGCAACTCCCCCTCACTTTAATCAAACTCATGTGCATGTCACAGCATCCAAACAAGCACACCCACCCAAGGATGTTAGAGATCCTTATTACTCACGATGGACATGTGCACACGCACACACGCACACACACGCACAAGACTGAGGAATAGGAAGAGTTGTCATGAAGCAAGCCATTCAAAGTCTTGAAATATTTCTCATGATCCATAACCAGCTGGACATTTGTCTGATGATGGGAATTTCTGGGTTATTAATCTGCGCCCTTGTGATTAAATGAATGTAGTCAACGGCAACCCCTGGTGCTGATCATTCACCACAAATCATTCCTTTGACTGTGAGTTGTAAACATTTGGTGATCTCTCTAAAACTGTGGTGACCACCAAATAAGAATTACATGGCAATGATCTGCCACAGTTGCCTGGGATGATTAGGTGGAAGGGAAAATGAGAGTCACCATCATATTGATCACCATGGGGAAAGCAGACCATGTCCAAGACCACATCTTGAAGTCTTCGTGCAGAAGATCAAGTATCTTGGTAGATGGAGTTCAAGTCCAGTTTACTGTCATTCAGCCATGCACATTTACCACCAAACGAAACAGCCATTATCCAAGTCAATCTGGAAATGTGTGAAGTGATGAACGTTGGAAGATCAAGCAGGTTAATGGCAGGCTTCTTTGCAGTGTGGAGGAATCTGAGGGTCCATGTCCATAGATCTCTCAAAGTTGTGGCGCTAGTTGCTAGGATTGTTAAAAGGTGTTATATGTGTTGGCCTTCATTAGTCAAGGAATTGACTTTAAGAACTGTGAGGTAATATTGCAGCTTTATAAACCCCGAGTTAGACTATACTTACAGTATTGTGTTCATTTCTGGTTACCTCATTGCAGCAAGGAGGTGCAAGGCGGTGGGAAGGTTGAGTGAACCAGGATTTTTTTCTTTGGAGCGAAAGAGGATGAGAGGTGACTGCTTGAGGTATATAAGAGGCATAGACTGAATGGACAGCCATTGCCTTTTCCCCAGTGTGGCAATGGGTAGCATGAGTAGAGTAGTGATTGGAGAAAAGTACAGGAGGCATAGCAGAGGGAGACATTTTACATAGAGAGTAGTGGGTATTTGGAATGCACTACCAGGGTGATGGTAGAGGCACATACATTAGGGATAGTTATGAGAATCAGACATGCACATGGATGAAATTAAAATGGGGGGATATGTGGGAGGGAAGGGTCAGATTGATTTTGAAGTCGGTTGAGAGGTTGGCACAACATTGTGGGCCGATGAACCTCTCCTACACTGTACTGTCCTGTGTTCTACCACAACAAGTAGTGCCTTTCAAACCTAAACATGCAAATAAAGGCTCAGATTGATCCAGGTCATTGACTTTCCAGGAACATACCCCCCACCCCCACACTTCAAGTTATCTGTCAAATCTGTCCAGAAGGCTCCCAATATTCAATTTTGTCATTAAAAGAGTGCTTTGACAGATTGATTCCAAGTCTAAAATAAATTTATTATCAAATTTCGTACCATATGTGTCACCATATACTATCATGAGATTCATTTTCTTGCGGGTATTCACAAAAGATACAAAGGGATTGACAGCAGGAGGAAACAAAAAAAAATCACTTCCCATCAGTTATATATAACTCTGTGGATGTTAGAAGGTTTGTAAGTCTGCATTGATTCCTCAAGCTTGTTATAGCCACGGGTGGTAAAAGGAAATAAGCTCCTACTACCTATTAAAAGGTCCCCATGGCATGTGCTTCAAAAAGCCTCTAACAACCAAGTCCAGCTCCTGGCCTTCACCTGTGGCTTAGCTATTAAGCCCAGCAGAAGAAGGAGCAAAGGCAGGTTACTGGCATCTTAAAACCAGTCACTTCAGGCAAATGGGATTCATCAGCTGTGGTTGGCAGCTCACCGAGCAGAAGGAAAACTCTGATCTCAAACTTGTGATACCTTAAGGCTATGCCCACTCATGAGGAAGGCTTTGGGAGTAAACCCAGAGGGAAAATTCTGGAGCTGGAGTCCCTAAGGCAGTCCTACATTGAGCTCAATGTTGATTGGCAACTCCTGTGATGCTGCTGGTACTGAACTGCATTGGCCTCTGCCGTTCCTTTGGGTTCATCAGTTGCGTGGAGAAGAGGAGCCTGCTGCATGGGCAACAGCTTGTTTCCCATATCATACTGCCCAGGCTTGTGCATCCAGAGAGCTAGGATACAATATCCATGGTGAACTCTGACTGACACAGACTCAGATAGTCTGTATTCCCTCTCGAAGTTGTCATGTCAAGTGCCATAATGACAGCAGTCTCCCATTAGATAATGTGAAAGACAAGAACATAACTTAACATGTCCCAATCTTCACATTGCTCATTGAGTTCCAGTGCAAACTGATTGGAGGTTAAAAGTGAAAGTCTGTTCTGAGCCTTATAGGCTTATGCCAGTTTCTGTGGTGTGAAGCGACTGAGAGTACGAGACTCCCCCTGGATGGGACGCCTGTCTCAGCTGGGGCTCGAACCCACGTCCTTTAGATCAGTAACCCAACGCCTTAACCACTTGGCCACATGCCACACATTGGAGGTAGAAGCAGACTTTGCAGGATGAGGTGCATGTCTGATATTAAGAATGGGATAGAAACTTAGATGTGCATCATGGCCCGAAGTTTAATTCACTAGTATAATCTCCTCCAGGTAAAATCAGTCTTGCCGCAACCACGAATTCAGCAGCGCAGCAAATACAGCAATTGCACTTGTGAATATGCACATGTCTGCTAATATTTCACTGTGACAATATTTAACTCCATTCATTCTGTCATGGAATTTGTTGAGACTTGGACACAGCAACGCTTTGCTGCCTGCTTGCATTCCGCCTTGTCTGAGAAATTGGACTGTCGAGTCAACTGACTCTGAAGACGAATGGTATTCATTTTTATTCTTAGCTGTTCTTTTCAGCCACAGAGTAGGCTTCGTTTCCCATTTGAGAGTTTTAGTTAACGGCCCTGTTTGGCCTAGCGTTTATTGTTTTTTCCCCCTTTTAACACTGTTCGCATTAAAGTCTGTGAACTATTGACCTGTTTCAGTGTCTCTCACTCCACACTTGGGCCATATCCGAACCAGGTGACAAGTCTTGTATCATACATTAAGTAAACAGCTCTATGTGGCCCATTTTCTAAGCTATTGGGTAGAATAAGGATTAAACCTCTTTCTGATATAAAAATTGCCAGTGCTTGCCTACTACGATACATTCCATTACTTTTTTAATTAATGTAATCTGAACAATTATGAAGGACTCTCAATTATGACTCTCAATAGAGGGGGAAATGGATCAGGAGACAGGAAGGGAAGCAGAGTGTAAAACATCTCTGGAAATATAAAACATTCCAGTCCAACAGAATTCTGGGTGCATTTTTCACATAAATACATCAACATCGCTAATTAAAAATTCATCTCTGATTAAAATCTTTCACAAGAGGCACTTACAGGAAAAAAAAAGTCTCAACACATCCTTTAGGAATTACAACGCTTGAAAACTGTCTTCATAATTAGAAAGATTTTTCAAGTCTGACAGTTCTTGGAATATTTAAACTCCTTTATTGAAGAGATACAAAATGGCACAATAAGTTACAGCATCGTTCTTTCCATAAAGGTGATAAATTGGTAAAACTTGGCTCCAAATTGATAATGTTATAAAAGAGATTGCAAGGATAAGAACTATTATACAGAGTATCAGACTAAGCAATGGAGTAAGCAATGAGAATGTAAAGTTTCAAGCAATAAGAAGAAATTTTGCTGCTATGTTCCTCCCTCCAAAATGTTCTACTCTCTTTTTCACGGCCAATGCTATAGGATGGTAGTCGCTCCAGTCCATCACTCTTCAATATACTTTACATCAAAATATTCAGTGTACAGGAATTCTCAGAGGTGTCTTGCCCTTTCCTTCTGCATCAGGGAATGAATAAATGACAATCAGCTAATATTCCTCTCCACTTTCCCAGCCATGTACACTGTCAATCAGAACATCTAGGAGCAGATAACTTGGCCTCTTGATTCTACCTCTGCTGTTCATACTTCCAGCATCCCGTAATCCTCAGATTCCTAAATGATTAAAAAACTCCCTTTGAATATATTCAAAGATTCAACCCCTACAGCTTTTTCAGGCAAGGAACTCCAAAGACTCATGGACCCTTGAGAGAGGAACTCTTCCCCACCTCAGTTTTAAATTGGCTACTTCCTTGTTTGATACTGTGCCTAAACTTTCTGATAAGACATCATAGGTCCATAAGACCAAACATCCTTCTAGTATTCTCCATGTCTGACCCGCTGAGGAACTTATACATTCCATAAATTTCATTCCTTATTCTTCTAAACTCCAATGTCTACAGGCCCAACCTGTTTAAACATTCCTCAGAAAGCAATACCTCCATTGAGTCACCGGGCATTGACACAAGTCCTTTGGACCAAACAGACCATACAAGTCATGGCACCTACCTAACTAGACCCAAATGAAATCCTAGGATCCATGCCCAAGGTTGTCCTACCAAACTTCCTCTGGTCTGCATCCAAATATATTTTTTTCTTTAAAAAAGAGGATTAAAGTTGTTCACCTTACTCTTAATGTAGTCTCAATAGTTCATTGTGCAATTGTAGAAAAACTTTTTATGTTTATACATCAACATCCCTGAAATAAAAGCCAGCATACCTGCTGCATTTGTATGCCCCCGTTTGTTATGTATGACCACAATGCCCTTTGATTTAAACATCCTACAGACTTTCTCCATTTAAATAAGAGTCTGTTTTATCACTAATTTGTCCATAATGATGGATGTTAGTATGACTAAAAATGAAGTTGAAGCCATTTTATGCTTACATGAGTAATACGTTGAATGTCACCTTTCTTTTTTCTTTACAACATATCACTTTAGGTCCTTATGTGCTTTGTTGATGTGTCATAGAGCAAGGGTAAAAGACATAAATTCATGCTTTAGAGTTTGTTCATGCCGATTTTGCTCTAGGGCTATTTTTCCATTTTCTACCCGGCTCCACGAAACACAAATCCTTGACTTGTGCCTGTGGGAGAAATATTCAGCAGTCAGCTAGCAAAGCAAAGCCTGACCAGGTTACTGAGTGGAATAATTATATCTCTCAAACCAGCATGTGCCCATATGCATCACAGATAGAAATGTAAAATATAGTTCACCAAGATGCTTAAATCTCATGTCAGCCATCACATAGGGTGCTGTCCGTCTTCTTTGTGAAGAAACTCAAGAGGACGAGCAAAGCTCTTTCGTGCTCAATGCAATACGATGATGAGCTGTCCCATTTTCTTTCATGCCTCAGTGACAGACTAGGAATTAGCAAGCTGACATTTAATCAACTTGAATACAATGGCCACAAAAACTGTTTGACCCTAGTGACTTCAGTTCTTTTCTCAAATGCTGCATGATGATTTTCAGGAGGAAACAGGGCTGGGTATTTCATGCAAGAGACTTCTATACTGGTTTTGTAACTTCCTGTTTTCCTTCGGAAGAGGTGTGTGTTTCATTCATGTTGTTTGAATGACACCTGAACAGATCCACAGTTCTTGTTGGTTGAAATCAAGGGACCATAAGACCATAAGATATAGGAGCAGAATTAGGTCATTTGGACCAATGAGTTTGCTCCGCCGTTTCCTCATAGCAGACCTGTTTTCCTTTCAGCCCCAACCTCCTGCCTTGATCCTGTATTACTTCATGCCCTGACTAATCAAAAATCTATCAACCTTTGCCTTAAATGTACCCAAAGACTTGGCTTCCACAGCTCCTGTGGCAACAAATTCCACAAATTCACCACTCTCTGGCTCAAGGGTTTGCAGACTTATTCAGATCTTCCACCCACTTCCAAGCCGATCCTCAGCACAGAGTGAATAACATCACCTCAGTTATTGTGAGCAGAGAAGGTTTACAAGAATGGTCCTGGAATGAGTTAATGGATGAGGAGTGTTTGATGCATCTGGGCCTGTACATGCTGGAGTTTAGAAGAATAACTGAGGATATCATTGAAGCCTACTGAATATTGGAAGGCCTAGACAGAGAGGACGAGGAGAGGATATTTCCAATCGTGGGAGGGTCGAGGACATAGAGCACAGCCTCAGAATGGAAGGATGTTCCTTGGACTAAAAAGAAGAAATTTTTTTAGCCAGAAGGTGGTGAATCTGTGGAATTCATGGCCACAGATAGCTGTGGCCCCAGTCATGGGGTCTATTTAAAGCAGAGGTTGATAGTTTCTTGATTAGTAAAAGTGTCAAAAGTTCCTGGAAGCAGACAGGAGAACAGGTTTGAGAAGTAATATAAATCAGCAATGATTGAATGGTAAAGCAGACTCAATGAGCCAAATGGCCTAATTCTGCCCCTATGTCTTACAGTCTCTTATGGTTATTAACTGAGTCTGGTTTCAGACCTTTTCACAGTCAATGTAATTTGCTGTTGGGCTACAAGCTTGTCGGATATTGATGACCTCTCAAATTATATTAAATCTAACTTGCTTAGCAATAATGAGTTCATTAATTTAACTGTTCAACACACTAATCAAAGGTTGTAGATAAATCATTGGTTCGAAGATAAATCAGTGGTTATGTTTAATCTACCTATAATGTGCAACAGCCAAGACATCATTTCTTTTGATCTGTATATAGGCACGTGCTTCATCAATTGCACTTTGTCAATGGCTGTTCATCACAACGGTGTAGAGGATTAGAATTGTGTTATTCCTTACACTGTGCCACACCCGTACTTTTTGCTAGAACTGAGAACTAGTGCGGTAGTTTTCCCATCCCTGTAAACTGTATATGATCTTCACGGCATAAATAACCTGATCACTTTCATGTCAAAATGAATAAGGAAACATAAATAAATTGGGCATATCTGATTAAGAGTCTCGTACCTGTAATATTGATGGTCTTTCGCAGATGGTGACTGAGTTGCAAAGTGTCACCAACCACTTCTGTTTTTATTACTTATCCCTAAGTTCTGCTTCACCTGGATCACCCTAGAAACAGACAGCTTGTTGATGGTTCAAGTCCAGAACAGCTATTGAGGCATCAGTCCATTTCACTTTTTTTTACTGGTATTCACTCAAATGGTGGTGTGGAGATATATCTCTAACAAAGGAGGTGTAAAGCACTCCTTCCCTCCGCTAACTTGTAGATCACCCCTGGGCAAGGTGTTGCACCTGCTTAGCCCCCTCAATCAGAGTCAGGTGAAGCAATGGGCAGGAGGTGCATGGCTGTATAAGCAGCCGGTGCATATCATAAGTCCTGGTTATGTAACAATGAAGACCAGATAGACAATCTCTGAAAAGACTAGATAATAGCTGGGTCACCTGTCTTGAAAAGACACTGTCCAGAAGAAGGCAATGTCAAGCCACTTCTGGAGAAAAATTTGCCAAGAAAAATCATGATCAAAGGACCATAATCGTCCATGTCATATGACACAGCACATAATGACGATGATCATCATTTGGAGCAGAAAAAATTTAGGACATGAAATACTCTGAGGGAGATTAACAGACCTTCAAATAAACAATTCAATAATCATAAGACATGAAATGTAAGATATTGATTTAATTAATATATGGAGATAATGCAGTGGATGAAGTAAAATTATTATAGCAACATCCAGACTAATAATATTAACTAGAGAGGCACAAATGAGAGAGGCTAACTTTCCTCACCAAATGGCATGATCAACACTTCAGAAACCAATCTGAACAGCTGGATCAATAACATTGTGAAATTAAACAATCATCTTTGGTTAAGTGCTTCATTATTGAAATCGAATACCTTTCCAACAAAATTCACAACAGAAGTAGAAGAAATATTAAACAGAACTGTTAAAGTATTACTGAGCTGAAACTTCCATTGACTGTGTCCCTCTCTGTGGATGTTGCTTGACATGCTGAGGGTCCTAACATTTTCTAACATAAGCTTCATTCCACTACCTCCCAACTATAGGAAACATCTTTTCCACATCTACTCTATCTAGGCCTTTCAATATTTGATGGTTTCAACGAGCTTTCCATCCTCCCTCACCCACCCCTATTCTTCCAAACACCAGCAGGTACAGGCCCAGAACCATCAAACACTCTGCAAAAATTAACCCTTTCATTCGTGGGATTGTTCTTGTGAACCTCCTCTGAAACTTTTCGAATGGCAGCACAAGGAAATGGCTGATGAACTTATTGGGTACTTTGCATCTGTTTTCACTGTGGAAGACACTAGCAGTGTGCCAGAGAGTGTCAGGGAGCAGGAGTGAGTGCCTTTGATATTACAAAGGAAAATGTGCTAGGTAATCTCAAATCTCAAAGGTCTTAAGGTGGATAAGTCACCTGGGCCAGATGAACTACACTCTAGAGTCCTGAGAGAGGTTGCCAAAGAGATGATGGATAATAGATAATGGATGGTCATGATCTTTCAAGAATCACTTAATTCTGGCATGGTCCCGGAGGAGTGAAAAATTGCAAATGTCACTCCACTCTTTAAGAAGGGAGGAAGGCAAAAGAAAGGAAATTATAGGCCAGTTAGCCTAACCTCAGTGGTTGGGAAAGTGTTGGAGTCCATTATTAAGGATGAGGTTTTGAGGTACTTGGAGACTAATGATAAAATAAGTCAAAGTCAGCATGGTTTCTCTAAAAGGAAATCTTGCCTAACAAATCTGTTGGAGTTCTTTGAGGAAGTATCAAGCAGGATGGAGAGGCAGTAGATGACATTTACTTGGATTTTCAGAAGGTATTTGATAAGGTGCCATGCGTGAGGCTACTTAACAAGATAAAATCCTACTGTATTACTGCCATGGATAGGGGAATGGCTGACAGGCTAGAGGCAGCAAGTGGAAATAAAAGGGGCCTTTTCTGGTTACCTGGCAGTAACTAGTGGTGTTCCTTAGGGGTCAGTATAGGGACCGCTACTTTTCACATTGTTTGTCAATGATTTAGATAATAGACTGATGGCTTTGTGGCAAAGTTTGTGGATGATACAAAGATAGTTGAGGGGGGGTAGGTAGTGCTGAGGAAGCAATGCAATTACTGCAGGACTTAGGCAAATTGGAAGAATGGACAAAAATGTGGCAGATGGAATACAATGTTGGGAAATGTATGATAATGAATTTTGGTAAAAGGAACAATAGTGCAGACTACTATTTAAATGGGGAGAAGGCTCAAACATTAGAGGTCCCTTTGCATCTCAGATTTTTGGATTTTCTTCCCATTTAGAAAATAGTCTGCACATTTATTTCTTCTACCAAAGTGCCTAACCATGCATTTTGCAACAGTGCATTTCATTTGTCTCTTTTTTGCCCATTCTCCTAATCTGTCTAAGTCTTTCCGCAGCCTTCCTGTTTCTTCAACACTATCTGCCCCTCCACCAATTTTTGTATCATCTGCAAATCGGCAACAAAGCCATCTATTCCATTGCATAAATCATTTATATACAGCATAAAAAGAAGTGGTCCCAACTCTGACCCCTGCAGACCACCATTAGTCAGTGGCAGCCAACCAGAAAAGGATCCTTTTATTCACACTCGCTGCCTCCTACCAACCATCTAATGCTCTAACCATGTTAGTAACTTTCCTGTAATACCATGGGCTCTTAACTTGGTAAGCAGCTTCATTTGTGCCGCCTTGTCAAAGGCCTTCAGAAATTCCAAATATACAACATCCACTACATCCCCTTTATCTATCCTACTGTAATCTCCTCAAAGAGTCCCAACAGGTTCATCAGGCAAGATTTTCCCTTAAGGAAACCATGCTGACTTTGTCCTACCTTGTCCTGTGTCACCAAGTGCTCCATAACCTCATCCTTAACAATTGACTCCAACATCTTACCAACCACTGAGGTCAGGCGAATTAGTCTATAAATTCCTTCCTGCTACCTTCCTCCTTTCTTAAAAAAATGGAGTGACATTTGCAATTTTCCAGTCTTTCGGAACCATTCCAGAGTCCAATGATTCTTGAACGATCATTACTAATACCTTCACAATCTCTACTGCTACCTGTTTCATAACCCTAGGGTGCAGTTTGTCTGTCTGGGTGACTTACGCACCTTTAGGTTTTTCAGTTTTTTGAACACCTTCTCTCTTGTAATAGTAACTGCACTTACTCCGTTTCCCTCACACCCTTCAACACCTGACACACTGCTAGTGTCTTCCTCAGTGAAGACTAATGCAAAACACTCACTTAGTTCATCTGCTATCTCCTTGCCCCCCATTGTTATTCCTCCAGCCTCATTTGCTAGTGGTCCTATATTCACTCTCACCTCTGTTTTATTTTTTATATACTTGAAAAACTTTTTCTACCTACCTTGATATTGTCTGCTAGTTTGCTTTTATATGTCATCTTTTCTCTCCTACTGATTCTTTTCATTGCTTTCTGTAGGTTTTTAAAAGCTTCCCAATCCCCTATCTTCCTGCTAATTTTTGCTTAGTTTTATGCCCTCTCTTTTGCTTTCACATTAGCTCTGACTTCCCTTGTCAGCCATTTGAGTACTTTGAGTATTGAGTATTTCTTTGTTTTTGGAATACATTTATCCTGCACCTTCTTCGTTTTCCCCAGAAACTCAAGCATTGCTGCTCTGCTGTCATCCCTGCCAGCATCTCTTTCCAATTTACTTTGGCTAACTCCTCTCTCATACCACTGTAATTTCCTTCACTCCACTGAAATACTGCTATGTCAGACTTTAATTTCTCCCTATAAAATTTCACATTGAACTGAATCATAATGAGATCACTGACTCCCAAGGGTTCCTTTATCTTAAGCTCCTTAATCGCCTCTGGTTCATTACATAACACCCTATCCAGTATAGCTGATCCCCTCGTAGGCTCATTGACAAACTGCTCTAAAAAGCCATCTCATAGGCATTCAACAAATTCACTCTCTTGGGATCCGTTACCTGCCTGTTTCCCCCAATCTATCTGCACATTAAAATTTTCCATGTCTATCATAACATTGGTCAAATTTCAATGTTCAAAGTAACTTTATTATCAAGTATGTATATGTCACCAAATACTAACCTGAGATTCATTTGCTTGCAGGTATTTTTAGTAGAACACAGAAGTACAATAGAATCAATGAAAAACTACACTCAACTGAAGACTGCCAAGCAGCCAATTTGAATAAAAAAGAAAAACTGTACAAATATGTTAGATATGGCCCTTGTGGCTAAAGGGATCAGGGGGTATGGAGAAAAAACAGGTACAGGGTTCAGAGTTGGATGATCAGCCATGATCATACTGAATGGCGGTGCAGGCTCGAAGGGCCGAATGGTCTATTCCTGCACCAATTTTCTATGTTTCTATGTTTCTAAATACAACTAATAATAAGAAGAAATAAGTAAACATATAATACTAAGGACATGAGTTAGATTCCTTAAAAGTGAGTCCATAGATTAAGTTTAGTGTTGTGGAAAATGAGATTGCCTATGCTGGTTCAGGAGCCTGATTGTTGAAGAGTAATAACTGTTTCTGAACTTGCTGGTATGGGGTCTAAGGCTCCCTGGCAGGCAGTAGCTATGCAAAGTATGTTCAGAAGCTGGAAGAGTATAAAAACTGCCAGCCATTTCATCTGTAAATTGAACAAGTGGCGATGCTCCTGAGAGTAAACAATATCGTCAGATTCTCATGAGGTCAGGAAATAAACTAACAAGCCATACATGAAATGAAAAGAAGGAAATATCACTGCAAGTAGAGAAAGTGACACTGTATGAAACTCTAGTCCATTCAATTGCAGCACAGGCCACAGAAGAAGTCTCCTGAGTATATTAAGTATTTTGGTAGGACATTTTCATCTAGCTCCTTCAGAGATTTTCAAGGATGTGTACCTTGGGAGCAGATGGTGAGAGGATATTTTGTCAGATTAAAGGAACTGACTAAAAGATGCAATCTTCAGATTCTTTAAAGATTAGAAGCTGCAGATTCATTGGTTTCCGAGATGTCACTTGAGAAGATTTAAACAATGCTCTTTGGCACACTAATTCTACATTTGAAGGAGCACAGAGTTCACAGAGGACTGATAAATATGAAAGAGTTTAACTCAGGACACAATCCTAAGGTACAGATAGCAAGCAAACCCATGTTAAAAGTGAGAAGTCTTCATCTGGTCACCAATAGGTCTACTATTCAGTCAAAGGTGTACCAAGATTACCAGAAGCTATTTCCATTAAGGCACAGAAATCTGCAGCTCCCTCTTCTCCAGCCTTTTATCTATTTCACCAATTGACTTCCTAGCTCTTTACTTCACCCCTCTCTCTCTCCCTCCCTCCCGGTTCCATCTATTACCTTGTACTTCTTCCTCCCCCCCTCTCACCTCCTTATTCTGACCTCATCTTTCTTTTCAGACCTGACGAGGGGTCTTGGACGGAAGCATCAACTATTTACTGTACTCTTCTCCATAGATGCCGCCTGACCTATGACCTATGAGTTCCTTCGGCATTTTGTGTGGGTTGCTTCTGATTTGCAGGATCGGCAGATTTTCTCATGTTTGTGATACTACAACCTTCTGACTTGTGATTTAGGGAGCAAATGAGTGTCAGTTGGCACAGTACTTATCGATACATGCTTTATTGATCCCAATCTAATGCCCTTCCTTTGGACAACATTGGTTGCGTGGAGAGAGGAGACTTGCAGCTTTGCAAATGCCGGTGTTCCATAGAAAAAACCCTGCCCAGGCTTGTGCCCTGGAAACTTCCCAAGGTGTAAATCCATGGTTTGTCAAGACTAACGGAGGCCTACACACACATTGATCCCAAAGAAAAGTACAGTGTCACAGAAGCATTGCAAGTTCACAGATATACAATATTAGAAGAGAAGTAAGAAAAATAAATAAAAATAAGTTACCTCAATCAGTCTAACAGGAGAGGGTCATTACCTCCCCAGCTATAGGCTGACTCATTATAGAGCCTAATGGTCAAGGGTAAGAATGACCTTATAATAGCTCCATTTGAAGCAGCACAATTGTCTTAGTCTATTACTAAGGAGCTCCTCTGTTCAGCCGAGGTGACATGCAGAGGGTGGGAAACGTTGTCCAAAATTGAGAGGATTTTCTACCATGGCCTCCAGTGTGTTCAGTTTGACTCCTGTAACAAAGCCGGCCTTTCTAATCAGTTTATTGAGCCTGTTGCAATCACCCGTGTTGATGCCATTGCCCCGTCACACCATCATGTAGAAGACTGTACTGGCGACAACAGACTGGTAGAACATGTGAAGGAGAGGCCTGCATGTTCCAAAGGACCTCAGTCTCTTCTGGTCCTTCTTCTACACAGACTATGTCTTGATGCTCCACCAAATCTGCTGTCTGGGTGCATCCCCAACTACTTTAGGTTCTTACCACATCCACATCCTCACCATTAATGGTAACAGGGAGCAGTATGGGCGTGGTCTTCCTAATGTCCATCCTCATCTCCTTTGTTTTACTAATGTTGAGCTGCAGATGATTCAGCTTGCGCCATTCAACAAAGTCCTCCACCAGATTCCTGTATTCATCCTCCTGTCCTCCCTGTATACATCCAACTATTGCTGAGTCATCAAAGAAATTTTGTAGGTGACTGAACTCGGCGTTGTATCTAAAGTCCAAGGTATACACGGTAAATAGGAAAGGACCCAATACAGTCCCCTGTGGGGCCCCAGTGCTGCTTATAGCCATGTCTGACACACAGCTCTGAAGTCAGATAGTCCACACAGTCAGATAGTCCAATATCCAGGACACAATGGAAGTGCCAACCTGCATTGAATGTGGCTTCCCCTCCACAGCAATGAGGGATGTATGGCATTGAAGGCTCTTGAGAGATCAAATAACATGATTCTTACTGTGCTGCCTTAATAATTCAAAGGGAGTGGGCTCTGTTTAGCAAGTAGATGACAGCATGAAACTTTACCACACCTCATGGAGTAACTTGCAGAGCAGATATAGGTCCTGATTTAATTGCACGCTGAGATTTTCTCACTTTTATTTTGCGGCCAATTCCCGAAAGGTTTTGATGCTGATTGGTAGCGTGTTTATAGAGAGACTGAGGTTAGGCTTTCAAATCCATCCTCAACAAATGGAGTAGAGCTCTTTCCCTTATTAATCATTGAGTAAGTACAACTGCAAAGTAGGATGAGCACAGATTATAACAAGACTGAAAGGATAATAAAAAGAATAAAAATGCTCAGCTGCTTTCAAGAGCTGACACTGCTGCAGAGTTAGTGCTGTGGAATGTTAATCATACCTGAGGATGGGTCTCATTATCTGGCAGGTAGAAAGCTGACCACCTTAACTTGATCATAATAGCACAAGTCATTAAAAGCAGAGAGATCAAAGAGTTCCAGACTTGCTGCTAGACAATCTCACACCGACCCACTTCTTTCCTTTTGTAATTTTAACTAGAGCACTAAGTTTTAATGATTTGCTTCACTCCATGATGTCTTCAAAGATCAGCAAAGATCACTTCCTCGGAAGCCTGAAGGAGAGCAAGAGGACTGCAGACTGCTACCTGAAGCACTTCCATGTGAACTGATGTGGTTATATAACAAGTTCTTTCTGCAGCTCTTTAGATATCTTGCTCGTGTTTTATCCACCTGCTATCCCCATTGACTCCTGTAGAACCTCAAGAGGTGCAGATTAAAGATTAGGAATCACGCTCATTATTCTGAGTGAGGATTCAAAATCAAAACTTCTAAACATTAATCACCAATAGGAAACCTACTAGCAGCATTGCAAACCACAAAAGGGAAACAATAATCAGATGACTAAGAATTATCCCTTCTTTATAGGAAAAAGAAAATGCTTGATTTTATTTTCTCCTTGGCAGGCAGTGGAAAAAACTACAACATAGAAAAATATGAAAACTCTCAAACTATGTTCTGTTTGCAGAACGCTACATAATAAACTGAATAAACCACCACATAATAAGCAGAATACATATATTTTTCATCTGCTCCCAGTTTCTTGCTCTTGAACTTGCATGCAGTCAATATCTTAACAGGAGTCTACACACAGCAATTAGTTTTTTTCATGTTTAATTTTTCTTCTATTTGACCCCATCCTATCAACACCATTTCTGATCAGCACAGGAGCCCTGAACACAAGATGACCTAATTTAACTGAGCTCAGCCCTTTGATAGCCAGTAGCAGGCAAGCTTTCCACAGACCAGTGCTGTTCACCACCCTGTTATGAGCTGTTGCTCAGTTCTTGGCTAGACCTCAGCCATGTTCAGTGTGGATAGCAATTAACACAGGCAAAATACTGGAGGAACTCAGCAGGTCAGGCAGAATCTATGGAAAGGGGAAAAAAAAAAGTCCATGTTTCAGGCCAAGTCCCTGAAGGGGAAGAGTACAAGCTGGCATGTGATAGGTGAAGTCAGGTGAGGGGGAGGTAGGTGGGCAGGTGGATAGAAATTAATCTTCAGTTGTTGGTCGCAAAAGGGTACATTACCTGTTGCGTTTTGTGCAGGGGAAGGGGGTTTGGGGGTAAGGTTGATGATTGTGTTGGTGAGTTTGCT
This sequence comes from Hypanus sabinus, assembly GCF_030144855.1. Taxonomy (NCBI): domain Eukaryota; kingdom Metazoa; phylum Chordata; class Chondrichthyes; order Myliobatiformes; family Dasyatidae; genus Hypanus; species Hypanus sabinus. Next base: position 21,307,840 of record NC_082730.1, on the reverse strand, counting down.
GTTTCTCTCTGAAATGATTTCCATGGTTTTTCTTTGTTCTGTGGCTATCTGGAGAAGAAGAATCTCAGAGATGTATACTGCATAAACATGATTTGATAATAAATGAACATTTGAACCTTTCGATCGGAATCAACAGGAATACATGTCAAGGGATAACAAGGGATTTATCTAACCAGAAGTTTATTCTTTCCTCCCAATGTTAATCACCTGGTGGGAGCTGCTGGTGGAATAGGCCGTGGTGGCAATTCAAAAATCTCCTGATAATTCTGTTTACTTGCCCAAGACAGATCCACTCCTGCTGTCTGTTGCTCTGTCCCTCTGGTACTGGCTTGTGTTTCCACCAAGTCCTGGAGAAGGAATCACCCCTTCTCCCATCACTTCAGGACCAAATAGATTCGAGCACACCAGAAGACACAGACAACATTCTGAGCAAGACACACAAAATGCAGAAGTAACTCAGGCAGGATCTATGGAGGGAAATGAGTAGATGATATTTCAGGCCTGGAAAGGATGGGGGCAGAAAACAGAATAAGGAAGTGAGGGAGGGGAAAGAGTATAAGCTGGCATGTAGCAGGTGAAGGGGAAGTTGGGTGGGTGAGTGGGAGAAGGGGAATGAAGTAAGAAGCTGGGAGATGACAGGTAGAAGAAATAAAGGGCTGAAGATGAAGGAGCCTGATAGGAGGGAGCAGTGGACTATGCAATAAAGGGAAGGAGGGCAGCGGCCAGTGGAAAGTGATGGGTAGTTGAGGAGAAGAGAAGGGGTGAGAGGGTAATGGGAAGAACAGACAGAGATTAAGGGAGGAGAGTGATTACCAGAAGTTAGAGAAATCAATGTTCAGGTTGAAGGCTACCAAAGCAGAATATGAGGCATTGCTCCTCCAGCCAAGTATGGCCTCATACTTGTTTGTTTTATAGATTGGATTGTATTTTATTGAATATAATTTTCTTTTTCATTTTGAAACCTTTCTTTCAGTTTAATCGAACAACATGGTATTGCAATGGAGAAGATGTTAAATTACCAGCCTAATAATTCAGAGGCCTGGAATAATAACACAGAGTTCAAATTCCATCGTGACAGTCGTGGAATTTAAATGTTGTTATCATTAAGATGGAATTTAAAATATGCAGGTTATTAGCAACAACAGAGGAATAAACCTGCTTCATCTTGTCCTCGAGCAATTTTCCTCTGACAGCTGCATTTATTCATGACAGCATCAGTGGGAATAACGTCATAGTGTCAGAGAGTTGTACAACATGGAAGCAGGACATTAGACTAACCATGTCCACACTGACCAGTGAGCACCCATCCATATTAATCCCACCTTCCAGCACCTGGCCTTCATCCATCAGTACCCAGTGATTCTGGGACTCATCTCAACACTTCCTAAATGTCACAACTTTCTCCTGCAGTGCATTCCACTGCGTAAATAAAAATAACAAATAAATAAATGCAGCATGCACAACACGCTGGAGGAACTCAACAGGTCGGGTAGTATCTGTGGAAACGAGCAGTCAACGTTTTGGGCCGAGACCTTTTGTCAGGTCATTTCCTGTTCATTTCCACAGATGCTGCCCGACCTGCTGAGTTCCTCCAGCATGTTGTGCATGTTGCTTTAACCCCAGCATCTGCAGTGTATTGTGTGTTAAATAAATAAATGCAGGCATATACACATACATACATATGTACATAAATAAATAAACTAACAGACCATTAAGTATTTCCCCCTCCCCCCACTACTTTCAAATCTCTTACTATCTTTCCTTTTGGTTTATCCTGACGAAGGGTCTCGGCCCGAAACGTCGATAGTGCTTCTCCCTATAGATGCTGCCTGGCCTGCTGTGTTCCACCAGCATTTTGTGTGTGTTGTCATCTCATATAGGTCATAAGTCATGGAGTCAGGGAACAAGTGGGAGAACGGCTAAGAATTTGAATATTGAACAAATGCGTAGGAGGAGCTACAATAATGATCCACAGTGATTGAATGGTTAGATGTTCCACAAGGCTCTGTAGTCGGCCCCTGCGGATCACTATTTAAAACCATAAAGCTCAGAGAATCAGAAGAAATTCAAAATTTGCAAATATTTTCTTTTTTTTTGTCTTTGGCAGTTACTTAGGATCAATAATGACTCTAGGATTTGTGGTAGCTAATCCAGCAAAAATGGAAATTACAGTTTCTGCTGTGGATGAAGTCAGAGGGGCCTCAGAAAGCAAATGGGTCATTTGTGGGGTGGTGAGCCTCTCTGCCATTTACACGGGGCTACCGCATGATTGTGGTGAGTGGCCTTGAGATTCTTATGTACTAGATGTCCCCAGGAATCAGTGGGAATTTTTGAGCACATCCTTGAACCTTGAAATGTTATCATGTACGGTGAGACCGAGGAAACATTCAGACTGAATAGTGGTTGGCATGATGGCAGATCCCATCTGCTGTTCTTGGAACCCCTCTGCAACAGAGCGAAATCAGGGGAAATAAAGGGTTTATTACCAGAATGTAAGGACTTCCAATGGAAAGAAAATATAAGAAGCCATGGATCCAAATGAAAATAAACTGGATTGATTTGGATGCAGTTTTTTGACAAAATCTCTTCCTACTTAGAGGGTTGGCATTGAAATAAAATTACGCCCATCTCGGATTATGTGCACAAAACAGCAAAACACAGCGTCAACCAGAGACAGGAAAGAGGAGAGCAGATAGTTGGGAGCTCAGCTGAATTTCAATAGGTGTCAGAACAACAGGGCTGGTGAAGTCATGCCACTAGAACAGAATCAGCCCGGGTCCTGGCAAGGCAGTATCATAGTACAAAACAGCAACTTGGCAAACACATAGACACCAATAATAAACACAACGCAAAGGAAACATCGAGGTGGAAATATCAGGGGAGGTATCAAGTTTTCCTCAACCTGGCCATCATTTAAAAATATAATGAATCTCATATTTTCTATCGCTATTGAACAGCCATACCCTTAAGTAATATCTTCTTTCTTATTACAGTGACTCTACTCTATTTCCCGTGTTATATATTTTTTAAATTTAGAGACATGCACAGTAAAAGGCCCTCCCTGCCCAATGAGCCTTTGCTGACCAACTAACCCGCTCACCTTTGGAATGTGGGTGGAAACCCGAGCGTGCAGAGGAAACATTTGCAGCCTCAGGGAGAACAAACGAGCTCCTTACAATCATCGGTAGAATCGAGCCCTGTTCCCTGGTACCGTAACAGCGTTACACTAACCGCTATGGTTCTATGGTTCTGTGTCACCTGGGTTATAATTGTTCCTCGAGAGAAAGCCAAGGTGTTGGCTGAGGGAGTTGCGTGGCAATGCCAAGAGCTTTAGTGTTGTGCTGGAAATAAGCCACCTTGGTGCATTGCTGACTCCAATGTTTTGATATATCTAATTCCATACAGGCTCCACACTGGTGCAATAGATGATGTTCCAAGTTGGAACCTTATCAGTGGGAAGTGGTAATACAGCCTTGGCTTGAATATGTGGTTTATCAGCACTAAAACAGTGCTCAGAGAGAGAGAAAAAAATCATTCTTATCCATAATGCAGGTGGATTGGATTGTCAGACTAAAAGATTCTAAATAATAGGTTAATTCCACTGATATCATGTTAAACATATTATTCCATTCTAAAAATGGATAGGTCATGCAAGGAAAAAATCATGTTCTGAAATGTATTGGGTGTGAAGAATTGCTGCCTCCCACAGCTCCAAAGATTCAGATTCAACCCTAAATTCCATTGCTATCTATGTGAAGATTGCACCTTCACCCTATGACCACATCTCAAAGATGCCCCTGTTGGCAGGTCTAATTGTGACTGTAAGTTACTTCTTGCATACAGTAATTGTTTGGCATTGAGGGCCAGGGAGGATTTGAACAGCATCTGAGAGAAGAGACGTTCCAGAGAAGGAAGCAAAGGACTAGAATTGAAATGATGGCTTTGAGCACCACCATTGATTTGATGGGCTGAATTCCTGTGAGAAGGAAATACAAAAATGTGAATCTCATGAGCACACAAAGCTTCTCAAGGACTCATGGGTTCTAAAGTACAGAATATATTTCTCTTTAATCCACCTATTATTCCTTCTATTTTGCACATAACACATTCTTGTGACCTCTGACAGAGGTTATCTATTGATACTGCAGCATAAGCTGATTAGAACTACTGAATTGTTCCTCCATCAACTATTCAAGTATTTACAGCAAAATCATTTTATGCTAAGTCATCAAAGACTTACCTGCTTGAGACACATACATCTAAAACTGTCTTGTTTTTCTGCTGGCAAACAGATATAATCCAAGCTAGCACACAGTGAAAATGAGTGTTGACTAAAGATTATATATTTTACACAACTTAAACATATAAGTCCTGTTGCAGTATGAGAAACTGTATTAATATGGTTGGATTTGGTGATATGCTTCCTTTTAAAAACATGGTCAAATATTGTAAACTGAATTAGGAATAAACACGATTTGATCAATGCACGTGGATTGGCCTTGACTTTGCATTCACAAGGTAACTGCACTGATATTGATATTGTTCCATACAGTGCATATAAAAAGAATTCAACCCCCTTGGAAGTTCTCAAGTTTTATTCTTCTAAACATTGAATCACAGTGGATTTAATTTGTTTTTTTGACATTGATCAACAGAAAGCAACTCTTCCATGTCAGTGAAAACAGATCTGTACAAAGTACTATGAATTAATTAAAATATAAAACACAAAATAATAGATTGCATAAGTATTCATCCCCTTCAAGTCAATATTTAGTCAATGCACTTTTGGCGGCAATTGCAGCTTTGAATCCATGTGGAAAGGGCTCCATCAGCTTTGCACATCTGGACCACTGCAATTTTTCCCCATTTGTCTTTACAAAACTGCTCAAGCTCTGTCAGATTGCATGGAGATCATGAGTGAACAGCCCTTTTCAAATCAGCCACAAATCCTAAAATGGTTTGAGCTCTGGACTGACTTGGCCACTCCAGGACATTAACTTTGTAGCTTTGACTTTATGCCTGGGGGAGTTCTCTTCTCCTTCTCCCAAATCTCAGTTGTCTTGCAGACTGCATTAGGTTTTCCTCCAATATTTTCCGATATTTTGCTGCATTAATTTTACCCTCTACCTTCATAAGCCTTCCAGGGCCTGCTGCAGTGAAACATCCCCACTGCATGATGCTGCTGCCACCTTGCTTCAGGGTAGGGATGGTGTGTTTCTGATGATGTGTGGTGTTTGGTTTATGCCAAACATAGCGTTTAGTCTGATGGCCAAAAAGCTCAATTTTTGTTTCATCATACTATAGAACCTTCTTCCAGCTGGCTTCAAAGTTTCTCACCTGCCTTCTGGCAAACTCTAGCTGAGATTTCTTGGGAGTTTTTTTTTCAACAGTGGCTTGCTCTTTGCTGTTCTCCCATAAAACTTTGACTGGTGAAGCACCTGGGCAACAGTTGTATGTACAGTCTCTCCCATCTCAGCCACTGAAGCTTGTAACTTCTCCAGAGTTGTCATAGATCTCATGGTGGCCTCCCTGACTAGATCCTTTTTTGCAGTCTCTCAGTTTTTGAGGACGGCCTGCTCTAGGCAGATTTACAGCTCTGCCATATTCTTTCCATTTCTCGATGATTGACTTAACTGTACTCTAAGGGATATTCAGTGACTTGGAAATTTTCTTGTATCCAACTCCTGAATTGTGCTTTTGAACAACCTTTTCACGCAGTTGCTTGGAGTGTTCTTTTGTCTTCATGGTGTAGTTTTTGACAGGATACTGACTCACCAGCAGTTCGACCATGCAGATACAGGTATATTTTTACTCCAATCAATTCAAACACCTTGACTGCCACTGTCTCCAAAAACGGATTTCCAATTAAATAATTATGTGGCTTCTAAAACCAACTGCCTGTGATGATTTGGTGTGTCATATTAAAGGGGAGTGAATACTAATGCAATCAATAATTTTGTCTTTTATATTTGTAATTAATTTAGATTAATTACATTTTGTGGAGATCTGTTTTCACTTTGAAATGAAAGAGTCTTTCTTTGTTGATCAGTCTCGAAAAAGAAACCAAATTAAATCCACTGTGATTCAATGTTGTAAAACAACACAACATGAACATTTCCAAGGGGGGGGAATACTTTAAAAAGACACTGTATTTCAGACAAATTGTTGAATAATTACTTTAATCTTTTTTTTCAAAAGAAAAGCGGTTTCTAGCCAACTCTCAAATATGATCCAAGGCCAGCACAACAATATAACAACTCATTCAGGTTGATGGCGTGCACACGTTCTTCAGTACATTCTTCCGCTCAACTCCCCCCAGGGAGTGCTTTATTCAGTACAAAGCACCTTAAATATAGAGATTTAAAGATTAGCTTTCATTTGTTACATGCACCTCGAAACATACTGCAGGGAAATGCATCATTCTGTGTCAATGAGCAACACAGTCTGATGATTGTGCTGGTGGGGGGGGTGGGGTAGGATTAGCCGCAGTGTTGCCATGCCTCTGCCACCAACATAACTTCTGCTCGATGTACATTCCTTAACCTGTACACCTTTGGAATGTGGGAGGAAACCGGAGCACCCAGAGGAAACCCACACAGCTACGGGGAGGATGTGCAAATTTATTACAGCGAGCAGCAGGAATTGAACACTGACCAGTGACCACTGGCACTGTAAAGAGTGGTACTAACAGCTATGCTAGGTGCTGGAACGACAAAGTTCCTATTAGTCATCTTCGATTCATTCCAAGCATAAAGGAAGTTTGTTGAGTTATTAGATTCTGTATTATAATGGGTTGGAGTTATCCAAAACACAGAACAGCATTCTTGACTCAAATATGGTGAAAAGACACAAAATAGGTGATGCTGTAAAAGTTTAGGCACAGATAATGGAGCTGCTCAAGTGGCTCACATTCAGTCCTGTAGATGGCTGCTGTGTGTATGGAGTTAGCATGCTCTCACTCTAACTCTATGAGTTTCATCGGACATTACTAAAACATGCAGCCTGGTGGCTGGTCAATTGACCATTCTAAATGCTCCCACGTCTATTGATGAGTAGTTGACTCTGGGGTGTGGGGAGAGGAGATGGGAAAATGGAGAAGATGAAAATGGAAAAAATGCTGTATGAGTCCAAAAAAGTATATGATGGATGGCATAGACTTGATGAGCCAGGGAGGGTTCTGCCTTTCAACAACTTTATTCCATGGAATGATGAGCAAGCTCAAGAAAGTGCATGGATCACCTTTGATCCTATCCACTTGTTCTTGCTCTCATAGGTTGTGGCATTGGATGTGAGAGTTGGGGCATCATGCTTAGGTTAGTTTGTAGTTAAAGCATTGTGGTCATTTCTGGTCACTATCCTGCAGTAAGAATGTGGTGACAATAGAGAGAATGCAGAAGAGACTCACCAGAGTTTGGGTGAACTGGGTCTATTCCTAATGGAACATTGAAAGATGATGGCTGAATTAGTGAGGTTTATTAATTAAGAAGGCATACAATATATACAATAAACAGTGTTTTCTCAGGAAAAGTGAGTGCAGAATAAGAAGACAAAGGTTTAAGATGAAAGGGCAGATTTTCTACACAGAGGGTGGTGAACATCTGTCAGAGGTGGTAATGAAGACAGATGCAATTACAATACATATGTCTGAACAGGAATAGGTAGAAAAGGTATTTCACAGCTTTTATTCCAGTTCAAGTTTATTGTCACCTGACTGTACATATATACAACCAAATTAAACCATGTTCCTCCAGACTACAGTGCACTCACAAAACATCTATCACGTGTAACACAGAAACCAAAATATTACCATAACATAAGTTAATAAAATATAATTCAAAATGCATGTTGAGTGCAGCGGAGGCAAACAGTAAACAGCTCACTGCCCTGGTGAGGAGACCTCAATGGTGGTAGGGTATTCATTGGTCTCACAGCCTGAGGGACGAAGATGTTACCCCATCAGACATTCCTAGTCCTGGTGCTTCTCTACCTCCTTCCTCATGGTAATGGGTCAAAGACATTGTGGATGGGTGATAGGGATCCTCAATGATGCTTCAGGTCCTTTGTTTGCAACACTTCCAGTACATGCCATAAGTGGGGGGGGGGGGGGGTGGTGCCTCTGCACTACACAATATTTATATTCCATTGTTGTTCACCTGACAGAGAATCTCACCTGGTCCCTCAACACCAGCTCCATAGCAAAGAAAGCCCAGCAGCGTCTCTACTTTCTGCGAAGGCTGAGGGAAGTCCATCTCTCTCCCCCCCCCCCCCCCATCCTCATCACATTCTACAGGGGTTGTATTGAGAGCATCCTGAGCAGCTGCTTCACTGCCTGGTTCAGAAATTGCACCATCTCAAGATCACAAGACCCTGCAGCGGATAGTGAGGTCAGCTGAGAAGATCATCGGGGTCTCTCTTCCTGCCATTACGGACATTTACACCACACACTGCACCTGCAAAGCAAACAGCATTATGAAGGACCCCACGCACCCCTCATACAAACTCGTCTCTCTCCTGCCATCTGGGAAAAGGCTCCGAAGCATTCAGGCTCTCACAACCAGACCATGTAACAATTTCTTCCCCCAAGCTATCAGACTCCTCAATACCCAGAGCCTGGACTGACACCAACTTACTGCCCTATTGTCTTGTTTATTATTTATTGTAATGCCTGCACTGTTTTGTGCACTTTATGCTGTCCTGGGTACGTCTGTAGTCTAGTGTAGTTTTTTTCTGTGTTGTTTTTTACGTAGTTCAGTCTAGTTTTTGTACTGTGTCATGTAGCACCATGGTCCTGAAAAAACGTTGTCTCATTTTTACTGTGTACTGTACCAGCAGTTATGGTCGAAATGACAATAAAAGTGACTTGACTTGACTTGCTAATCTCTCTCAGACTTCCACATTAACCTATCAACCAGATAACTTCAGCAGCAGAGCATTACCCCAACAAGCCATCTTCAAGCCTCCCTTTATCCAGTCCATTCATTCCCACCCTCTCCATGTTACCTTTCCACAGATACTGCATAACCCATATTGGTTTCAACATCATTTTTCCTTGTTTCAGATTTCCTGCAACTACAGATTTCTCAATTTGTTTTATCAAATATTGTATCTTTTCACATGTACGCTGACATCTCTGATGAGCTCTAATATTCTCTCAGTACAGTGAAGATAAATAGCATTGTCTTCAGTTCTACAAATTCTGATTCTCTAATTCCAACCCCATTTTTCACCCAGGTACCATATTTCAAACTATGCCAGGTTATCAGTCCTGATGCAGGGTTTTGACCCAAAATATCAGTTCATTTCCTCTCGCAGATACTGCTTGGCCCATCGAGCTCCTCCAACAGATTATCTGTTGCCCCAGACCATTGACAACTTGGTTTATACTTGGCCACAAGATTAGTTTCAAACCACATAACTGTTCCATTTTTTAAGATCACTTGTTTCCACCTTTGTAATGTTGTCTAACTTCAATTCTGGTGCTGAAATTTATTTATTTTCTTACTGCCCATTATGCCGTTGGCATTTAACCAACAATGGTCTTCCACCTATGGCAGTGTTTAGGGCTTCCTTCATCGTGTCAGTAGCTTGGTTTTCACTAATGTCAGCCATGCAAGTTCTGGATGTCGACTCAGGAACACCACTGAACTCAGATGTAGAAGGATTCTTCATTGCTGTTTTCATAACGGTTTTGTTTTACCAGTCAGGGTTGTTAGCCCTGAGCTGAACTCCCAAACCTGGAGGACCGGTGGACCACTTTTAGTCTGCCCTCAACCCTTTGACCTGCTTGGCATGGGTGACCCTACCAAGAGACAAATCATAAAGCTCTGAATCCAGCCAACATAGTTCTCCGGGTCATTGAGGCACACAAGCCTCCAAACCATAACAAGGTCGTGGTCCCCTTGGACGGGTGCTGAAACTACTCTCGGTATTTTGAATACATCCATACTTTACTGTGCCAATGTAACTCGGGCTGTCCTCTCTCATTCTGCATTCTCTAAAGAGCTGAATCAATTGCTGTGCTGCCCATCACCTTATCTCATTGTCTCCCAGTTAAAAAAAATAACAACTTGAAGTGAGAATCCTGAGTCCTGTTTTCAAATACCAGCATGGTCTTATACATCCTTCTCTGTACTGGATTTTGTTTACAGTTTACTGTTTTGGTAAACCAGCCGAAATAATCAAAAACCCCACGCACCCCAGACATTCTCCCATCTCTCCCTACCCACTGGCAACAAGATACGAAAGCACACATCACCAGGCTCAAGGACAACTTCTATTCCTCTGCTAAAATAAGACTTTTCAATGAGCCCCCTAGTAAGACAAGGTGGGCTCTTTGACCTCAGTATAGCCTTGTGCCTTATTATTGACCTGCATGGCACTTTCTCTGTAACTATAAGACTTTATTCGGCATTCTATTACTGTTTTATTGTGTACTGTGTCAATGCACTGTTGTAACAAAAAGCTACAGACAGCATGCAAAACTAAGTTTTTCTCTCTGCCTCAGCACATGTGACAGTAATAAATTAATTTAATAATATAGCAATTTTCTCTCCTTTAGCAAATGGATCAAAACTAGTGGGAAAGCTACTTGTGTTCCTACTTGTGAAGAGAAAGACTTTATTGCTTATTTTATGTTACCTTGAAAAGACAATAAAGAATCACTCGTAAGACTTAGTCTGAGAAAGTTGACATGTATGCTCAGAACCATAAGAGGTGTAATATCATCTTATGATAATACAATAACTGTAAGCATCAAGAATCCAGGTCGGGGTGCATTGCAGACTTGTGATTAACTCAAAGACAAAACATTACTCATCGAGAGCCCACGGAATGTGGCAGGTATTTTATTAAAAAGGAGGACTGTTACTGGTGGCAGCATAACACAAGAGAACTTATTTGGAAGGACTATTATTAAATGTTTTCGATTTGTTGTTGGCTATGGAAGCAAACTGTTTGCAGACAAATCAGGTTCAGTTCTCTAACTACCTGAGACATCTGCACTGCTCCATCACAGGCTTTAATCACTTCAGGTTTAATCGTTTCATCGTTAGCAGGCATATCTTCAGGTGCCAAAGCCCTTAATTCCCTGGCAAGTCTGTACTGAAATGTCCTTCACTAAACTCTGTACACTTAAGAAGCATTACAATCTTTCTTTGACCAGATTTCCGGTCCTCTGCCTCAATTTTTCCTTCTTGTTCAATGGCAAATTATTGCATAATGCTTCTCTAGAGCATTTTGGGACATTTTCCAATGGTGAAGATACTATATGAAACATAACGCCGATTCAATCATTTAAAAATATTATGTACATTTTACACAACAAAACCATCAGCTGAGTGTCTTTTTAGTCATTGTACCAAAGAAATATGCCAGTTAATGAGACTCATTTTCAAATTTTAAGTCCCTATCTATTTAAATATTGAATATGTGTGTTCCTTTCACCAATTACAATTTGATTGTGTGAGACCTGATCCATCAATTAAAACAGAGCCACCCACCTTCTTTTAATGGATGCAATTTTTTTAGTTGCCAGCTCACTTTCCAGCAAAATTACTTTCTTTTGATTTAACGTATTAAAACCTCTTAATATGAATATCTTGCACCACATTGTACTCCCAAGAACACCATACATCACACACACTAGTGGACACTTTATTAGGTACATTTGGTGGTTAATGCAAATATCAACCCAGTCAATCATGTGGCAGCAACTCAACACACTGATGCATGCAAGATGCTCAGTTACTGTTGAGACCGAACATCAGAATGAGGAAAAAATGTGATCCAAATGACTTTGATGGTGGAATGATTGTTGGTGCCAAACAAGTGGTTTGAGAATCTCGGAACCTGCTGATCTCTTAGGATTTTCCTGCTCTGCAGTCTCTAGAGTTTACAGAAAATGGCGAAACAAACAAATGAAAAATCCAATGAGCAGAGTCTGTGGATGAAAATGCCCTCGTTAATGTAACGGGCACGTAACGTGAGATTTGTTATCTTAGCAGCAGCAGTTCAGTGCAATACATAATCTAGCAGAGGGAAAAAACTAATAATAATAAATAAAATTTAAAAATAATTAATAAACAAGTAAATCAATTACATATATTGAATAGATTTTTAAAAACGTGCCAAAACAGAAATATAGGCATCCGTTAGTCTCGTGAGAACATGAATTTGCGCCTTGGAAGTTTTCCAGGGCGGAGGCCTGGGCAGGGTTGTATGGGAGACCAGCTGTTGCCCAAGATGCGGGCCTTCCCCTCTCCATGCCACCGATGTTGTCCAAGGGAAGGGCACTAGGACCCATGCTGCTTGGCACCGGTGTCGTCGCAGAGCAATGTGTGGTTTAGTGCCTTGCTCAAGGACACAATGCGCTGCCTCAGCTGAGGCTTGAACCAGTGACCTTCAGATCACTAGACTGGTGCTTTTATCCACTAGGCCATGTGCCAAAAACAGAAATACTGTATATTTTAGAAAGTGAGGTAATGTCCAAAGCTTCAATGTCCATTTAGCAATCGGTTGGCAGCCAGCGGTGCCAGTGGCACCACTCCACTAGTTGGCACATCTCACTCCTGTACGGCTTCTCGTCACCACCTGAGATTCTACCAACATTGGCTGTATCACCAGAAAATTTATAGATGGTATTTGAGCTATACGAAGCCACACAGTCATGTGTATATAGAGAGTAGAGCAGTGTGCTAAGCACACACCCCTGAGATGCGCCAGTGAGGAAGATATGTTATCATCAATCCACACAGACTGTGCTCTTCTGGTTAAGAATTTGAGGATCTGATTGCAGAGGGAGGTACCGCAACTTCTCAATCAGGATTGTGGGAATGATGGTTTAAATGCTGAGCAATGATCGATGAACAGCATCCTGACGTAGGTGTTTGGGGTGTCCAGGTGGTCTAAAGCCATGTGGAGAGCCATTGAGATTGCGTCTGCTGTTGACCTATAGGCAAATTGCAATGGGTCCAGGTCCTTACTGAGGCAGGAGTTCAGTCTAGTCATGACCAACCTCTCAAAGACGACAGTAACTCAATTAACCATGCGTTACAACAATGGTGTGCAGAATAGCATCTCTGAACACATATCTCATTGAACCTTGAAGTGGATGGGCTACAGCAGCAGAAAACCATGAAGATACACTCAGTGGCCACTTCACTGGGTTTAGCAGCTACGTAACAAAGCAGGCACTGAGTTTATCTCAGCTTCAACTTTGTGGAATTTTGGAAATTGTTTGAGAAGGTAATTTATTTTACTACGAATTTCCTTGGGAATGATTCAGTCATGGTACCTTTGGAATCTCTGTTACAGCGTTTGAATTCATTCTGACCGTGGAAATTATAATTGCTCACCGCTGCACACGAACTTATTCACACTCAGTGGTGTTTGGAATTTATCTTTTAAGAATTTGGTTATGCAGCATCTTGTATAACAGATGAAATGGAGCCAGAAAAATGTTACTGTAATTTTAGGCTGGGCTGATGTGGAGGATGGGATCTGGAAATAGATCATTTTATTTTATATTTATCATTTTACTTTACATTTTATTAGGGTTTCAACTGAGTTTCAGTAACTGGAGGTACAGTTTATTAATTTATTAGGGATATTTCTATTGTAGCCAAGGACACTACCATATTTGTTCAGGCATGTATCTATTTAATTATCTGTTACATTCACAACAATGCCACTTTAATATTGGGGGAAAATCCTGGCCATGACAAAGTCAGAATGAATTAAGCTGCGAATTAGCCTCAAATCATCATTGACATCTGCTTGAGATCATGCAAATGAATGCATTTTTATTGGAGGAGGGGAAAAAATGAATAGGAAGCTTTCATTATTTTCAGTTTTTAAAAAAAAAACACATGTACCTCATGGGTGCAAAAATTCATGCTTTATTCAATCTCAAACATCATACTTATTTTATTGTTATATTGTTCAGATTCCCTGTGATTTCTTCGTTCCCATTTCAAACTGTTAACTTTTTTGATCTCATTGCGACATCTTGTTACTTGTTTTGCTAATCTCGCTGAGCTGTTTCTACCTCCTTCAATCTTCCGTTCAAGAGAACGACCCAGTGATTCAGCCGGTGGAGCTGTGGCTCACCTACCTCTTGCCTTTGGACTGGTTGTGTTCCCACTGGTAGGAGTGCCGTGGATGATGTATGAAATGGCCAACATATTGATGAACGTCAGTATTGCCGATAGCACTGAGAGCAACATACTAGTACGCACATATAATTTGGAATTCACTGCCTGAAAGGTTGATGGAAGCAAATTAGTTTCTGACTTATGATTAACACACCCAAGGATGTCCTGAGCCCTTAAGTGAGTCATTGCCTGTGGCCATCTGGTGCCAACATAGTAGAACAACAAAGAACACAAGAAAACAGCATACCAAACGTCCGCAAAATTGTTCCTCTCTCCCGCCCACCCACTCACCCTTGCACATATGCGGTCTGCTAACCCCAGGACAGATGATCTTCTGCCTCCTGCCTCCGGTAGACTCGCAGATTCGCATATATTGCACCTTCAAGTTCCTCGGCAGACTTGCAGAGATTCACTTATTCCAGGTTCCAACCTTCAGTCTTCAACTTCTGGACTCACGAACTACCTTCGGGCTTCGAACTGAATTTCAAATCTACCGCTGGGCTTCAGCATTTGAGGTTCACCTCAGGATTTGCAGATAATGAGAGACGAAAGTCCTGAACTCCAGGTCTCGAACTCCAGATTCATTGATGACGGGGTCCCCAATCACCAGTCCTCAAACCCTGAAGGAACAGGACAAGCGTTTGTGTTTGCACGACCACAGACAATGAGCAGAAAGTGAAGCCAATTCTTCTTGTTTGGGACGTTGGAGTTCAGATGGTAGTCAGATAAATCAAAGATACCAAGGAAAGAAAACTCCAAAGGAAGATAATGATGATTTCTGGCACTTAGGATTCTGATGAATCCCAACTGAGAGTGCAGAGAGAAGGGTCTGTTGGTTTGAGATGATGAAGCTTGTTAAGAGGCTGCTGAGAGAATGAAGTTACCAGAGGAGATGGATGAGGAGCAGAACTATCTTTGATGGGCAGCATGATCATGGAGGGTAAAGGGGTAAACACCAGGAGGTTTGCATATGCTGGGAATCCAAAGCAATACACACAAAATCCTTGAGGATCTTGGTGGGCCAGGCCGTATCTATGGAAAAGAGTGCAGTTCATGTCTCAGGCTGACAGTCTTCTTCAGGACTGTGAAGGAAGGGGGAAGGGGGAAGGTGCGAATATAAAAAGGTGGGGTGAAGGGAAAGAGACTAAGTAGAAGGTGATAAGTGAAACCAGGTGGTTGGGAAAGGTCAAGGGCGAGAGAAAAAAGAATCTGATAGGAGAGGAGAGTAGACAATAGACGAAAAGGAAGGAGGAGGGAACCCAGGGAGAAGTAATAGGCAGGTGAGAAGAAGTGAAAGGGAGTGGGGAATAGAGGGGGGAGGAATTTGCTCACTGGAAGGAGAAATTGATATTCATGCCATCAGGTTGGAGGCTGCCCAGATGGAATATAAGATGTGCTCCTCCAGATTGAGGGTGGCCTCATCTTGGCTCAAGAGGAGGCTATGGATCAACCTGTCAGAACGGGAAGGGGAATGGGAAATAAAATGTTTGGACATCGGGAAGTCCTGCTTGCAGCGGAGGTGCTCAACGACTCAATTTACAATGGGTCCCACCAATATGGAAGAGGCTGCTTGGGGAGCACCGGACCCCAGCAGGTGCGCAGGTGAAGTGTTGCCTCACCTGGAAGGAGAGGTGATGTTAGTAGGGTGGCACGGAGTGTGAGGGGCTGGTATGGAGCACAAGCAACGAAGACCGGTCAGCTAATTGTGCAACCTCTGTGCACAACCGTTTGCGCTAGAGAGGTAACTGACAGAGGGTTGACATACAGGGACACTGGGTAGGAAGAGGTAAACTCAGAGAGGCAGACAAGACAAGAATCACTCGTTAACAATTTTGCACCCGACACCACACATATCATTGAAGTGAATGATCTCAGCCAAGCAGAAGATCCTCCTGACACTGTTCTTTCATCAAAGCACGTGGACTGTCAATCAGTAGCACACTCACTTAGCTTTCAAATTGAAATATATTTCATTGCTGCTTAGCCTTAAAAATATCCATTCCTTCAAGTGTTCAGATAGATTTGTAAGTACGTCATTCTTGCTGATGCAAAGTGTCAATCCTAACTTCTGTATAACACTAATAGGGGTGCTCCTGGCAACTGAGTCACGGCCCAAATGTGTCATGTCACTGTCCCATTCTGTCGCCTCCACATGACACTGGAGAAAAGCTAGTCTAATATTTAGATCTTTACAGTTGCAATTTAAGTCTATGTTAAGTTAAATGAGAACAATGATCACAGGGAGAGAATGGAGGGAATGGAGAAGAAGGGAATAAACCCCAAAATCTTAAAATACCGCCAAAGATTAGATCCTTTATTTTTAAATTATTAGTAGAGTCACATGCACAAGCACATGTGTGCAAAAATCCAATGAAAAATGGGTCTGGGATAAAATACTTCTTTTGGAAGAGATTTGGAATGTGCTCATTGTTGAAGGATCAAGAGAAAAGACTGGATTCTAAAGACAAGAGAAAGTCTGCAGACAATGGATAATACACACAAAGTCCTGGTGAGGGGTCTCAGCCCAAAACATTGACTGCCTACTCTTTTCCATAGCTTGTCCTGCTGAGATCTTCCAGCATTTTGTGTGTGTTACTAGATTCTATAGTACCTTTCATTCTTAGAACTTCCAAATATTTCACAATATTTACACTTTATAATGTCATTGGATTACAATGTAAAGAAACGCATCAGACAGGGGAGCAAATCAGAAACCAGAATCAGGTTCGAATGACATGAACTTTGCTGTTTTGCAGCAGCAACACAGTGGAAAAACTCAGAGTGACTATAAATTACAAAATAAAGAGAACTAACAAGGTAGGTGTTCATGGACCGTACAGAAATCTGATGCTGGAAGGGAAGAAGCTGTTGTGAAGTATGAGTCCCTCCTCCCTGACAGGAGTAATGAGCAGGGGGCATAACCCGGAATATTAGTGATCTTCATGATGATGCCATTTTCCTGAGGCATCACCTTTTGAAGATGTCCTCCATGATGGGGAGGGAAGGAGCGGGGCAAGAGCAGTAAGAGATAGATCAACACGTACAGCATCTGCGGCGTACTTTGTGTTTGGTAAGAAATAGATGTATCCAGGTGAAACAAGACTGATTGGCAGATGGAGTCAGGCGGGGGAGGGAAGGGTGGCGATAAAGATGAAGAATGAGAGGTGATAAAAGGAGGGAACAAGGGGCTGCGGACTATGGAATCTGATAAGATGGTCACAATATGGGATGTTTGGTGGACAGATAAAACCACAGGGGAGTAGGGATAAACAGGGATGGACTTGGGCCAGACTGTTGCTCATGTTTCTCCCAAGTTGCATTTAGCCTACCTTGCTGACCTAAACAAAGTTTGCCTATTAAATACATGTGTTGGAAAAGAATGGGTTACTAACAAGGTATGATACAGCATCACCGGATAAACCATATCCAAGGAACTCCTCACAAACATTAAGAAATCCATTCTAGCTTTCAGTAGACCAATCTGCTTCACTACCATAATGTATAATGGTGCTTGTATCTTAATTGAAAACTGAGGAACAATTTGCTTTTGTGGAAATGAAGAGATTAATATTTGTGCCAATACTGAAATGCAGAAGGAAATAAAATTTACCTCCAATTGTTCAGTAACTAAAGTTGCTTTGGCTGGCAATCAACGTTTATTTAAGAATCAGTTTTCAATTAAATCCTGTGCAAAGAAATGATTTTCTTCTGTAACAATGATGCAGTTTCAGAGTACAAGAGGCAGTTCATTACTATTGTCAGCTCAGGAGTATTAAATCATGTTGATTCCCATGAGAAAAGTCAGCATACTTCAGTAGTTGTGCTAAAGCAAAAACAATTGAATCAAGCCCTAAGCTTAATCTAGAACGGTGTAGTGTTGTTGTAGATTACAATTTTTTGCCTTGTTTTTCCTGTTCAAGTCCATTAAGTGGTCCTGTGGAGATTGGATGGTGTATTTCTGCTTGTTCGATCAATGACCACTGGGGAAACAGATCAACAAGGACCAAATTGCACTTGTTGAGAAGGATGTGATGTTGAATTCATGTGATTTCTTCATTACTACATCATACGCGTGCACCTTCAACGGAAAGTCTGGCACAAGCCTGCTGAAGAAACAAGGCAAGTTTAAGTCAGCCCACATGGGGTTCACCTGACACTCTTCAACACAAGGTTCTTCTTAAAACTGCGCAACAAACATTGGTCCTTTAATCCAAGGAAGAGATTAATTGTCGTAGAGTAATAGAAGAGTACATTACAGAAACAGGCCCTTCACCCCAACTAATCTGTGCCAAACCATTTAAACTGCCTACTCCCATTTAACCTTGCACTCTCAAATGTTAAAGGTACTAGTGATGCTGGCATGAATTGCTAGTTACCAAAATAAGGTATCTATAGACCATTTCACTAGGCAGCTGATAGTCAATTGTGCTGAAGTGCCGTCAGAAGCATAAAGTGCTTTCACGCTTTCAGGTCCTCCAATAAGTTTTAATGAAGTTCATGAGTGTAGTTGTTGGGGACAATTTGAGAAAGGAGTGAACAAATTGGACAGCATGCTTGACTGCTCATAGCTCCTTTCTAGGTTGTGGTATGGGATTGGGAAAGGAGGAACTCGTCCTCGTGGCAGCTGATAAATCATATGTCATCTTGCCACTTCAGAAATTTTCTTACCAAGTCTTACTTCTCCCATGCTCATGATCTTGGTATCATTTATTGAGCATTCTGTTTATTGCATAGTCCCAAAGATCAGTGTATTTACTACAACACTCAGGTGAGTACTTCACTCAAAGCCGCCTCCAAAGAGAAGTCCTGAAAGCATAGCTCCTTTTGAGGCACGGTAGCATAGTGGTTAGCATCATGCTTTACGGCGACGGTGATTGGGGTTCAATTCCCATCTCTGTCTGTAAGGAATTTACATATTCTCCCTGTGTCCACGTGGGTTTCCTCTGGGTGCTTTGGTTTTCCCCTAAGTTCCAGAAATGTACAGGTTAAAGTTGGCATCAGAAACATGGTGTCAATGATCAATTATGGTAGGTTGTCTCATTTTTTAACAGCATTGCATTTGTGGTTTCTAAATGAGAATAAACTGAATCTGAATCTGAACCTGAATTGCAGTCTGCCCCAGCACAATCGTCAGACTGTGTTGGTCATTGACACCAAACAATGCAGCTTAATGTGTGATGCAATATATATTTAACAAATAAAAGCTAATCTTTAAATTTTCATTTTTAAGGTGATTTATACTGAATAAAGTACTCCCTGAGGGGTAGTCACTGCTGTGCATAAGAATATGCTAAATAACATGTACATACACCAACCTATAGTTTAATATATTACATAAACAATACCTAATCATAAAAAATTAAAAAGAGATAAAGCTTCTTATAATCTCATCTACCTTTAAAATCTCCAAGAAGACTTCTAATGAAAATTTA
The DNA here is from genome assembly GCF_030144855.1 of Hypanus sabinus. Lineage (NCBI taxonomy): Eukaryota > Metazoa > Chordata > Chondrichthyes > Myliobatiformes > Dasyatidae > Hypanus > Hypanus sabinus. Next base: position 21,288,258 of record NC_082730.1, on the reverse strand, counting down.
TATTGACCACTCAAGTAATGGTGAAACCTCATGTCATCCTCGACAAACTCAGAGTCCAGTTGCCCTATTTTGATTCTTCAAATCTTACAAGGCAGGCTTACTCCAACTGCATTGTTCCTGAACTTGACGCCTCAGTCATACCAAATGCATTTTATTGATTCTTTCACAACACGTTAAAAAGCAAAATCAAACATAATTCTCCAAGGCATCTCACCGCTCTGATGCAGCACTAAATTATTTGGCTCCCAATGCTACTGTCTTATATCTAGCTTATGTTTTTGACACTGCTTAGTTAAATTGTACGCTTGCCAGGGTGAACTCATGAATCAGTTTAAATGATGTATTAAATGCTCGCTGTCAGATTTGTACTGTGATCGTTATCATTTGCAGTCAGTGTGGATGGAGGAAGTTCATTGCTTGATCGAGTAACACGGTTTCCCTGGAATAGCTTCTTGCTGAATTCCATTTTGAAACATCCACTGCTCCGAAAGCTTTTCCCTATCCAATCACAAAATTAGCATATTTATGAAAACTACTGGTGTACGGAGAAATCTGAATGTGCATTCCAACCACCCCCCTCTTCTGCCATTCAGTTATTTATTAACTTGCAAAGCCAATCCCTCAGTTCATTTCTTCCCCTCCAGCCTTCTCCCCTGCTACTCAGACACTAGCAGTTCCGCAGTTTTCAAGCTCCTTTGTTCAATAGGTCTCCTTCATGAGGGATCTGGAGAAAATGGAAGGTCCCACGTTCAGTTCAATGATTGTGATCCAATATTTGTTTGTTGAATGCAGCTGTAAGGTACTAAATACACTAGATACACTAGTGAAATTTAAGAGACTATTAGACAGGTATATGGAGGAATTTAAGGTGGAGGGTTATATGGGAGGCAGGGTTTAAGGGTTGGCACAACATTGTGGGCCGAATGGCCTGTACTGTGCTGTATTGTTTTGTGTTCTATGTTCTGTGTTCTAAATGTGAAAGAGGGATCCAGACGCATTGCTTTAGCCCAGTGATGTTGCAACTAATTGCATCCCTGGACACAAACATCTGCAATTTCCCAAACTGAGATCAACTCAAACCAACTATGCTGAGCCTTGGTTCGTGTGACTCAGTTATTGTGGTAAACTACATATACCTGTCTGGACACGCCCCTCTGCTGACTGCTCCTGTGGCTTCTCCCACAGACTCCTGTATAAAGGCGATTGGAGGCACTGCTGCTCCCTCAGTCTCCAAGAAGCTGTGGTCACTTTTGCTGCTAATAAAAGCCTATCGTTCACCTCCCATCTCCGAGAGTTATTGATGATGCATCAGTAATGCAGGGAACTAAGAATATCATAAACACAAGAGATCCTGCAGATGCTGGAAATACAGAGCAATACACATTACGTGCTGGAGGAACTCAGCAGGTCAGGTAGGAGCTATGGAAATGAATAAACAGTCGATGTTTCAGGCCGAGCCCTTTCATCAGGACTGGAAATGAAGTGGGAAAATGCCAGAATAAGGATGTAGTGGAAGGGGAAGGAGGTCAAGCTAGAAGGTGGCAGGTGAAGCCATCTGGGTGGGTGAAGGGGGATGAAGTAAGAAGCTGCGAGGTGATATGTGGAAAAGGCAAAGGGCTAGAGAAGAAGGGATCTATCAGACCCTGTGAGAAAACGAAGGAGGAGGAGCACAACAGGGAGGTGATAGGCAGGTGAAGGGAGAGGTAAGAGCCAGAATGGGGAGCTGAAGAAGAGAGAAGGAGGAGGAGAAAAAAATCAATGGAAGTTGGAGAATTCAACTTTCATGACATCAGGATGGAGGCTATCTAGAAGGATCATGAGGTGTTGCTCCTCCAACCTGAGAGTGGCTTTGTTATGGCAGATGAGGAGGCCTTGGACTGACACGTCAGAATGGAAATGGAGATAGAAATTAAAATGGCTGGCGACCGCAGAATTTCACTTCTGTGGATGGAACAGAGGTGCTCAATGAAGTGGTCCCCAATGTACGACAAGTCTCACTGATATAGAGGAGTCTACATCAGGAACATTGGATACGGTGGACAACACCAGCAGATTCACAGGTGAGTTGTTGTCTTACCCAGAAGGACTGTTTTGGGCCCTGAATAGAGGTGATGGGAGAGGTGACTGAACCGGTCTAGCACTTCAGCCGCTTACGGGGCTAAGTGCTAGGAAGGAGATTAGTGGGGAGGGACAAATGGACAAGGGAATCATGGAGGAAACAATCCCTGTGGAAAGTGGGGTGTAGAAGATGTGTTTGGTGGTAAGGTTTTGTTGAAGATAGTGAATGATGTGTTGGATGTGGAGGCTCATGAGGCGGTAGGGGAGGACAAGGGAAACTCTATCACTGTTAAAGCAGTGGGAAGATGGGATGAGGGCAGATGTCTAGGAAATGAAGATGATATGGGTAAGGGCAGCATCTGTGATGGAAAAAGGGAAACCCTATTTTTTGAAGAAGGACATCTCTGATATCCTAGAAAGGAAAGCCTCATCCTGGGAACAGATGTAGCAGAGCTGAAGGAACTGAGAAATGGTAATGGCATTGTTACAGGAGGCAAGGTGGGAAGAGGTGTAGTCAAGTTAGCTATGGGAATTGGTAGACAGTTTGTCTCCAGAGAGATCAAGAAAGGGCAAGAGCAGTCAGAAATGGATCCTGACAGTGGCCTCATCTTGGCACAAGAAGCCCATCTTATCACTAAGTAACCATTCAGCAGTCTTATAAGAGTGGGTGCAAAGTTGTCCTTAATCCTAGTGTTACGTGCTTTTGGACTTTTGTATAGCTTGCTTGATGGGAAGGGCAAAAGATAGAATGCCTGCTGTGCGTGTGGTCATTGAGTACATTGGCCACTTCTCTGAGGCAGTGAGATGTGCAGACAGATTCCATGGTGTGGTTGGTTCCCATGAGCTATGGAGGCCACATCGTTGGATATATTTAAACCAGAGATTGAAAAGTTCTTGTTGGGTAAAGGCATTGATGTTTGTCGGGAGAAGGTAGGAGAATAGGGTTACAAAAGTAATCAGCCATGACTGAATGGCGGAGCAGTCTCAATAAACCCAATGGCCTAATTATTCTCCTATATCTTAAGGAGAAAAGGCTGCAATTAACATAACTTGTCTCTAGAATAGCAGCAAACAAGAAAATATCACCCAAAGATGAGCATAGAATGTACAAGGTGGACAGAAACGTGAATTTAACATTGCATACTTTTCTTCTGGTGGTTGAGCAAACAAATTTCAAATCCTAGACTCTGTTCTGAATTACAAGGTAAGACATGTGATCAAATGAAATGACGTAGTTTGTTGTCCCTCAGCTTAGTTGAAATAGTATGATTTGTGACCAAGTGAAGGAATGGTGGACGGTTCTTTGGGTTATAATGAAGGAGACGGTCATCGGTAAATGGGCAGTATTCTGTTTCAGATCCAGATTCAATCATTTATTTATCACAGCTGCATCGAAACATTTAGAGGAAGGTGTCGTTTGTACTAAAAACCAACATGAATGAAGGATGAGCTGGGACAGCCTGCAAGTAATACTATACATTCCAGTGCCAACATTGAATGCCCACAGAATCCAGCAGAACAACACAGCAGTAACAACCACAACAGAGCAACAAAAACAACAAAACAACAGCAAAACAAGGCCCTCCCCCCCCCCAACCCACAACTCACACACAGTCATCCAACTTCAGCCTCTACCTGCAAACTCCCAGACTTCGGGCCTCCCACTTCCCCTGTGGACTCACAGACTTCAAAAACCAGGGCTTCAGCCATCCAGCATCAACTCCCAGAGCTGAATGATCCGGCAGAAGGTTTAGTCAGCACTTTTTACTGAAATACATTAACAAGAAGCCAGGAGCCTGCTGATCATTAGTTGCTGACTCAGACTGGCTGGCAAGGTAAATACGTCAATATTGTATTATAGGTTATGGGAGGAACACTGGAAAGTCCTGATTATTCTGCGAAAAGCAAACAGTAGAGGAAGGAAAAAAAGAAGCAGAGATAAATAGAAGTGGATTGAGTGACTTGAGTTTGTAGAAACTGGAGGACAATATGTAGCTATGATTTCACAAAGACACCCACTCTCGTTTACAAAATGAAACTGATCATAAGATCAGAAAGATAAAGTGTCATGGGGGATGAAAATGCAAAGCAAAACAGCACTTGGAATCTCCCCAAGCAGTGAGACAGAAGACCAGAAAATGCTGGTGAAGAAGTTTGGCATGGAATCCTGATGCAGCTAGTAGAGCTTCTACTTCACAGGCTCTCTGGGTTCAGTGTTGAACCCAGGTGCTGTCTGTGTGGAGTTTGCACATTCTTCCTGTAACAGAGTGGGTCTCCTCCCGCACCTCAGACATGCAGGTCGGTGAGTCAATTGGCTGCTGTAGATAGCCCATTGTATGTAGATGACAGATAGGATCTTGGTGGAGTCAACGAGAATATGTTGAGAATGAAAATAGGACTATTGTCTAGTTATTACGACTGGGTGATCAACAGACTCAGTTGACCTCCCCATGAGTCTCAGGGCTAAATATTGCAAAATAGGAATACTTAGCAATAGAAACAGGATTCAAAATCTTGTACAGGTTATCTGGGAATAGAGTAGCCTGGGTGGGAATTGGAAGGCAAAAAAAGGTAATAGGACACAGAGAGGGGCAGAGAAGTGACAGATGGCATTTAATCTAGAAAGATGGGAAATAATACACTTTGCAACATTAGACTTCAAGGCAGAGTACAAAGCTAATGACAGGATCCTTAGAAATGTGGTGAAACAGAGGACTTTGAAGTCTAAATCCATAGTTCGCTCAAAGTTGCTGCAAAACTTGATAGAACGCAGATGTCATGTTGGCCTTCATTAACCAGGGGATTGGGTTCAAGAGCCATTAGATAATGCTTAAGCTTTATAAAATTCTGGTTAGACCACTCTTGAATAATTGTGTATTTTTGATCGGCTCATTCTAGGTAGGATATTGAACCTTTAGAGAGAGCACAAAGGAAATTTACCCAGATGCTGCCTGAATTAGAAACATGTATCATGAGGAAAGGTTGAGCGAGCTAGGACTTTTCTCTTTAGAGTGAAGGAGGATGAGAGGTGACTTGATAGATGTGTATAAGAACATGAGAGTCATAGAGTGGACAGCCAATCCCTTTTTTCCCTGGGCAGCAATGGTCCATATCTGCAGATATCCTTTCATGATATTTTATGAGTTACTTTGCCAAGAACAGTCATAGTCGTGGAGACCATGAATGCTCACTTTGTACAACACAGCACATAATGGTGATAAGATGAAAGTTTACGGGAGTTGTAAGAGTTAGGTTTTATTTTAACACAGCGAACAATAGTTGTCTGGAACGCATTGCCGGGGGTGGTGGGAGAAACTGATACAATGGGGACATTTCTGACTTCCTTAGATAGGCAAACAGTTGTAAGAAAAATGGAGGGTTATAGGCTGTGCAGGTGAGAAGGGTTAGATTGATTGTGGAGGAGGTTCATACAGGTTATCACTACATTGTGGGCTGAAGGCCCTGAACTGTACTCTTCAGTGATCTATGTTCTGTGTTGTAACAAAGAGGGAAAATGTAGCAAACACAACTGGACTATTTAGCATGTTTCATTTTAATGAGAAGGCACAAAGCATCTTAGAGATTAATCTCAGGGAGGATCATAGTCCCACAGTAATTACAACAGAACAACTACCTCACATACAGGGAGTAATGAGGGGAGAATAAGGGTGACACTGATTGATGTGTAAAGGCTTCTTTCCACCACACAAGGAAAGCTAATGTTCTGGAGTGAAGGGGTGAGTATGGGTAACCTCTGACCTTCAGTTGGCATCTGATTATCATTACCCCAAAGACTTGCTGGAACACAAGCAGCAAGCCAGAGAGGTTCTGAATCTATCTGCAGATCAATCATGGAAATCACTGTCACACACAGGTTGTTCCAGGCACATTTGGAACAGTGAAGGTTCAAAGTCAGGCAGTGGAATCGGTACCTGACTGGGACTGGGTATGAAACATCCAATACTGCTAATGATGTCCTCCAGAGGGTACTGAATGTCCCAAAGGTAAAAGTCATTTATACTCTTACATCTCCCCTTTACAGTGCAGAGAGGAGATTCATCTCTACCAAGGTAGGTGTGTGGCATTCCTTCCCTCCGCTAGCCTGCAGGTCACTCTTCAGCAAGATGTAGCACCTACTTAGCCCCCACCTCCCCACACACAATCAGGGGCACATAAAGCCATGGGAGCAGGTGGTGGATGTCATTTAAGTGGCTGGTGCTTATCACAAGTCCTGGTTATGTGACCACTGACACCAGACAGACAATCTCTGAAGAGTATTGATAATGGCTAGGGTCACCCATCTTGTAAAGACACTGGCCAAAAGAATGCAATGGCAAGTGACTTCAGCAGAAAAATTTACCAAGAACAATCATGGTCGTGAAACCATGATCATCTTACACCATATGGCACGACACACAATGATGATGATGATGATGAAACAGGAAGACAAGAAACTACAATGGTATAGACATTTGTACAACCTCATTCACAGCACCCCCCCCCCCACTGAAAACTTGTCACCTTCTGAGTGCTGGGACTGTCAGCCATGTTCCGATTTTCCAGAGAATACCCAAAATGAGGACATGAATGGGCAAAAGGATGTGAATATGCTGAGCCACTGGAGGAAAGATAGAAGAATTAAAATTAGGGAGAAAATAATGAACCTGATCTTGAAGCTTGAGGGTCCTTTGAAAATGAACTGCCAAATATCCAGTCAGGGAAGTGCAATCACCATCAAGCACAGTGTCAGCAGCTCAAGGGACAAGTGATCAGCTTAAAGTTCACCTAACTAGGTGATATCGATAAAGCAACTTAAAGACTGGGAACTGCAGCCCCATCTTGCTATCCAGCCCACATGGTCAGGGTCTACTGATTAATCTGACAAGAGACCCTACCTGTCTATCAAGTTATATTCAATTGAGCCAAATGGGGCAGGAAACATGACCAGAAGAAATAGGAAATTAACATATAAAATACTCTGATCATCTTGTAGCGACAACAAGAAAAATGTTATTATGGTTCTAATGGATGACTTAGCAATCAAAATTAGTTGGTGCCAGCATGGCCCTCAAAATGAGATAAAATCATGGTAGAAGAGAAAGCAGAATGACTTTTGAGCATGTCACCAAAGACTCCGGCAAATTTCTACAGAGGTACAGTGGAGAGCGTTCTGATTGGTTGCATTGCCATCTGGTGGGCGGGGCCACTGCAAGGGATTGGAAAAAGCTGCAGGGGGTTTGCAAACTCAGCCGGCTCCATCATGGGCACTCGCCTCTCCAGCTTCAAGGACACCTTCAAAAGGTAATGCCTCAAAAAAGGCAGCATCCATCATTAAGAATCCCTCCCCTTCACCCAAGATGTCATGCTGTCTTCTTATTACTGCTATGAGAGACGAGATACAGGAGCCTGAAGAAACACAAACACTCAACATTTTAGGAAGAGCCTTTTCCCCTTTTCAGATTTATAAATGGACAATGAACATCACCTCAGTATTTTTGTTCTCTTTTGTGACAAACTTCAAAGAAGTATGTCAATGAATGATATTAAACCCGATTCTGATTCTAATTTTGAGCAGCCTTTAGCAGAAATGCATTAGTAGTGGGGAAGCAGCAACTATGGTTGAAGAACTAATATGGCATTTTTTCTCCTGCACTAAGGGATGTCAGAGTGTCCTATGAATATCATAACAGCTTGAAAAATGGCCTGGCACTGATCCAGATGTTATGTGACAAGGTCTATTGGTAAGGCCTAGAAAGAGAAAAATGCACACCGCATTTCCCAAATGACTTGAGGCATTGTAAGATAAAGAAAAGATAAAGATTAGCTTTATTTGTCACATGAACGTTGAAACATAAAGTGAAATCTGTCATTTGAGTCAAATCAAATCTTGCAAGATTTGTGCTGAGGACAGGCTGCCAGTGTCACCATTCTTTGTCATTAATATAGCATGCTCACGACTTACTAATCCTAACCATATGTCCATTTTGGAATGTGGGAGGAAATCAGAGCACTGGAAGAAGCCCTGTGTGATCATGGGGAGAACACAAACTCCAGTGGTGGAAATTGAAGCCAGATCAGTGATCTCTGGCGTTGTAAAACAATTGCATTAACTTCTGTGCCACTGTGCATTCCTTGTAAGACCAACCATTAGTGATGCCAAGCATCATATCCCTAACAGAGTAATAGTGGATTTGAACTTACTTGAATCAGAAATTTTTCTTTTAAAAACAATGCTGTATTTGAGACTGCTCCTCTAATTGACCTGATAGATTGATGACATAACAAGTGTCTGATTTAGTTTTGTGTTAAAATGACAACTCGGGGATTTGCAAACAAGCTAGATTTGTTGAGAGAAGGAGCACTGACCCAGGCTGGGGTGAAAGGGCAAAGGACCAAAATAAATGAAGAAGGCTAACCAAATGGGTGAAATAGGAGTCACCATAATGTCTTGCAAGCTACTACTCAAAGTTCAAAGTATATTGATTATCAAAGTATGTATACTACATAAGGCCTTGAGATTCATTTCCGTACAGGCAGCCACAAAACAAAGGAACACAATAGAGCCCATTTAAAAACAGCATCAAACACCCAAACAGCAGAAAATAAAAAACGAATTGTGCAAACAAGAGTAAGCAACTAACACTCAGAACTCAAAAGTTCACAAAAGTGAGTCCACAGCTATGAAGCCAGTCATGACTGCAGCTGATCGAGGAGCTCATTAGTTGCAGGACACAGCCTCATTTCAGCAACGAGATAAGTAAACTTCGTTGAGCAGCGAGCTAAACTGGTCCATCCCTCACCCTGAAACCCTGACTTTTCAATTTGGCCTGCTGCTTAAATTTCCAAACCTTGGGTTGTTCCCTGCTCTAGGACCTGGACCCTAATGCTTCGATGCACTCTCAAAACTCAATCTTGTGACATGTATCACTGACATAAACCTGATTCTGATTCAGCATTGCTGATTATTGAATCTGGGTGGGAACACGATGAAGTTATGACAACTGATCGCAGGGAGTTAGGAATTGATGATAACTCTGGGAAGAATCAACATGAACTTAAGAAAAGCCAATAATGCGTTACACTTTTCTGTTCACGAAAGATGTTTATGATTTGGATGAGGAGACCAAATGCAATATATTTTAATTTTCTGAAGGTATGAAGTTGATTGGCAGTGTGGATTGTGAGGAGGATGAAAAGAGGTTGCAAAGCATGGAGACTAATGAAATGAATGGTCATGAATGCATGGCAGGTGGAATATAATATGGAAAAATTGAAGTTCATACACCTTTGTAAAAAGAAGAAAAGCGGTGCACTTTTTGAATGGTGAGAGACTAAAAGATATTCATTTCCAGATGGACTTGTGTGCCATTGCTGAAACTTAAAATGCAGATGAAGCAACCATCTAAAATTTCAAACTATATGCTGTTCTTTATTTGAAGATGATTTAAGTGCAAGAGTGGTTCCCAGTGAAAGCATGCCTGTAGTTTCAGACATAGTTCTGATCTCTCCCCAGAAATGGATTGGGATGGACATGATGCAACAAATCAAGAGATATCTGTAGGAAGTCCAGCACAGTAGGTGAGCTTTAGGGCTTGCTAATTTGATTATGAATTATCTAATAAATTTCATTCAGCTATTATCATTGCTGTTTTGGTCCAAAGGGGAAGAACACTTGGATACAACCTTTATATATAATTTAAATTTTTTTATGTTCAGCAAAGCTCTTCTGTCACAGTGTGCAACATGATTAGAAGCAATCTAGCCATGTTCAATGAGATGGATTAGTTTATTGTATAGCTACAAATTACTACAAATATACTTAGGTACACCAGCTTGTTAATTCAAATATCTAATCAGCCAATCATTATGTAGCAAATGATGTATAAAACATGCACTCGTGGTCCAAAAGGAGAGGTTCTCAACCATGGACCCCTTGCTTAATGGCATTATTCTATGGCACTAAAGAGATTGGGAACCCCTGGTTTAGGGGTTCAGGTGTTATTCAGATCAAATTTCAGAATGGGGAGGACATGTAATCTAAGTGACTGATTATGGAATGACTGTTGGTTCCAGACAAGGTGGCTTGGGTATCTTAGAAACCACGATCCCCTGGGATTTCATGCATAAGACTCTAGAGTTTACAGAGAACGGTAGAAAAAAACAAGTAAGCTGGAGTTGTGTGGGCAAAAATACCTTGTTAATGAGGGAGGTCAGAGAAGAGAGACCAGACCGGTTCAGGCTGATAGGAAGGTGGCCATAACTCAAATAACCACACATTACAACTGTGGTGTACAGAAACGCATCTCTAAGTGCATAACACACCATATCTTGAAGTGGCTGGGCTACAGCAGCAAAAAACCACAAACATACTCTCCTGATTGGGTGCAGGAAGTAACCGATAGTGTGACCACTGAATGGAAAATCCAAAAGAATTCTGCCATTGCAATGTTTAGAGACTCATTGAAACAGATGTGTCAAGGCACTGAAATGAGCACATTACAAAATGTTAAGGCATTGTCACAATTTTTAAAGTTGCTTGTCTTCACAGTGTACACCAGCCCAGCAGTGGGGACTGATAGTACAGTACATGAGAGTGCAGAAGGTTAACTACACTGACTGAACATGCTGTACTGTCCTTGACACGCTGATTATTGTCCTCATCTACAGGGGATAAAAAAAGTGGTTTCTAACTGATGAATGTGGATTATTTACATATTTGGCCATTAATGCACTAAGAAATGTTTAAGTTCTCGACTACTGGAGAGTTATTTTTGAATAACCGTACACTGTGTCTATTGCCATGCATCTCACCTCCTAACAGCAGAGCCCATTACCACTGTAAGTATCTTGTTCCGATGATTCAAAAGACGAAACCTTCAGAGTTAATTGACCATAAGTCATCCAAGTGACTTCACCAGCAATGGAACATGAAAGACCTGAGAGCACAGTCAGTCACTCAGCTGCCAGTGATGTCTACATCTCTAGACTAGCAAACCTTCTGAAACATTACCTTTAGTATGGGGTGAGCACAAAGTGATGCTTCTATTTCCGTTATCCGAGTGGCAGAGCAATATCATTGCGGCTGCCTCTCAGTGCCGAACAGACAAATTGCAAGCCTGGAAACGGATGCCATATTTCAAATAACTCCGACAAACTTCCATTGAAAAGAAATTGCTCCCACTGGGGAATTGATATGGAGATGCAAATTAAAAAGATCAGCATTTGTTCTTCATGCTTCACTTTTAACTCCAACAGAATTAACAGTCAGGTTATTGCACATCTTACTGGCAACTCTCTAAGCATTGAAAATGGAACCTTACCACATTATCTATTGATTCCAAGCCTCTGAGCACTTTGGTTTTCACTTAGAGTATAAAAATAGAAAGGATTTGTTGCAATTATACAGCGTGTTGGTGAGGCTCACTCTCTGCACCCAATTTTGGTTCTCTTACCTAATAAAAGATAATAGTACTGCAGGAGGCATTCTCAAAGTCAAATTATTATCAAAATACTTATTTACTACCACTATATACTACCTTGAAATTCATTTCCTTGCAAGGATTCACAGGAAAATAAAATAATACAATACAATTTATGAAAATCTATTCATACATGAAGATGGCAAACAACCAATATGCGAAAGAAAACTGAGAAAATGAGTTGTAGAGTCCTTGAAAAAAAGTCTATAGGTTGTGGAATCAGTTCAGAGTTGTGGTGAGTGAAGCTATCAACTCCAACAGGGAGCCATATCATTGTAGGGTAATAACTGTTCCTAAACCTGGCGACACACACAAAATGCTGGAGGAACTCAGCAGGCCAGGCAGCATCTATGGAGAGGAGTATTGTTGAGGTTTCAGGAACCTAGCGATGTGGTATCTAAGGATGTGGTACCTCCTGCCCAGTGGCAGTAGCAAGAAGAGAGCATGGCCTGGCTGGGGGGGTGGGATCCTTGATGATGACTGCTGCTTTCTTGCATCAGCGCTCTTTGTAAATATGCTGAATGGTGGTGAGAGCTTTGTCAGGGCAGCTGCACTTTTAATAAGGAGGGTAGTCTGCAAAATAGGAAAACGCTAGTGAGCAAAAATTGAATTTCACCAAAAAAATAGCATCAAAATGACTGGAAGTTTTAAATGTTATCAGTGTTCTATGGTCACTTTACTCATCAGTCAGTTTAGTGTAAAGGGTGTTAGAGTATTTAAAAGCCAGTGAGAACGACTTGTGTAGATGTTGCCACTCAGTAGATGCACAGATTTCCAACATGTTTAATGACAAACAGCCCCATGCCAGAGAATGCCAAAGGAATCAAACCATGTCAAGCAATTACAGTCAGATCGATGGGGTCACCTGCTCATCCACTGCCCACAATAAAATAATCAACCAGTTCATTTCCAGACAACCAAGGAGGCCTAAAACAAACCAAATAATACTCTAATAAGAAAATATTCCCCTTTGAGAAGCTGTTCATTGAGAGAGTCATGGATACAGACAACAATAAGGAACCCTTTTGGGCCTGAATGTAATGAATGTCACAGATCAATGTCAGGAACAGTTCAGCAATCTGGTATTACCTTGTGTTACCACATTAGTTACAAAGTGAAAAAATAAAGATTGAACATTTTATTACTAAAACTTGTGCTAATGATCATCATTTTATTGAGGCAGTAAGTCTTGCAGGAGGAGAAAAAATTGTACTACATCTGTTAACATTAATTGGTCTTTAGAGCTTGGATGAGGAAATCATAAAACAAGAGGACAAATAAATTGGAAAATGAACAAATTAGAAACATCATGATCCCTATAATAAAAGAAGTTACTTGAGAATAATGACAGCAAAGAAATAAAAAAGATATGACAACAGTTTCAGATGACAGCCGCCAGGTCATGGAAGGGACCAGTAGGATTAATCATCTGATAGATTTTAGGAATATGAGAGAAGGGGATGGGTACTGAAGAGTAGACTAGAATTTAAAAATTCCAGAATGGTCAGTGGTTGGGAAGGGGAAAGTCTCAAAGATGTGAGTTTAGGAGTATTTTAACAAATGGAGAAGAAAGTTAACAAATTGCACAACATATGCCGGTGATGTTAAATCCAATTCTAATTTCAAGGAAAACTACATGCATATCCCAAAGTAACTCCATTAGGTCATGAGATATAAAAGAATTAAGCCACTCAGCCTTTCAAGTCTGCTCCACCATTCGATATTCTTGTTGTGTTTCTGTTATTTTTTTAGTGTGGGAAGGGGAAGAGAGATTAGCGGGCTGATGATTTTGTTGCATTTTGTGCGGGGAAGGGAATTTGGGATTAATGATCGTGTTGCCATTCTTATCTTGTGCACAGGAGATGGGTTTGCAGCTTCTCTCAGATTTGACTTTGTTGGATTTACTTTATTTCATGGCTATCTGGAGAAGAAGAATCTCAGAGTTGTGTACTGCATACATATTGTAATAATTAATTAACCTTTCATCTTCTTTTTGAACCTTTGATCACGGCTGATTTATCCTCACTCTCAACCCCATTCTCCTGCTTTCTCCCATAACCTTTGATGCCCTGACTAGTTAAGTAACTATCAATCCACACTTTAAATATACCCAATAAATTGGCCTCCACTGGTGTCCATGACAATAACTTCCACAGATTAACCACCTCTGTCGAATGTTAGTATCATAAGTATCAAGAGTATTGTAATAATCCCCAAAATGCAGATAAATCCCAAGCATGAAGGAGGAGTTATAAGATCAAATCTACAGGTACAAAGGTTCCCAGAAAGTCAAAAATATCACCATTATTTTGGTTGACTCTGTGGTTAAGAAGATATATGGTGCATTGGCCTTGATCAATCGTGGGATCGAGTTTAAGAGCTGTGAGGTAATGTTGCAGCAATATAGGACCCTGGTCAGACCCCACTTGGAGTACTGAGCTCAATTCTGGTCATCTCACTATAGGAAAGACGTGGAAACCATCGAAAGGGTGCAGAGGAGATTTACAAGGATGTTGCATGGATTGGGGAGCATGCCTTATGAAAACAGGTTGAGTGAACTCGGCCTTTTCTCCTTGGAGTGACGGAGGATGAGAGGTGACCTGATAGAGATGTATAAGCTAATGAGAGGGATTGATCATGTGGATAGTCAGAGGCTTTTCCCCAGGGCTGAAATGGCTAGCACGAGAGGGCACAGTTTTAAGCTGCTTGGAAGTAGGTACAGAGGAGATGTCAGGGGTAAGTTTTTTTATGCAGAGAGTGGTGAGTGCGTGGAATGGGCTGCCAGCAGCAGTGGAGGCGGAAACGATAGGGTCTTTTAAGAGACTCCTGGGTGGCTACATGGAGCTTAGAGAAATAGAGGGCTACGGGTTTAGCCTAGGTGGTTCTGAGGTAGGGACATGTTCAGCTCAGCTTTGTGAGCCGAATGGCCTGTATTGTGCTGTATGTTTTCTATGTTTTTATGTTATTCTGTGACCTAAGTGTCTTCTATCAGCTTGTGAAAGAGTCCATAAATAATGACCATAACATTGGTAATTGTGACTAATGTCATTGTACAATCATTGTGGGATGAAAAATGCATTTTATAGGAATATATTCTAGGAAGCCTCTTTGGAAATGAAGTTGAAGGAAATGAGGAAAACTGAAGCTCTGGTGTTGATTGTTAAATGTCACTCAATTATCTTTTTACTAATCAGAGAAAGAAAGAAACCAATGGAATACCATGAAGACTGAAACAGGAAAAAAAAGCTAATTGGATACTTTGGACATGAGGGGAAATAATCAAATGACAGTTGCACTGGAAAGGAATGGGGATCCAGAGGAGAAGCCTTGCAGGAAGAAAGGTTAAATCTAACAGGCTGTCTCCAGCAGGCTAGCCCCGATGAAGGGCCGAACAGTCACCTCGTTATATCTGTCTATGGATTCTGCCTGACCTGCCAAGTTCCTCTAGCGCTATGTGTATGTTACACAGGATTTCCAGCATCTGCAGAATCTCTTTTGTTTGAGCTATCTCTAAGATGGTGTTATAAACACCCATAAAGATTTTAAGACTGTGATATTAATACATTCAATGGATTCAGACCATCGAAAAGGCCTGAGAAAGACTGAATCACATCAGAGACAATGTCAAGTACAACCATCTCCTTGGTTTATAAAGACAATATGTTCAAGGATCATCCATCCATGATAACAAACAAGCTCCAATGATCTCACATAAGAGAATACACATTAAAGTGAATCATAAGTCTGTTCCATGTCTGAAAATAATATAGACAGGGATAATCCTGCCTGTATAGGTAAACAGTTAGTCAAAAGGTATAAGTAACCAAAATGTTCAGCAATCAATACCTGTCAAGAGGCCTGTGAGCCTGTGCAGTGAGCCAAAAAAAGGTTAGGTTCCGTGGTATCTAGAGCATCTGTATTTGTTAATTGTTGCCTTAACTAGAGTCATTAAGCCCTTGGACTTTCTTCTTAATATTGTCAAGTTTATTTTAACTAGCACAGGTTTTCCTGCATACTGTGATTATTTACAGCAGACTCTTAATTAGCACTTACTGTCGGGCCTTTATTCTGAGAATGATTTGTCTCATGGTATCACTCATTTGAGCCACTGATGTACTGTTAGTATTCCAATGTAAAATCTCCGGTTTCTGCCTAGATGGCAAACTTCAAAGTTCAAAGTAAAATTTATTGTCAAAGTGCATACGTGCCGCCACGTACAGTCCTGAGATTCTTTTACCTGTGGGCATACTTAGCAAATCTATAGAATAGTAACTGTAAACAGGATCAATGAACAACAAAGTGTGCAAATGCAAATATAAATAAACAGCAATAAATAAAGAGAACATGAAATAACAAGATGAGGAGTCCTTAAATGGAGACCATCAGTTGTGGAAACACCCCAAAAAAGAATGAGTGTAGCTATTCCCTTTTGTTCAAGAGCCTGATGGTTGAGGAGTAGTAACTGTTCTCGAACCTGGTGGTGTGAGTCCTGAGGCACTTTTACCCTTGACCTGATGGCAGCAGCGAGAAGAGAGCATGGCCTTGATGGTGAGAATTTTTGATGATGGATGCTGCTTTTCTATGGCAACATTTTGTGTAGATGTGCACAATGGTTGGGAGGGCTTTGTCTGTGATGTGCTGGGCTGAATCCACTAACTTTTGTGGGATTTTCTCCACAGGGACATTTGTGATCCCATACCAGGCTGTGATGCAGCCAGGAATGGAGTCAGTCGGTCCTCCACACATGGGTTCTGTTGTTTGCCAGTGCACACAGTGACAATACCTGCCAAAAGATATAGGCAGTAATAGACAACCTGTTTTACAGTTGCAGAAAAAGGGTGATACAGTTATTCAGAAAAGGTGCAAGCCATAACGAGGTAGATTGAGACATCGAGGTTACATTTGGTTGCGCTAGGGGACCATTCAGTAGTTTTATAACAGCAGGAAAAAGTTGTCTTTGAGCCTGGTGGTATGTGCTTAACAGGTTTTTTTTTAATCTTCAGACTGATTGGGAGTGGTGGAGAGACGAAAGAAAGGCCAGGATGTGTGGTGACTTTGATTAAGCTGGCTGCTTTACTGAGACAGCAAGAACTTTCATAGTTACAAATGTCTGCAAAGAGATCCTCGGTTGTGCAAGGAAGGCTTATTGTAAGTAGCTGATTTTAAGAGTGAGATTGTGACCATGATACAAGACAACTCTACTTTTTCAGAACCCACAGTGAAACAGAACTCAATACTAAATACCGTCCCAGGCTCCTACAACTCCCCGCCCAAGTACAAGTCCAAGTTTGTCCATAGATTGGAAACTAAGCATTCTGCTGCAATGAGCATCAGAACCTTTCATTGAACAGGAAGAAAATAACAATGCATTCCCACCTCCATTCACTGAATTATGTCCATCACATAACCCATATTCATTTCCTCCCTCTCCTGTTGAACATTGCCTCCAGCCCTTGTTGTTATTCCCACATTAGCCGTGACGTACCAGTCACAACTTACTTGAATGCTCACTCTTGCCCAAGGAAGAAGGCCATGGATACTGGTCTCTTCTGCACACAAATCCAGCTGGGACATCAACTCAGTGCTCAGGGAGTTACATTACTGTGTTTTCTATCTTTCCTTTCAACTGAATTTTGAAGAGCAGCGGAGATCTCCCCTGTGCAATGGCTGTTATTCAAACCAACTGAATTACAACCATAATGCTCCTCATTATTACCTTGCACAGTATTGTTCACCAATATTGCACTTACACTGTAACACTTTATTCTGCATTCTGTTATTGTCTTTACCTTGAACTACCTCAATGTACTGAAGACCATCACCTTGTCATGGTGGACAGGCTTGTGAGTTCCTGAGATCCCAAGAGCAATGCCAGCTGGTTGTTAGTTCCTGGTAGGGTCACCATGGTGATAAGGTCAAGGAGCAGGGTCCAGAGAAAGATCAATCCAACCAGGGCCTCAAGGGAGGAGTTGGTGGAAGATGACGACACATCACAATGGCAGTGAAGGCGAAGAATGACTGAAGCAGTGAAGGGACCCCAGTCATCTTGCATTCCATGTCACTGGACCTAGACCCCGATTTGTCTAGGACCATTTGCTGTCTGCCCATGCATCAGCCTCCCCATGTTAAATAAAGCCACATGCAGGTGTTCTCCATGAAGGGAATAACCCCTTGGGTGAATATCACACTCAACTTGCATCATCGTAGTACTACTATACCCTGAGGCTGCCCATTAGTTGATGTTGACCATGGATGTTGCATCCCAACTGTCTATATGAGACGCAAGCCATGGGTGTACAGTATGGAGGGCAGGCTGTTGCCCCTGTAACAGTCTCCTTTCCTTGCAGCAGATGAATCCAAAGGAACAGAGAAGACTGATACTGTTTAGCACCAACAACAATGCAGGAGTTGCCAGTCAGCGTTAATCTCAACATAAGGTTACTTTACAGATTTCAGCTATGGATTTTTTCCTCTGGGTTTACTCCTGAAGCCTTCCCCATAGTGGGTATAACCGCAGGGCAATGGAAGTTTGAGATCAGTGTTTCCCTTCAGCGAGATGAACTGCCACCCATGGCTGACAAGTCCCAGTTGGCTGAAGTAGCTAGTTTTAAGGTGCCGGAAACCCAACATTACTCTCCTGTCAGTAGAAACAGTTCTGTCAGGCTTAGTGGCTAAGCCGCACCTGAAAGCCAGGAGCTGGACTTGGTTGTCAGAGGCTATTTGAGATGCACGCCATTCAGAGCATTTTATAGGAAGCAGGACCTTATCCCTACTACTACCCCCCAGCCATAACAATCTAAATGAACCACTACTAGTACTGTGTAATGAAATGATCCATATAGATGGTATGCTAGACAGGTTTTCCACTATATCTACCTCGGCACACATGACCATAATAGACCAACTTACTAATAACAAGTTTACTAATGTTTTGAGACCAAATGTGTTCCAACTGTGTTTCCAAAACTACTCCAATAAGTTCATATAAGCATGAAAATACAAAGCGCCCTCTTTCATTTTTCTGATTAAATTTTGCCAGTGTCCTCACTTATTATTAACAAAGAAAACGTTAAGTAGTAGCTGGTTTTCAATTCAGGGGAGATACAGAAAACGACATAATTGTGGAGGAAATCATTAAAATAAAGCTACATAGTTAATTGTCTTGAGTTATGCCATCTTTTTAAGATCTTAAAACAATATACTTTATAATACTCATTGGGAACGGAGCTAAAAGCCTAAGGTTCTCCTGCTGCAAATCACTCATTCTATTAGATCCATTAAAACAATAAATTGCTCAGCAGTAATGGCTTGGAAGCTTTCTAACACTTCATACTTTCCACATTATAATCCTCGACATAGTAAAGCATTCTCATTAGAGGTCACTTCTCTGGTTTAGTCAGCTTGGGGCCAAGTACCCAGGACAGCAGAACAATGTTCATTTGTGGAACCTGTAATATTTCATGATCAACACGTCTTCGAGAGATTGAAAAAAAAACCCTCTGGCACAGGTATAGGCATGTTCATCCCATCAGGATATGGGTAACCTTCAGCTGTTCTGAGTGGATCAGCTGAAAATGCAATGAATTTGCCTGCTTTCTTCCTTGAAAAGACCTGATCTAAGTAGTGAACAGGTAACATTACAGTTCCCAATGTCTTCTTACTCAGCACCCACAGCATAATTGTACTGCTCAGATAGCATAACTTGAATATAATAGAACATGCTTTTATGTGTCTGGCAGGCTGATAGACTACACCTTTCCATTAAGTGACAATTCAAGGAAAGCAGTTAAATCACAGGGTAGCGTGGGAGTGAAATGAAATGGCCACTGACACACTGCTTTTCTCAGGCAGACTCTCATAGCCAACACCCAAACTATGGGAGCCACAAATTGTCCGCAACTTATAGGCTACCCTGATGTCGCAGATATTTGATACCTATGAAGAGGTTCTTGGTCTCTCTACCAAGACAATGCACGACAGGTTTGATAAGAACAACAAGAGGCTGAGGAGTGAGTAGATCACTTACAAGTAATTCTTAAAACATGGTCAACACTTCAGGTCTCATTCTGAAATGTTGACTGTTTATTCCTGTCCATAAATGTTGCCTAATCTTTTGAGTTCCCCCAGCAATTTTATGTACATTGCTCTGAATTTCCAGCACCTGCAGATTCTCTTGTGTATTAAGCGATAATTTTACTTGAAAGCAGAGGTCCACAGAATACCAATGACCTAGAGAACATGTGGAGTCTGGAGACACCATAGGAGGCTCAGCAACTCACTAAAAGCCAAAGCATGTCTGAATTTTGCAACAAAAGCAATCTATGGTCAATCCGATTGGGAGCCAAGAATGAGGGTAAAGTTATTAGGAAGAAAGAGGTAGTTATTGGTGCTGGAAGGAACATTACAAAGACTTTGTTCTTGACTCTCCCCTATTTGGGCTGGATTTACTGAGTGACAAGTAGTCATGGAAACAATAATTACATCAAACATGACCAGTTCCACTAATAATAAAACTCAGTGGTGAAAAGCTACTTAAATTCTCAGTCCTATAATTCACAGCTGAAACTGAAAGGGCTGGTGGTGTTGTCGAAGATATATTAAGGTTGAGTGGTGAAGTTGGGGTGGTTGGAGGGGAAAGGTGGAATTGATGGAATTGTGGGTGTCCATGTAATATTGTTTAATGGTTAGCATGTACATAGTGGGTCGAAGGGTCTGAATCTGTGATGTATAACTCAAGATTCTGTGGAATTCATTGCCACAGTTGACTGTAAAGGCCAGGTATTAGCTATATTTAAGTTGAGGCTGTTAGGTTCTTGATTAATAAAGGTGTCAAAGGCTTTGGGGAGAAGGCAGCAGAATGGAGTTGAGGGGATAATAGATCAGTCATGATGGAATGGCAGAGCAGGCTCAACTTACTCAATGGCCTAATTCTGCTCCTATGTCTTATGGTTTTATGATTGCAAGAATGCCATAATGAGAGTCAAAGAACAAAAACGGGCCCTTAAGCCCAGCTAGTCTGTGTTGAACCATTAATCTGCCTATTGCCATCACCCTGCACCTGGACCATAGCCCTCTCATCCATGTGTCTATCCAAATCAAACCGACATCCACCACTTGTGCTGACAGCTCGTTCCACCCTCTCACCACCTTCTGAGTGAAGAAGTTCCCCTCATGTTCCCCACAAACACTTCACCTTTCATCCTTAAACCATGACCTGTAGTTGTAGTCTCACCCAACCTGCTTGCATTTACACTATTTATACCCCTCACTTTTGTATACCTCTATCAAATCTCCCCTCAATCTTCTAAGTTCAAGAGAATAAAGTCCTAACCTATTCATTCTTTCCCTATAACTCAGGTCCTTAAGTGCTGGCTTCATCCTTGTGAATTTTCTCTGTATTCCTTCAACCTTATTTATATCTTTCCTGTAGGAAGGGTAACCAAACTGCACCTAATGCCCCTCTGCATTATCTTATATAGTTTCACCATAACATCCAGTACTCAATACATTGATCTATGAAGGCCACTGTGCCAAAAGGCTATCTACCTGTGATGCCACTTTCAAGGAATTATGGATCTGTGTTCCCAGAACCCTCTGTTCTACAACACTCCTCAGTGCACTGCCACTCCCTATGAACGATCCACCATGGATGGTCTTCCCAAAGAGCAACACCTCAGAATTGTCTGCCTTAAATTCTATCTGCCATTCTTCTGCGAGCTTTGATAGTCTTCCTCACTGTCCACGACTCCCCAGTCTTGGTGGCATCCGCAAATTTGCTGAGCCAGTTAACCTCATTATCAACAAGATCATTGACGTAGATGATAAACAACAACGAACCTAGCACTGAACCCTGCGGCACACCATTAGTCACCCGCCTCCAGTCAGAGAGGTACCATCTCCTCCTGTGAAGCCAATGACTAATCCAATTTACTACCTTATCTTGAATACCAAGTGACTGAACCTTCTTGACCAACCTCCCATGCGGGACCTTGTCAAAGGTCTTTATATAGTCCATGGAGCCAACATGCACAGCTTCATCAACTTTCCTAGTAATTTCCTCAAAAAACTCTTATTAGATTAGTTAGGCATGACCTTCCATGCACAAAGCCATGCTAACTATGCCTAATCAGTCCCTATCTGGGATCATAACCACCAGCAAGAATGAAGACAAGTTTGACTGGAAACCTCAGAAATATAGGGAAAATATCAGTTGTCTCCTTGCAGTGGCTGAAGAGATGCCTCATAAATAACAGTGTGGATTCTATCCATATAGAATCATGAACATCACTATAACGATATGTTACAGTTCTGTGGATATTGAAGAAAAGGACGATATCCAGTAAAATTGCCTTCTTCAACTCAATGCAATATTTTTGTCTTTTTTAATCTTTTTTGAATAGCTTCCAAAGGTCTAGAAAATCTGTTGAAGAACGAACGGCATACTAGATTAACTTTTCTTTTTAAATACAAAGAAGTCTGCAGATGCTGGAAATCAAAAGCAACACACACAAAACTCTGGAGGAACTCAGCAGGTAGGTCAGCATCTATGGAAATGAACGAACAGTCAACGTTTCAGGTGGAGACCCTTCTTCAGGACTGGAAAGGAAGGGGGAAGGTGACGAGGTAAAAAGGTGGTGGGGGGGGGGAAGGAGTAAAGCTCAAAGGTGATAGCTGAAGCCATGTTGGTGGAATGGAAGGAATCTGATAGGAGAGGGGAGTGGGCCATAGGAAAAAGAGAAGGAGGAGGGGATCTGGGCGGGTGGACGGGTGCTAAGCAGGTGAAAAGAAGTATGAGGCCAGAATGGCGAATAGAGGATAAGAGGAGGTGGGAGGGAAAAATTTAATTAATGGAAGGAGCAATTGATGTTCATGCCATCAGGTTGGAAGCTTCCCAGCTGGAATACAAGTTGTTGTAACTATTGGCACAAGAAACGATGGATTAACATGTCAGGACAGGAAAGGGAATCAGAATTAAAATGTTTGGCCACCAGGAAGTTCCACTTTTGGTGGATAGAGGGGAGATGCTCAAAAGCTAAGATTATTTTTTAACTGTCTGTCTGGACTGAATCGGCCAAAGAAAGTCTTCAAGTGAATACATAGAGAATTTTATGAGAAGAATCTTGGCAATTTCCTAGTCTTTATTAACAGGGATAAAAAGTGATTGGAATGTAAACCCTTGGGAACTTTACCACTTTAGAAGCACAAGATCAACTTGTCTATGTTACAGGGCATGAGAGGAAATAATTTGTGACAATAGACTTGTGGTGGTTTGACAATTTTGTAAGGAATTCAGGTGGAACAGTCCTTATCTGAAATTCCACATCTGAAAACCTCTGAAGACTGAGAACGTTTTTGAGTGCTGACATGTGACAAATGGAGAATTCCATAAGGCACAGGGAAGGTTTCCAGGCAATACACAGGTCTCTGTGTGCCACAGACAGTTCTGAGAAGTGAGCTGATACATATAATGAACAGGAGTTAATGAAAAGTAGAAAAACACTGCATGAAGCAAAAAATAGAGATCTCAATTGTGTATCGAAAGTGGGTTTGTCAGTGTTGGAATGACCAGATGTCGCTTAATGGAATTCTGACCATGAAACAAACCAAGGACTATCAGGACAAATTGAAAATTGAACTTAATTGTGAATATTCAGCAGGGTGGTTGCAGAAACTTAAGAAACGGCACAGCATTATTTTTTTAAAGACCTGTGTTGATAAAGCACCTGCTAGTCATGAAGCAGCAGAGAAATTCATTGATGACTATCAAAATCATCACTGATGAAAATCTAACACACTGAATGGCTGCATCAGTACATACATGTAAAGTGCAAGATAAAGGCTGCTTAGGGTTGCATATAAATTCAGAATTAGGAATGATGGCGATGCCCAGCAGCCACTGACTGTCCACCTAGGGAGATGAGGAAGTGATAGCTTACCTTTCTGATGGTTGGCCAGCTGGTGTCACAATGGCATCAGTGGCAGATTCCGGAGCGAAGGCTCCGGAGTTCAAATCCAAGTCGGACCACCCCCGTGCATGCTTTCCATCCATACCGGGTTGAGCTTTCAGCTAGCCACTCGGCCTCGTAAAAAAATATAAGGGTCGAGTCAGGAATTCATATCGTGACCTGGTTACTCCAAAAGGAGACCAAACCTGACACCACGCACTAGACAAGAATGGCTGACTGTCTGGTGCAACACGCTAAAAAAAACCTTTCTGATGCTTCAACGTGCACATTGTTTCATGCACAAAATTATTTAAAATATTATATAAAACTACCTTCAGTTGTTTAAGGAATGTAAATGGATTTCATGTTTAGACCTAATATAACTCATTATCATTTTCGGTGGTGCTCCAATGTGGCGGATTTGTCGAGCCAGTGTTCTCCAACTTTAAGCATGTAATGAACAAATGCCGTCCGTGCTGTCCACCTAGGGAGTTCTCATCCGTGATCCTCACCTTAGTTTACACACTACCAGTGGCTGACGATAATCAAGTTCTTGAGGTACTGCATGATGCCATCACCAAACAAGAAACAATCTATCCCAAAGCATTTCCCATATTAACTACACTATCTACCTCTGACTTTATAAGTGCCTGTTTTGCTATGACTTCTGCCCTTTCATTACCCATACACACACGTGTGGCAGGCACCAATCAAAACTTGCTACCATTCCCACATTCTCCAAAACAGATAGATTACAACACACTTCCATCAACAAGTTAGGTCCCTCTGAACGCTTCAGTTCCAATCTCTGCAGTACTGTGGCAGAGTCTAAGCAGATCACAACCCTGTTTGGCTTGACTTGTTCAACCCATTACCAGACCAATGATAATAACCATAAATTCTACTTTATAGGCAGACACCCCATCTTCAGCCTTTTCCCCGCCTCAACATTAAACCAGGGGATAAATATCCTTGAGCCCACCTGATTACAAACTTGGTCTTGAGGACCATCTGTAGAGATAGGCAAGAAAGAAATACACTGCTGCCAGATACCCTCTCACCACCTACAAGACCCTGTCTCTCCACTAGTAACGTCAAATCTATTCCTATATCTGGAAATTTCCATAGTGGAAATCCCGGCCAGGCCACATTTGGGCTAATTCTCAAATCCAAAGCCATACTCCTACACATATTCCCTAATAATCTGACCAGATCATCTACCAACTCTGTTAGTATATTCCAGTGACCCATTAAATCAGAACATGTGAAATGGGACACCACCCCACCCTACCCTACTAAGGAGGTCCGAATGCAAGGCTCAGTCTTTCTCTCCAAAGGTCACAAGGTATCTCACCTAGTTGAGGTGGTCATGAACAGTCCACTACAGATTCTAAGTGCACTAGCCTGCAGAACATCCAACTTATACAAAACTCAATGAGCAGCCATCCCATAAATTATACAACCTTAATCCAGACAAAAAGCATAATAAAGCACAATAAATTGACAATAGCACACTCCTAGAAGCTCTCCAGTCATACCCAGCCTACACAGTGCATAAGGTTAATGAACCACTGACATTTATCCTCCAAAAATTTTATGTGTTCTCAAGTCAGTCTCGCATCCAGCCATAGCTCCACATGTTTAAACACAGAAATGTAGTCAGCAAACACTCATACAGAGCAAGCTAATTATAATCCAGCCCATGTTTCTGAGTAAAAACCATATACTTAAACAGAATATTTAAAACCCTAGTCCAAAGACTATTCTTCCATCGCTGATAATGCTACTTGCACAGACCTTACCACATAGGCAGTATTACAAACTCTTCTCCACATCAGCATATAAAGCCAAACCTAAGTCAGGCCCAACACCATCAAAGGTATAATTAATCATCGGATTAAATAATATTGGACCAATAACACTACCCTGGGGGTGTGGAGGGGGTCACATAATCTACCGCAAATTCTAATGACACTTCCATACCCACCCTTCCTCTAAATGACCAATCAAACAAAAAGTCCAATATCCAGTTGTAAAGCCTTCCACCAATACCAAGCTTACTCAGTTTAATCAAAAGCCCCTCCCTCCATAGTATATCAAACCTTTTCAGTGTTCAAACAATGCCGTAGCTACTGATTCTTTCACTGTAAAAAGCTCTCTGAATGTCATTTTCCTGTGGTACAAGGGCATTATAAAGAACAAAGAAAAACAAGGAACAATACAGCACAGTACAGGCCATTCAGCCCACAATGTTGTGCTGACCCTCAAACCCTGCCTCCCATATAACCCTCCACCTTAAATTCCTCCATATACCTGTCTAGTAATCTCTTAAATTTCACTAGTGTATCTGGCTCCACCACTGACTCAAGCAGTGCATTCCACGCACCAACCACTCTCTGAGTAAAAAACCTTCCTCTAATATCCCCCTTGAACTTTCCTCCCCTTGCCTTAAAGCCATGTCCTCTTGTATTAAGCAGTGGTGCCCTGGGGAAGAGGCTGGCTGTCCACTCTATCTATTCCTCTTAATATCTTGTATACTTATACGTAGAGCTCCTTTTGCAAAACCCACATTGGTAGCAACTAAGTAATTTTCTCTTCTCTAAAAGGAACATCAGCCTAATTACCCCATCATTTCCTCCATTATTTTACACAGTGAAAAGGTGAGAGGACTTTAGTTGCTTGGCAGCATTGGATCCTTCCCAGGTTTAACAATAGGCAGCACCACAGTTATAAAACTCAAGCAACTTCTTTAGGGTCTGCCTCAGGCAGGTGCTGGAGCATATGATAGCTTCCCATATCCTGTCCTCGGGCTGTAGTACTTGCATTATTGACAGCAAATTTCAATTCAGCCAATATAAAGTCATCGTCCACGGCACTCTCAAACAGCTCTTATTTCTCACAAATCTTCCCAATGTCTATCAAAATACACTTATTATACTCCTCCCCTAAATTGTTTAGTCAACATTGCAAACATGTTTTTAGACATTCTGCCTTTTCTTTAACCACTGCAGCCAAATTTCAATTTTCCAGTTACACTGGAACCTGGTTATAACCTCTGCCACCATTCATTTTCTTTGGAATTGTCCACACCACTGTTAGACTAGTTTCCCTCTCAACTGATGAGCAAAGTCACCCTTTTAGCATTCTTAATAACTCTACTGCTACGCTCTTTTCTTCTGAAAATTCACCAACGCTTCTTCCGTTCACCTACATTTCAAAACTCAAAATGCCCGCCTCCAGTTTCTGATAGCCTCTCTACATTCCTATGTTGAAGGAACACATTCCTTAGCAGCTGTCCTGGACACCGAAGGAATATCTTGATGAACTCCCTCATCAAAAACCTGAAATTATACTCTGATCGTCTTCTATGGTACCATCTAGAGACAATTGGTCAAACAATTTATCACACTGAACGGAACTTTTTGCTCAGTTTTTCCTCTTAAAACACTGTTTAGTCTCAGAACTCAAATTCTGACACTGAACCCACAATACACAAAACTAGGAAATGATCACCACCCATGCAATCAGTCATACCAGCTACTAAGTCCAGCAAGTGGAGCAGAGACAAAACTCAAGTCCAGCCAAGAACCCTAACTTTTAGCAACATCCGCCCTTGTCTCTATTCCATCGCATAAATAACCTAAATCATATTCTTCCAGAAACTCCTCTACTGCCATCCCATTAGCGTCTGTAGCCTTACTGCCCCCAAACTACTGTATGCATCAAAGTTATCATCAATATATAACCTTACCAGAATAAGTTCCCACCATCATCGCCAACCCTTCCACAGACAGCTCCCAACATTGATTATAAAAGTTCACAATTCTGATCCCACCCTGTAGATGTAATAATTCAATAATTACACATTCAGTATTCTCCAGAGAAGGCAAAATTCTGTACAATAAACCCTCCCTCACAAAGGTGACCCACCCTCTCCCCCTCCAACAGCTATATCACATCTCACAACCTCATAACTCTGAATCTTAAACAATCTATGTGATTGTAACCAAGTTTCTTGTACACAAATAACACTCAAGAGGACACCAAAACCAACAACATATGTTTTAAATTCCTGTTGTTTGGCTAACAGATTTCTTGCATTCCAATGAAGAACTGTAAGTTGATCAGAAAAGGTCAATGTGAAGCACCGTGTGTACAATTACCTTCCACCACCAGCCCATTCCCTCCACTATCAACCCCCAATTCTCTCCACCACCAGCCCATTCCTCCACTATCAACCCCCAATTCTCTCCACCACCAGCCCATTCCCTCCACTATCAACCCCCAATTCTCTCCACCACCAGCCCATTCCCTCCACTATCAACCCCCCAATTCTCTCCACCAGCAACCCATTCCCTCCACTATCATCCCCCAATTCTCTCCACCACCAGCCCATTCTCTCCACCACCAGCCCATTCCCTCCACTATTAACCCCCAATTCTCTCCACCACCAGCCCATTCCCTCCACTATCATCCCCCAATTCTCTCCACCACCAGCCCATTCCCTCCACTATCAACCCCCCAATTCTCTCCACCAGCAACCCATTCCCTCCACTATCATCCCCCAATTCTCTCCACCACCAGCCCATTCTCTCCACCACCAGCCCATTCCCTCCACTATCAACCCCAATTCACTCCACCATTAGCCCATCCCCTGTACTATCAACCCCCAATTCTCTCCACTACCAGCCCATTCCCTCCACTATCAACCCCCAATTCACTCCACCATTAGCACATCCCCTGTACTATCAACCCCCAATTCTCTCCACTACCAGCCCATTCCCTCCACTATCAACCCCCAATTCTCTCCACCATTAGCCCATCCCCTGTACTATCATTCCCCAAATCTGCTCTATGAAGTTCTACAGTAACTGCCGTCAAACCCGAATACCTTGAAGCTGCATCCACCAGTATCCTGAGTCTATCAGTTTTCTCTCCCACCTGTACTGTTGCATTAACCATGTCACATAGAAGCTCAGGAAAATCTGATTTTTTGAAGAATCAATACCACTGGATGCCTCACCTCCCACACTCACTGCCTACATATCCTCACTCCATGGTCTTCCTCCATTTGAATCCCTGTTAGTGTCAATTTTAACCTGATACCCAACAGATGTAGAGGAATCAAATCTTCTGCGAAAGAACCATTACAGGCTATCTTCAACTTCTGAATTACCCAAGCCTTTTGTAAAACAAGGCAACCTAAATAAGCAGCATTATCAGCACCGCCACAGTTGCGCGTCTTGCCTCAGTGCCGGCCTCACCTTGGCATTTTGCACATTGCAATATCCCCCTGCAAGAAGCAGCAGAGCGTCCCACTCGTTGGCACTTAAAACGCCACAACAGTGGATGCTCATGTACTCTGACAGAATAACTAATACAACCTATGTAGACTTTTGATGGTCGCAATTCATCAGAAAAACACAACAGAACAGACAAACTGTTACATTTTCCCTTCTCTCAGAGTCGGTAATCTCTTTGGCAGAACTACTTTACCCCCTCCCAGATTGTCCCTAATATCTTCCATTGATATACAGGGGTACACCTGAACTAACACCCCAAATCTTTGTTTCTCCCCTTACCAAAGTATTTTCTCCTGGTTTAAATCAGCACATGTAATCAACACCCTACCTTTGTTAAGACGTACTGCTGATTTTACTTTACCACTTGTCAGAATTAAAAGTGGAAGTAATCTTTACATTGAAGTCAGCATCATCTTCTACCCCAGTCCTAATGAATCTTCACAGGGCAACCCTCCTTATCCAAACCCATTCCTTCCCTACTCATTTTCCTTATATTTCTTGCCAAATTCCATTCCATGCCATCATTTAACTCCCCATCTGAACTTCCCACCTTAGGCTCCTCTCAGTCACATTATAGATGGTTCAAACTGTTAGCGGTCTCTCCCAGCCAAAATTTACACCTCACAGTCCAATCGCTACACTTCCCTGCTATTCCAAACTCATAGCTGAAAACTCATTCTTCTTCTTTTGAATTTTAATGGCAGTTAGCAGTCCAAATTAAAGGTGCATTATTGCCAGCAACGGGTCTGGAGTGTGGTGTAGTGAATTGGGATGTAAAAGCCTTCCTACTTCTTTTTTCCAAGTAAAACTAAATTACTCCAAAAGTCCTATAGATTATAAATTGTGAAATATGATACTGTGAATTAAAGTCACTCCCATAAAGCTTTTAAATGAAAACTACCAACCGTCAAGGATTGTAATGAAGCCAGCAGTTGATTTCTTTCAACCTTTAGATGCTCCACACTAATTATATGCTTCAACTGTTTCATAATGATAAAACCCACACAACCCAGAATGATGCTTTCCAACAAGATATAAAGAATAGTTAAGCATAGCATGCCCAATTGTAAGTCAAGTCAATATAATTCCTTCTCTTCTTGTTTTACCCCCTTCGCTCATAAACTCAACATTTCTTATGTATTCTATAAAGGGTCTTGCCTCATGCCCTCTATGTTATCTCACAAGTCTTGCCATAGCCCCCTAATTCTTAACCCTACCAACCCCTTAACTTCAGATTTGCTAAGTGGAAGAATTGAACCTCTTGCCTATGTCTGAATGCTTTTGTGCATTGTTGCCACCACATGATTGGCTGGTTAGATATATGTATTAACATGCTGGTATACAGGAGTATATAATAAATCTTCCATTGCACCTGGGAAGTTCCAAATTGATTTCAAGAGAGTGGGGAAAACCAGGCCCCGGTGAGTTTAAGGGAGTGTAATAACAGGGTGCAAGTGAATTTATAGGGAGTGCAAGAACCAGTGTGTTAGAGGTGAAATGATCAGCACCTGGCTAGATCAATGCTAAATAACTGGGATGTCCAGATAATGGAACAATGAGTGATTGGAATGTTACTGCTCACTAATTCATCAGGTCCTCCAGATTCCAGTCCAGAACTGATCAGCGTACAGACTGTGAGTCATTGCTTTTATAGCTCCTGTTACCAGCATAACTTAGTCTTCAAACAGCAGGTATTTCCACGTTCACATCTCTTGTAAAAACAATGGCGGAATTAAAATGTTCTTAACTGTTCATCTTGCATTTCTCCATCTTCAATCAGACTTTGTGTCCATAAGCCCAAGAGAAAACCAAATCTTCTTTGCAGGGATTCAAATAGTTAACATTTCGGGCTTAGACCGTTCATCAGGATTTGCTCTGGATTTCCAGCATCTGCAGAATCTCTTGTATTCATGTTTAGATCTTTCCATGTTTAATTTGCAATTTCTCAGATTCAGCTTAGTTGATTGTTAGACCTACATGCCTGTGGACAGTGCAATTCCACGCCCGCTTGAACCTCACAGAGTGACCTGCACGTCTGCTAATGGTAAATACAATAATAAATACAATGATGAGCAGAAAACACCAGAATGGTGCAAAGAATGTATTCGATCCGAAGAAGGGCAAAAATAAATGCTGAAGTGACAATGAAGGAGTAGCTAAGGGAGGTAGAATCAAGAGTCCAAGAATGTGGCAGCAACCGTCAAGAAGGGGATGTGAAGAAGTTCAGAAGTCTGAAACTGTAACTGAAAAATCACTCACTTGGCTTAGTGTATAAATGGTACATCCTACATTCAAGGCAACAAATGCTGGAGGAACTCAACAGGTCAAGCAGCATCTATGGAAATGAAGGAACAGTCGACATTTCAGGATGAGACCCTTCATCAGGACTGAGAAGGGAGGGGGAAGATCCCAGATTAAAAAGGGTGGGGAGGGGAAGGAGGCAAGCTGCAAGGTGACAGGTGAACTCAGGAGGGTGGGAAAGGGCAAGAGCTGGAGAAGAAGGAATCTGATAGGAAAGGAGAGTGGACAATAGGAGTAAAGTAAGGACAAAGGAACTAGGGAAAGTAATAGGCAGGTAAGAAGTAAAAGGTCAGAGTGGGGATAGGTTGGAATTTGTTTACTGGAAGGAGAAATCAATATTCATGCCATGAGGTTGGAATGTACCCAGATGGAATATAAGGAGTTGCTCCTCCACCCTGAGGGTGGCCTCATCTTGACACAAGAGGAGGCCAAGGGCCAACTCATCAGAATGGGAATCGAAATTAAAATGTTTGGCCACTGAGAAGTCCCTCTTGTGGCAGATGGTGCGGAGGTGCTCGTCAAAGTCAAATTTACAATGGGTCCCACCAACGTTGAGGAGGCCGCATCTGAGCAGCAGACATACTAGACGACCATTCAAGCTTTACGTGGGCAGGTTATACAAGGTTTCTGCCATTGTATCCCGCATGGAGATCTTGCACACTCCTTTGTAATCATGCTGCGATAAAAGTGACCTGTCACTGCAGTTATAATATTGTCATATGATTGTGGAGAAAGGAAACATGTGAAAAGCAAATCATGTTTGACAAACGTGCTCGAGTTCTTTGAGGATGTGACAGGACGTGTTGATAGAAAGGAACCTGTAAGTATTGCCTATTGCGTTTTCCAAGAGGTATTTGACAGGGTACCACATAGGAGGCTGGTACACAAATTAAAAGCCCACAGTATTGGATGAAGTGTATCAACATGGATAGAGAGCAAAGAAGTGGAATAAATGGGTCCTTTTCAGCCTGAAGAGACTTAACTAGTGAAGTAACTCTTGACCTAGAGGAAGAAACAAAAAATAACTTTTTGAAGTTTGGTCAACGGCAAAAAATTAGGCAGAAAGCATGCTGTAATGAGGAGGCTGTGATTTTGCCACAGGATATAAATGGACTGAATGACCAAGCAAACGCCTGGTAAATGGAGTTTGACTTGAGAAGTGTGAGGTCATGCGTTTCAGTAAGAGAATTCAACCGACAGATCAGATTCAAGGTTCAAGATTGTTTAATGTAATTTTCCCATACAGAAATGCAAAGGGGAACAAAATAAAATTGTTATTTTTGAACTGAGGCAGCACAAAAAAGCCATAAGAAGATTAAAATAAAAACACAACATTAAAAAAAAACACAATAAATATAAATACACAACATAGCATATATACATAGATTGGTTGCATGTCCATAAAGTAACTTGACTTTGGAGGGAAGTGATAAAGTAGTAGTGGTTGAGGGTGCGGAGTAGTGAGTTAGTTGGTGTAGATGTTGATTAGCCTTACTGCTTGGGGAAAGTAACTGATTTTGAGTCTGGTGGTCCTGGCATAGATGCCACATAGCCTCCTTCCTGATGGGTCCATGCGCAAGCTGGGTAGGATCCCTCATGATATTGCTGGCCTTTCTCCCGCACCTTTTTGTATACATTTTCTTGATGGTGGGTAGGCTAGTACCGGTGATGTATTGTTCAGTTTTGACTACACTGTTGTACAGCCTTTTTGTCCACCGCCATGCAGTTTCCGTACCATGCAGTGATGCAGCACGTTAGGGAGCTCCCTAATGCACATCTGTAGAAGGACTTAAGTGCTGATGTACATAATCAATCCCAGTTCAGCCTGCTCAGAAAGTAGAGGTGTTGGTGAACTTTCTTGATTGTGTAGGATGTGTTCTGGGACCATGAGAGGCTGTGTGAGACGTGCACTCCCAGGAGGTTGAAACTGCTCACAGTTTCCGATACTGTTTCCGCTGAGGGTTGTGAGTGGCACCAGTCCTCGTGAAGTCGTTAACCGTTTCCTTTGTCTTGTTGATATCAAGGCAGAGGTTACTTGCCTGCCCCAAGGCTTCGAGCTCTTCCACCTCCTCTCTGAAGGCCATCTTATTGCTGTTGGTGATGAGCCCCATCACTATCACGTCATTGGAAAACTTGACAATGTCATTACTCGGGTCTTTGGCTGTGCAGTCACGTGTTAGCAGAGTGTACAGCAATGGGCTCAGCACACCACCCCTGGAATGCGCCCATGTTCAGGATGATGGGGAGGGAGGAGTGGTTTTGCATCCTGACTATCTGAGGTCTGTTAGTTAGGAAATATGTTAATGATCTAGGTCAGAGGAGACTGGCCAGATTGATCCAAGCTGACAGGGAGGTAACAGTAACTCAAGTAACCATGCGTCCAAAGTAAACACGAGGAGTTCTGCAGATGCTGGAAATTCGAACAACACACACAAAACGCTGGTAGAACACAGCAGGCCGGGCAGCATCTACAGGAGAAGCACTGTCGACGTTTCAGACCGAGACCCTTCATCAGGACTAACTGAGTTGTTAGTCCTGACAAAGGGTCTCAGCCCAAAACGTCGACAGTGCTTCTTCCTATAGAGGCTGCCTGCCCTGCTGTGTTCCACCAGCATTTTGTGTGTGATGCATCTAAAGTGTTGTGCAGAAAACCATTCTCTGAATGCACAAGCCATTGATCCTTGAACTGGATGGGCTAGAGCAGCAGAAGAGCATGAACATACACTCAGTGGCCACTTTATTAGGTACATGAGGTATCTAATAAAGTGGCACTGATTGTACGTCCTATTAAATTCACTGCAAATCAATTTAACATTGGCAGAAAATATTTATTGCACCAGAGCACAATTAGTATTTTACTGCAATGAAGAGAGCAAACATTCAACTTTCCCCACCAATGCTGTTAAATAATCTTTATAAATGCCTGCCTCAGATAGTATAGACTGTGAGAATATAGGAAATAGTCCCACACCGCCAACCTTTCAACCAAGGCATCTTAGAGAGCAGAAGGCAGCTATTCAAAAAAAGAAATCAATAAACTCTTCATTTAGTCTCATTCCCCATTCCAATTTCTCAGTAATTAGTTACTTGCTTGTCTTCTGTCAATATCATCATATGTCAAACCTCCTTTGACACAAAGTTTCTCGTAATTCATAATCTTTCATTACCAACCCAAAAACAGAAATTGCTCCCTCTCTGACATCCTAAGTCTAGCTTATTAAATTTTAAATATCTCCATCATATGTACTGAACCATATGCTCTCCATGCAGAAAATAAATCTATATGCCAAAAAAAATGACTGTGGGTAACTAATAGATTGATTGTTTAAAACAGTACATCAGACATTAACTAAAAAAGTGAAACGGATCCTCTTAGGAAAAATTGTGAGAACAAGAGGGATGACAAATCAGATGAGGGCTAAAAAGAAATGTTTGGAAGGAATATTACCATGACACTAGTACTTCAATTTACATTAGGAAATCTTGGCTATTCAAGAGCAAATGTGGATCCTTGTAAACAAAGAATGGGGATGCTACAAGGAAATGATGGTTCTACAGAAGACTGCATCGCTGTGTTTGAGTTGCTCTTCTCTGAAAGCCTCTGTTTTTAAGCAGTCACTCTGTTCAGAAGATTGCTGTCCTCGGAAAGCCGCTGTGTTAGGTCACTCTCCTCGGAAAGCCACTGTGTTAGGTCGCTCTCCTCGGAAAGCCGTTGTGTTCGAGTCGCTTTCATGTAGTTCACAACAGTGGTCTTCCCGGAGCTGCATAAGGGGTTATACCCAACAGTGAACCAAATGACCAGGCGAAGTGATAGTCGTGAGGGGAGAGCTGGGGTAACCCAAGATGAGAGGAGCGATGGACGAGTCGATAAAGAGGAATTGGATGGACTTGCGGTGCTATCTGATGCTCATGTGCATCACCTGTGTGCACGCTTTGACGTCCGAGACCCAGAAGTGTGGCTATCAATGGCTGTGATGCAGCAGAGGTGAGAAATAAGCTTGATAAGGAGCCCAAGCTGCACACACAGAGTCCAGTCCAGGAAGTTGCATTCTGTGTTTGAATTAACCAGTGCCTCCTGTGCATGCAGAGCTGTCAAGAGTGTGGGGAGTTGAGAGAGTGAGCACTGGGTTGAGTAGCCAGGGCAAACTTGTCAGATAGGAGGCACTTCACCTCTACCTGGAGGCACTGTTTCCCAGATGCATTTGATGCATGGGTGGTTGGCTGCTTTGCGGTAGGCTCACAAGTTGTTTCTCCATGGTGCTCACAGGGTTTAAGGGAGCTCTCCCTAACAGCATGAGTTCTGGAGGCTTCGCTGAGGAGGGTCCTGCAGCAGTTGTGGGAATGGAACCGGAAGCCTGGCTGATGATCTGGAGGGTCATTCCGTAAGACGCTTGTCAAGAGGGAGAGCCAGAGTGATGAGGGTTTTGAGGTTAATGGGCATCTCCCAGATAGACAGTTTGTCTTTCAAGCACTTCAGGAGGCCGTGATGGTACTGGGCCAACTGTGCTTCCACATTCCAACCACTCCCTTCCATGACGGTCCTGAATTCCACCATGTAATCCGGCACTGAGTGCGAGTCTTGACACAGATGAAGTTTCTGATCTGCTGCTTCCCTTCCACTTCCTAGATGGTCGAAAACCCAGCGCATCTCAACAGTGAAATCGCAATATCTATGGTACATTTTGGCTTAATTAGGCGGCTGCTCCATTTGGCTGAGTTTTCATGAAAATTGTTAAAAAGGTATAAAAAAGATAAACTACCATTTAATTGAGTAACAAATTGTGTATTTAAATGAAATAGAGAACAAATTAAAACACTACTTATATTACTACAGTACTATAAAAATGTATTAGTTCCCAATAATTATCGATGGAAGAATTCATCCAGTGTATGCTGTTGTGTTATCTTGATTGTCTATAAGTGAACGTCAGCACAGATAACTAGCTCAGATAATTGACTACCTTCATACAATGCTTTTGATGATTGTATCCTCCAAATCTTCACTTTTGAGGCGATTGTAACATTCAAGGCGATTGTTGTTGCTTCCAAATTCTTCACTGTTCCTAACTTGTTGAAGTAGTGCAATCATTTCATTTTCACTCCCCGGCCATTTCTCTCAATGAATGCTTGAATCCAAAGCGAGCAGAGTAGTTCAAAATTGCCTTCCTGCTTATTTCTCGCCAGCTATCAGTGACAAAAATCGCTGCTTTTTGAGCTCAAAGACGAGCAACTGACGGCATTAAAAATTTTGCTCTAAACACGGTGCAGTGTCTAATGGCCACACAAATGTATACTGCTAATGCCAGTTAGAAATAGTCTGGCAGCAGTCTCCTACCTCAAATGAAACAGCATAGATTCCCAAATAATTTAAAGGGAATCGCAGTAATTTTCTTGATTAGTTTTTGTTCTTTATGAGTTATCCAAATAAGGGGATATATATAAAATGAGAATTACAGGAAGATGTTTCCTGCCTGCTGCACCTCCAACAAAGCCCTTAGGTCTGCAGGGCCATCAGCCAGGGACCACCACTCACTGATGCTTCACTCCTTTAGCCATGGTACCTCTTCAGGTGGTAGAGCAGTGGCAGGGACATCTCTACAACTTCCAGTGGGGTTAGTTGGTCCCCAATTTCTGTCTTTCCTCAGCCACAGCTAAAAGCTGCCCTTTCCTGCCTCCTCAGCCAATTCTCTAATGGGCTCCTGCACCTCGCTCCAGTCATTGCCCTATCACAGAGTAAACTTGTTATCAATGAGCCAATGAAGCCCTGGCATCCTACCTCCACAGGGTAGGTGATGGTCCTCCAGCCAGCTTCCTATCACTCAGCTGCCAGGTTTGAGTACTTCTGCCTCTTCCGCTCATGAGCAGCCTCCACTCCTTCCTCCCATGGGATGGTTAACTCAATGAGGAGGACTCTCTTGGCAGCTGTGGACCACGATACTATGTCTGGGTGGAGAGATGTAGTGGTGATTTCTGTGGAGAACTGCAGCTGTCTGCCAAGATCTGCCCTTCCACTCCTTGCATGTGGAGGGGAGCTCTTGGGTGGGTGCTTCCAACACTCTTATTAGCGCTATACAAAATATAATATTGTATTTTATCTACTCTTTCTATACTGCACAGGACCCGGAAGTAGATTGTTGTAAATATGGTCAGCTCTATCTTGGGTACTAGCCTACAAAGTACCCAGGACATCTTCAAGAGGTGGTGTCTCAGAAAGGCACTGTCCATTATTATGGACTCCAGCACCCAGAGCATGATCTTTCCTCACTGTTACCATCAGGTAGGAAGTACAGAAGCCTGAAGGCACACACTCAGCGATTCAGGAACAGCTTCTTCCTCTCGGCCATCCAATTCCTAAATAGATGTTTTTGTGCATGTATACATGGGTTCGAGGGTTGGTTTATTGTGCCTTCAGAAATCTGATGGTGAAGGAGAAGAAGCCATTTCTAAAATAATTGAAATACTTCATTGTTTTCACATCCACTTTGAAAGTCATTTCATCATTGTTTCAATGATAAGTACCTCTAAATTCTAATTCAATCCTGGCCAAGAGTAAGTGGAAAAGAAACAAGGAGTACTGAAGTGTAGTTGACTGCTACCAAGCCCTATTTGCAGGTCTCAACAGCCTGCTCTTGGGGGTTGTTTTAATGAACTGTTAGTAATGCCGATACAAATATCTGTAATAACAATTGAGTGCATGATGCAGCAAAACATAATGAAAAATAAGCATGAGTGACAACCAAAGTTTTTTGTATGCACCATGTGGTTAATATTCATTCAGAGTACAATACAGGTCTCTGTTGGATTCTGAAGACCAGTGGCATGAATATACATATGTAGGCAAGAGCAGAAATGAATAAGCTAATGCTGCATCAGGCAAACACCAACCTTCTGATGATAGCTGACAGACCTATCACTACAATACGGGTCTTTAAGTAAATTTTGCATTGCTGAGGAACTTGGTCCACTGGGTATACGAGTAACTTTTCTCCTTCTGACTTAATGAGTTTGCCATCATTTCCATTTTCACTCTGCGATTGGAATCCTAATTTTTGATTTATAATGTCACCAACTAGATCCAAATCAAAGGTGAGGAGGCCAGAAATATGTTGGAAATCTGAGCTAAGCCTGAAAAAGTAGTAAATACTTTAGCGGATAAGCAGCATGTAAAGATAGTGAAGCAGGGTTAAGGTGGGAGGTCAAAACTGGAAGCAAATTTATTTTTTTACACTTTCTCTATCCCTTCTATTCTCTGCTGGTACTTTCACTTAAAAAAACATTCTGTTTTTTATGGTGTCCAGGCATTTTTTCCACCACTGTCATTTATCATCCATTAGTAATTGACCTCATGGTGAAGATGATGTGTTGGGCAGGGAGTTTCAATACTTAGGCTCAACAACGATGATGAAACACTGATGCATTTCCAAGGAGGAATAACTTACTACTTGAGGAGTGGGGCTGGGAGAACTTTCAGCAGGTGTTGTTCCTATGCGCCTAATCCCTCCTGCAGGCAGAGTTTCCAGCTTTGGTCATGCTGCTAGAATAGTGGTGAACAACTACAGTCTATTTAGTAAATGCATCCATA
The DNA here is from genome assembly GCF_030144855.1 of Hypanus sabinus. Taxonomy (NCBI): domain Eukaryota; kingdom Metazoa; phylum Chordata; class Chondrichthyes; order Myliobatiformes; family Dasyatidae; genus Hypanus; species Hypanus sabinus. The sequence continues at coordinate 21,249,590 of NC_082730.1, read as the reverse complement.
GTTCATCATCAATGAATGGAATGAATGATTTTATTTTTTCCTTCGACAACATCCAGTAATGGCTCAATGACCAGTGAGGACCTAGGCTGTAAGATCAGACAGAACATGCAATGAGCTCTTTGGACTGTGTGGAGCACCAGAGGCATTGGGCTCTAGGCTTTTAGAGCTCCTGAACTGGCTCATTGCTGTTTAAAGAGAGTCAATAATCATTGACATTTCCATGTGTTTCTCTCAAGTAACTCATTCGTTGTAGTACGATCTCCTGGTGCTTTCTGATTAAACTTGTTAAGTTTATTTTGATAGGCTCAGGTATTCTGTATTACTTGTATTATTTAAGTGGATGCCCAATTAGCGCTAGAAGTGGGGGTCCAAGCTTTGAGAATGTTACATCTCGCAGTGTCGCTCAGCTGAGCCACTGATGTTCTGTTGGAATTCTTATGAATAAACTCTATGTTGGAGTCACTCTTTCATCCACAGTTGGGCTTCAACATTGCCAGCAGACATCGTGACAGAGGATGCCAAGTGTAATCCTTAACCCTGACTAGGACGATTAGTAGAACCATAGCTACATGTTTGAGCAACAGGGGAACAAATTTAACAAGGACTTTTCTTCTACAAAATGTTATCAAATGATGTTTTGTTGGTTCAGAGTGGAGGATTTGTCCAAAGTAAATGTTATTTGAGGCACGGTTGAGGAACCTAGAATCATGAGATGTTGCAGGCAAAAAGATAAAGGAAGGCTTTAGGAACTGAAATCGGACAGATAAAGTTGATTTAAAAAATCAGGACATAACTTACATAGGGAACCAGGAGGGCTAAAAAAAAGAGTCAAACAAGATGATTTAGATAGAAATAAGAACTCCAGGATATTTTATTCATATATTGAAAAACAATGGTGCCTCCAAGGAGCAAGTTGGTTCATTCAAGGACAAAGGACTGCATTTATGCCTGGAGCCCAAGTAGGTAAATGTATACTTTCTATCAGTATTCGCCAAGGGGAAGGACGTGGAGGATAGTGAGACAGGGAGGGGAATGCTGATAGTCTAGGAAATGCTGATATCGGAAGGAAGAGGTGTTGGGACACATGCAGAACATTAAGAAAGAAAAGTCCCCAGGGCCTAACGGGTTCTATCTCAGATTATTGAAAGTGAAGAAGATTTCTGAGATCTTGACAGAGATCTTTGTAACGTTTTTAGCAGCAGGTGGCATCCCAAAGGACTGGAGAATATTTAATGTTGTTCCCTTGTTTAAGAAGGGCAGTAAAATAAAACAGGAAATTAGGGAAATTGGCAGAGAAGATACTTAATGATAGGATCTTCTTACATCCATGTAACAAAATTGGCATGATTATGGAAACAGAGGGTAGTTCAGAAGGGATGATACTCTGAAGATCTATGACCGGTGGAGCTCCACAAGGATCAGTGCTGGGATCTCTTTCATTTGCAAATACATAAATATATGATATAGACAAATATGCTGCAAAGTTGATTAAAATCTTTTCAGTAAACACAAAAATTGATAGAGTTTAGATAGTGAGGAAATTTGTCAAAGGATTCAGCAGGCTATAGACCACTTGCTGACGTCAGTTGAGCAATTGCAATTGGTAGAACTCTTAGGATTACTTAAGTACCAAGCGACCTTAAAGTGCAAGTCTATAGCTCCCTGGAAATGATAGCACAACTTGGGTGATAAAGAAGGTACACACAATGTTTGCTTTCATCAGCTGGGGTGTTGAGTACAAAAGCTGGGAAGACATTTTGTAGCTGTATAAAACACTGGTCACATTTGAAGTATTATGTGTAGTTCTAGTTGCCAAATCAGAGGAAATATGTGTAGGCTTTGCAGAGGGCACAGAAGAGATTGGCCAGGCTGCAGCTGAGTTACAAGGAGAGGTTGACAAATTGGATTGTTTTCCCTGGAGAACTGAATGCTGAGGAATATAAAATCATGAGAGGTATAGGTAGGCTAGTTAAGGACTTTATCCAAGTTTGGAAATATCAGTTACTAGAGGGCATGACTTTAATGTGAGAGGAGGATAGATAAAGGGATAAAGAAGATTTTTTTTAAAATGCACAGAGTGGCAGAGTCTAGAATATCTTGCTGGGGAAATGGTAAAGACAGATACAATCACAACAATTAAGAAGCACTTAGACAGGCTTATAACCAGGCAGGGAACAAAAGGATAAACACTCAGTGGCCACTTTATTAGGTACAAATAAACTCCTGCTCATTAAAGCAAATATCTAATCAGCCAATCAGGTAGCAGCAACTCAATGCATAAAAGCATGCAGATAGGTTTAAGAGGTTTAGTTGTTGTTTAGACAATTGTGAGAATGGGACTTCTGGTGCAATGGCAGAGTGTATACACACAGTGACTAACCAAAAGTGCTTTTATCTTTGTAAAATATGTTTTTATATATAGTAAGACTATTCTTGACTCCAATAACTATGGGTATGACAGGTCCACTGATTCAGTGAGTTGTTTGAAGTTGCTGCCTGGGGTGTAGTAATCCCTGGCCAGCTCTTCAGAGAAACTGAGTTGGCTGTGGAATCTGAGTTGGGCCAGAGGAGGAGACAGAGTGGGTTTGGAAGAGCTGATCTGGGTGCAGGCCATGCTGCTGCCTACCACTGGAGTTGGTACCTTTGAGTTGGTGTGAAGGCAGTGAGTAGTGAAGCTGTGAGTGACTGTCTTTGATGTTTCTTTTGCAACTGCAAGACTCTGTTGGACTTTGATTGCCACAGACGATGTTTGGTGGGGAGGTAGTAGGGTTGCCTTGGTTGTAGCAAGGACTAGGCCTCAAGCTGTGGCCTTGCATTGTAGTGTGGAGCCCAGGCTCAGTTGGGTGGTGACCTCTCCCATCGGTTATCCTCTTGTGTTGGATTGATGGAATTATAGGCTGGGCTGGACTTGTCACTCAGTGCCTTCAACTAAAAATGTGTCTTATGTGACTGTTCTTCTCCCTGCCCCCCCCCCCTTACTTTCAATGCACCAGTATGTTTTTGCACCTTGGCCCCAGAGGAACACTAGCTTTTTTGGCTATATCCATATATGGTATGAATGACAAATAAACTTGATTTGATCTAAGTGACCTTGACTGTGGAATGATTGTTGGTACTAGACAGATTGGTTTGAATATTTAAGAAACTGCTGATATCTTGGGGTTTTCACACACATGTCTCTAGAGTTTACAGAAAATGGTGTTTTTTTTTTAAAAAAAAAACGAACAACAACAAACCACATCCAGTGAGCAATAATCCTGTGGGTGAAAAGGCTTTGTTAATGACACAAGTCAGAGGAGATGGGACAGATTGATCCAAGCTGACAGAAAAGCAACAGTAACTCTCATAACCACGCATTACAACTCTGGTGAGCAGAAGAGCATCTCTGATGCACAACACATCGAACCTTGAAGTGGATGGGCCACAGCAGCAGAAGACCATGAACATACACTCAGTGGTCAGTTTCTTAGGTACAGGAGGTCCCTAGTAAAGTGGAGTGCAGAGCAAATATAGGCAATTGGTATCATAGTTGGTACAGGCATTGTGAGCCAAAGGCTGTCTCCTGGCATCACTGCTCTGTTGTGTTAAGAAATATGATAAACACTAGATTTTAATCATTTCTCTGCACTTGCTAATGTTTATACTTCAATATGAACTTGAAATTATTTACAATATAGTGATTTTAGGACCTCAGGGCTTTCCAGAGCACTTTACAGCCAATTTTTTTTTGACATCTAATTACTTTTCCGACAATAGGCAAAGTGACACAGCAATGCTCTACAAACAGCCAACCAGATTTGCTTGGGCGATGTTAGTTGAGGACTGCATGCACTACAATAACTGGAGCACTATCAAACAGAGCCACAGGAATTTACATTCAGATTGTCTTTGCTTACCACCTCAAACAAATCACATGGGGTGCTTCAAATGTTTGTGTCAATTACAGTACTGTTCAAAAGTGTTGGGCACATACTGTAAGTGCAGCTAGGGTGCCCAAGACTACTGCACAATACTGCAATACTGTAGTCATTTTGTGTATTGCATTGTACTGCAGCTGCAAAACAAAATCCTGACCTATTGTGAGTGCTGATAAACCTGATTCTGATATGGGTCTCTATTGTGGACTGAAAGTGGGAAGGGGCAGGGAGAGGGAAATCGTGGTTGGAAAAATGGGAAGGGAGAGGAGAGGAGGAGGAGGAGCAGGAAGCAGAGAGACATTCTGGAATTGTTTGGAATCAAATGACCTTGCCTGGTGTCTCAGGGCTGGATGTGTCTCCACCTGCTCCCTGTCCTGCCCCTGGCGCTCCTTCTCTGCGATCTGTTCCACATCGCTTCTGCTGGTGCTCCACCTTTCCCATTCCCAACATCTTTTGCTCCCACCAGATTTGCAAACTCACTCTCTGCCCCACGTTGACAAATACAGTACTGTGCAAAAGTCTTAGGCACCCAAGCTTAACATGTGTATCTGGTCAAGAGGAAGACAGCTCCAAAGATCCATGGCCCTCAGAGGGGGAAAAAACTTGATCCTTATTTAATTGGTGACTTTTACTCCCATTTCTATGTTTGACTCCCATTTCTGGGTTTGGGTGCTGGGGTGGAAATGGGGTGCTGGGGTGTCTGATAGAAGAAGGGAAATAGAATTAGTTCTCACTCTCTTGGCCACTTGTTATAATAGCCCTCCCCTGCTTGCACATCCTCACAAAAAGCTGAAATACCTGCATCGCTGGTCACAATGAGATTGACAATGGAAGAAAAGAGCACTGGCAAACTGAAAGAATCTCACTCAATGATCCCGAACTAACTACCCACAATTATGCGAAGTATCATCAGAGAGCAGATTATCTTGGGTAGGTGTTTCATTAATTACTTAGAAGATGTGTTCTATAAAAGGACTCTCTGAATCATACATAACCATATCAAATATTGATTAAAACAGCATGCTTGTACAGAAGCCATATACTGTTAACCTGAAAAGGGGAAGAGAATATGAGAGAAAGAGACAAGCAAATCATAATCTTTTCTATGGTGAAAGTTCATGAAATTCATCAGCCAATACTCACATGCTTTTGTATCCAAAATATACAATAGAAAACTTGTTGGTAATTTGGTCAGATTCATCATTCAAAAGCCAAGCCAAATAGACAACACTGTTTGAGTAGGTTGCTAATTTTCAGACTCTGATGTACTGTACACTCAGGGTCTGCTTTATTGGTTACTTCCTGCACCTAACTAAGTGGCCACTGAGTTTACGTTCATGGTCTTTTTGCTGTTTTAGTCAATGTTTAACATGTTGTGCATTCAGAGATTACCTTCTGCAGAACAATGTCATAATGAGTGTTTATTTGAGTACTATCGCCTTCCTGCCAGCTTGAAACAATCTGGCTACCCTCCTGACTTCTGTCATTAACAAGGCATTTTGACCCACAGAACTGACATCTATTGGAATTTTTTTTGCACCATTCTCTGTAAACTCTGGAGATTGTTATGCATGATAATCCCAGGAGATCAGCAGTTTCTGAAATACTCAAACCACCCCATCTGACACCAACAATCATTCCACAATCAGTCTCTTAGATCACATTTAATCCACATTCTGGTGTTTGGACCAAACAACAACTGAACCTCTTGACCATGTCTGCATGCTTTTATGTGCTGAGTTGCCACCACATGATTGGCAGATTAGATATTTGCATTAACGAGCAGGTGTATCTAATAAAGTGAATGTATTTACCTGTGAGCAGAAACTGCCATTTGGTGGTCCAATTTTTTAAAGTTGAGAATCAAACAAGGTATGATACAGAACCTGCTTCCATAAAACATAATTAATCTGTAAACAATAAGAGCTTGAGTTGTACCTGACTTAGTAAGGTAATACTAGGGAACTTGAAAGAAAAATATAAACAAGTTTGTCTTAATAGTGGAAGAAAACAAGATCAACAGCTTTCAGAAGAGATATGTGCCATCAATGATGTATTCTGTGCAATGATTTGAAAACCAAGCAATATTGCACTCTATAGCATAAACCTTAAGTAATTTAAGACAATGTTAGATACAGTTTACTTTGAAAATACAAATCACTTAACACCAGTGGTTTAGAAACATCACCACCATTTGGAATCTTTCACGTGCAACATCTGGAATCTATAGTAAACTACTAGAGGTCAATCAATAGTTAACCATTGGATCACATCATGGTCTGGATGGTTGGGTCTTCCATAAACATCACCTTGACAAAATCTACAAGACAAACAAGAAGATGCAAGAATTGGTCCACACAGTGAATTATTTATCTGCAGAGCCACCAGTATCACAGTGCCAGTGATCCATGTTCAATCCCAGCCTCCAGTATTGTCTGCATGAAACATAGAAAACCTACAGCACAATACAGGCCCTTCAGCCCACAAAGTTGTGTGGAACATGTCCCTACCTTAGAAGTTACTAGCCTTACCTATAGCTCTCTATTTTACTAAGCTCCATGTACCTATCTAAAAGCCTCTTAAAACACCCTATCGTATCTGCCTCCACCACTATTGCTGGCAGCCCATTCCACGCACTCACCACTCTCTGAGTAAAAAAAAACTTACCCCTGACATCTCCTCTGCACCTACTTCCAAGCACCTTAAAACTGTGCCCTCTCGTGTTAGCCACTTCACCCTGGAAAAAAGCCTCTGACTATTCACATGATCAATGCCTCTCAGCATCTTATACACCTCTAACAGGTCACCTCTCATTCTCCGTGGCTCCAAAGGAGAAAAGATCAAGTTCACTCAACCTATTCTCGTATGGCATACTCCCAATCCAGGCAACATCCTTGTAAATCTCCGCTGCACCCTTTCTATGGTTTCCACATCCTTCCTGTAGTGAGACAACCAGAACTCAGCACAGTACTCCAAGTAGGGTCTGATCAGGGTCCTATATAGCTGCAACATTACCTCTCGGTTCCTAAATTCAACTCCATGATTGGTGAAGGCCAATACACCATACGCCTTCTTAACCACAGAGTCAACCTGCGCAGCTGCTTTGAGCATCCTATGGACTCGGACCCAAAGATCCCTCTGATCCTCCACACTGCCAAGAGTCTTAACATTAATACTATATTCTGCCATCATATTTGACCTACCAAAATGAACCACTTCACACTTATCTGGGTTGAACACTATCTGCCACTTTTCAGCCCAGTTTTGCATCCTATCGATGTCCTGCTATAACCTCTGACAGCCCCCCACACTATCCACAATCTTGGTGTCATCAGCAAACTTACTAACTCATCCTCCACTTCCTCATCCAGGTCACTTATAAAAATCACAAAGAGTAAGGGTCCCAGAACAGATCACTGAGGTTCCCCACTCGTGGTCGAACTCCATGCAGAATATGACCTGTCTACAACCACTCTTTGCCTTCTGCGGGCAAGCCAGTTCTTGATCCACAAAGCAATGTCCCCTTGGATCCTATGCCTCCTTACTTTCTCAATAAGCCTTGCATGGGGTACCTTATCAAATGCTTTGCTGATGTTCACATGTTCTCCCTGTGACTGTGAATTTTCCTCCTGCTGCTCTGGTTTCCTCCCACCTCTAAAGATAGGATTTTTGTAATTTATTTTTTATTGAAGTTCATCATCAAGCAAACATTTCCATAAGATGTATTTCAGACGTTGTACATATATATCATATAATCATATATATCACAAATCTCCACAAAGTATTTATCTGAGGTATACACTTATAGAAAAGAGCAGAAAGAAAAAATAAGCAAAAGGAAAAAAACTATGTACAAGTAGGGTGTGATCTTTTTTTTACAACATATTCAGTGATTTGTGATTTTTGACTTTGAAAAGCTGTTAATGAAACCATGCTTGCTCTGGGATCCCAAAGTTATTTCCCATGGTAGGGGAGTCTAAGGCAAGAGGGCACAACTTCAGAACTGAAAGGAATCCATTTAGAACAGATGCAGAGAAATTACTTTAGTCAGTGGGTGGCAGATCTGTGAAATTTTTGCCACAGGCGGCTGTGGAGGCCAAGTCATTGGATGTATTTAAGGCAGAGATAGATAGGTTCTTGATTAGCCAGGGCACCAAAGGGTATGGGTGAAAGCACGGGAGTGGGGATGACTGGAAGAATTGGATCAGCCCATGATTGAATGGTGGAACAGACTCGGTGGCCAACTTCTGCTCCTATACCTTATGGTCTAAACAACAAACGCAGGAGGGAGAGAAGAATGATTGTAAAACAAGGTCTAAGGGTTATGATTAAAATTCAGTGGCTGTTACTTTAGCACACAATTCAAACGTTGATTTTTTTTCATCTGCTGAGCATCATCGATTATGTATCACCTCCAAAAAGGACTGTAGCACTGACCGAGACTTCCTCCAACAGCACCATCTAAACACCTAAACCAAAGACCTTATCTGTCCTGAAGTACAAGGGCACCAGGCGAACAACAATCCAACACTGCAATGGTTATCCAAGCCATGCATCATCTAGCCCTGGCCTCATCCATTCTGGTTGCAGGATGGACATCTGAAGCTCCTAATTAAAAGCAACACTATGGTAACACTTTCAGTACATTGACTTTGGAGGTTGAAGTTGGAAGCTCAGGTCACCATCTCCTTGAGGGTGAGATACTAAATCCTAGTTGGCCCATTTTCAGCTCACCCCATGAATGAGATAATCCTAGAACCCACATATTATTATTAATGCACACCAGATCTAATAAGGGACTGCTTCATGTTAAGTCACTCCCAACACTGCTGTGAACAAACATATTCATTAAATATATATAGCTCCTTTTAAAGTTTTTATCAGCAACACAGTGACAACAGTGGAATGTAATCTGGCAGTAGATCTAGTTACTTCCATTGCTGAAGGAAGATTTATTTGTTTATATGGAGACTTTCCTGAAATTTGAGAACTTAAGAGTTTTAAATTTGTTTTCATGTCTTCGCATCATACACCTGAGTATTTCTATACTAATGCATTATATCGTTTACTGCACTTTTGGCATTAATATTACTTGTCAGAATATCTGGAGAAAAACTTCTTACAGTCTCTGGAAGTGCAATAAAACATATTACAAAACCCATTTTGTTTAACAACTTAAGTCATAACATCCTTGGAATTTGCACTTGTACAACAATTAGTTGTATGTTTATGGTTGAAACATAGAGTTATAGAATGCTACAGCAAAGAAATAAGCCCTTCAGATCATCTTGTGCATGCCAAACCACTAATCTGCCTAGCCCCATCTACCTTCACCCAGACCATAGCCTTCATATCTCTCCCATACATGAACCTACCCAACTTCTCTTAAATTTTGAAATCGAATCTGCATCCATCACATCCATTGACAGCTCATTCCACACTCTCAACTTCAGGTTCCCCTTAATCATTTTTCCATTCATTCTTAACCCTTTAGTTGTAATCTCACCCAACCTCAGTGAGAAAAGCCTGCTTGCATTTACCCTAACTTTACCCCTCATAATTTTGTATTCCTCAGTCAAATCTCCCCTCAATTTTCTACAATCTAGGGAATAAAGTTCTAACCTATTCAACCGTTCCCTATAACTCAGGTCATCAAGTCCTGGCAACACCCTTGTAAGTTTCCTCTGCACTCTTTTAATCTTATTTGCATCTTTCCTGTAGGCAGGTGACTGAAACTGGGCAGAATATTCCAAATTAGGCCCTATCAATGTCCTGTGCAATTTCAACTTAACCTCCCACCTCCTTTACTCAATACATTGATTTATGAAGACCGATATGCAGGAAACTTTCTTTACAACTCTAGCTACTTGTGATGCCACTTTCAAAGAATTATGGATCTATATTCCCAGATTCCTTTCTTCTACCAGTTTACCACATTATCATCCAGATCATTGAAATACAGTACCTATAAAAAGTATTCACCCCTCAATGTTTACAACATTGAATCATACTAAATTTCATTTGGCTTTTTTGACAGTGATCAAAAGAAAATAACTTTCGTGTCAAAGTGAAAACAAATTTCTACAAATTGCTCTAAATGTACTGCAATTATTAAACACAGAATAATTGATTGCATAATTACTCACTCTCTTCAAGTCAGTATTTGGTAGATGTACCTTTGGCAGCAATTTACAGCTTCAAGTCTGTGTGGATAGTTTTTTTTCAGCTTTGCACACCTGTACGCTGCAATTTTTCCCCACTTTACGTTATGTCCGATTGCATGGGGGTCATGAGCGAACAGCCCTTTTCAAGTCCAGACACAGATTCTCAATTGGATTGAGGTATGGATTCTGACTTGTCCACTCCAGGACATTAACTTTGCTGTTTTTAAGTCATTCCTGTGTGGCTTTGCCTTCACGTTTGGGGTCATTGTCTTGCTGGAAAACAAATCTTCTCCCAAGTTGTAATTCTCTTGCAGACTGCATCAGGTTTTCCTCTTAGTCTTTGAGCCAGGACCCAAATTTGGGCCACCGGTACTAACTGCGGGGAATAATTCTTATAGTGATTTTTGGCAAGGTATACACCCCTGGTGCTAGAAAATATGTGATAGCATTGCTATGCTGGTAGCTTTCTCTGTGTTATCACTCAATTTATAACCCCATATGAAAACACATTTTTCAAAACTATACATAGCATGGAATAAAGCATTCTACTTCAAACTGATAGTTTTCTCTTATTATTGATGCTTTGTCTTTGAAAATTGGTGGAAATATAACTCAGACTATATGTTTTCCAGAAAAGTTGTTAAAATTAGCAACTCTTTCACCGAAAATGCTGAAGCCTCTTCACCATGAAGAGAGACTTGGAGTCTCTGAAAAGGAAAGCCAAGGGAAGCATTACTGATGAAGCTGGTGAGAATACCTGTACATCAAGAAGGCCAAGTAGGAGATCTTCATCAGAAGCAAGGGTGTATGATAAAATTTACATTTTTTGTAATAAGGTGAAATTTCTGAAGGGCTCCAAGTCACATGAAAAGCTTACACAAGCTGTACAACTCAGAGCTGACCAAACACTATGGGAATGTGCAACCCAAAAGTAAGATGAAAAGATTCTAGTAGTCACAAGCAGAGACATAATCACTGCAGAAGCCCACTATCATGTTTCATGCTATAACGATCATACCAGAATCAAGAAAAAAGAACCTGAGGTCAAAGAGAATGATGATGAAACAGATGCTGATGAACGGTATAAAAGGATAGAAAGTATTGAAAGACCTTTTCAAGTGGATCAGAACTGATATCTTACCCAACAAGATGATTGTACAAGTCACTTCTTTGGTCACGAATCTTTCATCTTATCTGGTGGAGTTACACTCCTGCAACACCCTACAAGGAAGCACGTTTGTAGGAAACTGGAATCTGAGCTGGGCAATTCAGTAGATATATTTCCAGATGACAAAGGAAAACCGTTAATGGTTCCTGAAAGTGTATCATTAAGGGACATTGGCTTGGAAAATCAAACTCTACAGAGGGAAATCAAAGTTTGGAGAGCGAAGGCAACAAATTTCAACAAGATCATAGATCAGACTTCATCACATATCGGATCAATCATTAGACAGGAGATGACTGTGACTGCCTGGTCATTCCATCCATCTGATGTGAAAGACAGTGCTCGTATCTCCATACCAAATCAACTGGAACGGCTTCTTGTTGGACTGCTCACTGGAAATCCTGACACCAAGACTCAAACACAGAGAGTCTCTGCTCTGGTTCAGTCAGTTAGTCAGGACATAATATATGCTGTGACATGTGGTCAACACAAACCACCAAAGCACCTTCTACTTCCTTATGCAGTAAAATCACTGATGGGTAACACTGAGCTCATCCAAACACTGAACAGGCTTGGGCATGGGGTATCTCACTCCCAACTTGAAGAGAACGACACTGCTCTTTGTCTCCAAAAGCTAGCAACAGCCTCCAACCAGAAAGTTGTACTTCCAGCCTCCATCAAGCCTCATGTCTTCACCAGTCTTGCATGGGACAGTATCGATAGACTTGAGGAAACGCTCACTGGAAAGGGTACATCACATAGTCAATGGTCTAGTGGTACAGGCCAATGTCTATGGACCACATCTGCCAAGAGCTGAGCTTCCACACATTGAGAAACTAAAGCAGAGATCAGTCACCATTGAGGACCAAGAACTGGAAGCATATGTAGCAGGTGCATGTGTGGGTCATAGCCTCTCCCAACCAGGAAGCAGTGTCCAGGAAACCAAGGAAGCTTCTCTTCTTTCCTGCAAGAAGATCCTGGTGTGGACACTTGCAAGGCAAACAGATCCAGAGAATCAGACAATCCTAAGCTGGACTGGTTTCAATATCAGCACCAGGGACCAAGAAGCAATCTCACAAGATATCATTTGGTCGCTGTCAACCATCAATTCACCAGCCACAGGGTTGACCACGGTTTTTGAAATCCTGAACCAATCAGAGCTAATCAGGAAGGAACTTTATCTAGAAACAGTTGTGGTAGTCATGGATCAAGCACTCTATGCAAAAGCCACTGAAGTTGTCTGAAAGCACAAAGAGCAGTTCTCCAAAATTCTTCTCAGGATGGGGACATTCCATACCATATGTAATGCCTTAGCCATCCCAGGAAAGTGATCTCAGGATGCTGGTCTAAAGGACGTATGCATTGAGGCTGGAATTCTCGTAGAGGGGTCCATCAATGGAGCCCTTGATGGTAAATACTACAATCGTGCTGTCAGGGTCCACAAGTACATCTATGAAGCACTGATGAGACACACGTGGGCAGAGTTCACACAGTGGGTAGAGGACAAGGTTTCAGAAAGGAGTGGGATGATCAAATCATTCTTAGACCATGTGAACGACATGGCCAGTGACTTGAACCAACAGAAGTTGAACAATCTGCTGCAAAGTCCACTCTTAGCTAAACTGATAACCCTGTGGACAGACTTTCCGGAACACCTCCATCACAACAATGGAGAGCTATCTGCATTCTGGATATCATATATTGACATGGTAGAGAACATTGTACCTGGGCTTCTGCGTGCCTCTCGTGAGGGGGAGTGGGAGTTACACCTCCATGCTATAAGAACCACAATCCCATGCTGCTTTGCCTATGATAAGATGAATTATGCCAGGTACCTGTTCCCTTACTTTGTTCAGATGATGAACCTCCCAGGGAAGAATCCTTCTGTGTATGAGGCCTTCAAGACAGGCCAATTCTCAGTTCAGCTGTCAAGTAACAACCCCTTTGGGCAGATCCCTGTGGACCAGGCTATTGAAGCCACAGTGAACAAAGACACACAGACTCCCGGAGGCACATCGCGGTTCAGCCTGAATTCTGGGGCTATCGAGCGTTACTACATAGCAGCTGAATACCGCAGTGCATTCCTGGGACAGCTAAGGGAGATGGTGCAAGGCAACAAATCAGAGCTTTGTCATGGCAAATCTACAGCAGCCAAGAATCCAGAAAGATGAAGAAACAGTTTCAGCATGAAATTCATGCATGAATGGGTCAACCCATTTGCAGAGAAGCGGGACGTCATTAGCATCTCTACAGCAAAGGCAGCCCCCAAGGACGTTGCATCTGACCTGATGAAGGCATATGAGATTGGTGAGCAATGCTATGCACGCTTCAAGGATGAAAGACTAAAGGAAGACCCACTAGCAAAGAAATTCCATGACCCAATGAAAACCAACAAGCTGCAAACATTCAGTGATATGTGTAAGAAGAGAGAAGTGAAATCAAATGGGAAGTCAATCATCTTGAAAGCAGACAGGTCTTTGTTTGGACGCAACATAGTGATGGCACAAGGGCGCAGTCTATGTACTGAGGATATCCTTTCTCATCCCCTCGGACCATTGCCCTGGGCCCTGTCCACACCAGAAGGATTGCGGAGAAAGACAAATAAAGCTACTTTAGTCACAACCTTGCAGAAAAATGTAGCAGTAGAAGAGCAACTCCCAGGAAACTCTGCTACAGTGGCTGATGGAATGAACTTGGTCCAAAGAGTGAAAGGTGATCAAGTTACTTTCAGAGATCTTGCCACAATTCTGGGTATGGTTCTGAGGGAAGGCAGTCAGAGTAGCAGAATAGATGTTGTGTTCGACACGTACAAGGAGAACTCTATCAAGAATAGTGTAAGGTCTCTTCAGGGTGAAGAGACTGGTCATGAGTTGCAAGGTATCACAGACACACAGATAGTGAGGCAGTGGAGGACGTTTCTGACCAAAGTCAGTAACAAAAATAGTATCATTAGTTTCATAGTCCGTGAATAGAGGAAGGTGGAGTACAGAGCAAAGCTACAGGAGAAGATTCTGTTTGCAACTGTGAATGAAAAATGTTACAGAATCACATCTCAAGACAGTGAGGAGGTGTCAGCTCTTCAGTGTCAACAAGAAGCAGATGGCTGCCTACTTCTACATGCTGCCCATGCCACAAGAGAGGGATACCAATCTGTAGTGATCTGCTCAGAAGACACAGATGTCTTTATCATGTCTTTAGCATTTTGTAACAAGATTGAGGCTCCATTGTTCCAGAAGTGCGGCACTAGAACCCGTACAAAGCTTGTAGACATCAGGAAGGTTGCTGCTACTGTTGGCATAGAGGTTTGTAGGGCTCTCATCGGGTTGCAGCATATACAGGATGTGACACTGTAAGCGCTTTTCCAGGCAAAGGGAAGACAAGTGCCCTAAAACTTCTGACCAGCAACAGGGAAACTCAGGACACATCCTTAGAGTTGGGTCAGGAATGGGACCTCTCCCTAGAACCGATGGACAAACTGGAGGCATTTACATGTCTCTTGTATGGTCCAAAAGCATCAACCACCAAGGGCAATGAGCTCAGGTATCACCTTTCTGTGCTAAAAAGGCGAAATCGAAAGCCATTAACTCCCACCATTCAAGGACTGCTTAACAAAACGTGCACAGCGAGCTAACTACCAGGCTTGTATATGGAGAAGATGTTTGGAGAAGGACCCACAAGTGCCAAGCCCTGTTGGCAGAGGATGGAAGATGGAGGGAGAAGAGGAAGCTGAACAGTTGGTGGTGCACTGGATGAAGGCCAGCCAGTGTACAATGCCGTCCTGGAGTTACTGACCTGTAACTGTCCACAAAAATGTTCACTTCCAAGATGTATGTGTTGCAAATGGCCTCAGGTGTACTGACATATGTAGACCGGCAGATTGAGAACTGGACATCCACCTCCGAGTGTGGAAAGTTCAGATGAAAATGTGGAAGACATGGAAGACTTGGAAAATTATTATTGTTGTTATTACTAGGTTATGAAAGTATGGAAAACAAAGCATGGAAAGTAGTCTTTGATTAAATATATTCATTTTACAACTAAATGGGGCCCAGGTTATGGTCATGTGGAACCCCATATTTGAATTGTACTGTAATTCTATATGCTATGACAAAAGCTTAAGATTGTTTTGATTTGATACAACAATATGGAAAATATTATGACATTGATAAAACTCCAGAAATCTCTCCAAATGAGTTTTTTTTTTTACCTTTTGTGGTGTGGGGTAGCATTTTCTGCTGTACTAATGTTAATATGGAATATATACAAAAAGTGATTACTTATTTGAATTCCTGAATAAACTCTCTACAAATCCATGTGATTACATGTGTCCTAGGGTTTTATTGACTTTTCCAAAATAAACAACAAAGTTTTCTAAAGAAGAAAAGATTCACTCTACTGAAATTGGGCACTGTACTGCGAGTGCCACCAGTGATATAGTTTAAATGTAGAATTTTATAACAACATTTGATGCAAAGTGCTTGAACTCAGGTATCACTGTGACAAATTTCAATGTTGAGGGATCACTGATAACAAAATACCACTAAGTTGAATATATGTGTTGTACTTTATATTGACCACCTTTCAGAAATGCTAATTTTAGGGTATAATGCATTTTATAATGCTTGATAACACACATAAAGCTACCAATGGTGCAATGCTATCACATATTTTATAACTCCAGAGATGTATCCCTTGCCAAAAATCACTATGAGCATTATTCCCCTCAAATGGACCAACCAACCCTACTGGCTGTCGGACTATCCAGGATATCCCTGTTTTTGCTGCATTTATTTTACTCTCTACCTTCAAAGCCTTCCAGGGCTTGCTGCAGGGATGCATATTTGCCAAGATACTGACTCACCAGCAGTTGGACCTTCCAGTTATTTTTATTACAGTTAATTGAAAACTTGACCGTGCACAGGTGATCTCAATTTAAATAATTATGTGACTTCAGAAACCAATTGGCTGCACCAGTAAAGTTTTGGTGAGTCAGATTAAAGGGGATGAATACTCATGCAATCAATTATTTTGCATGTCATAATTGTTATTTATTTAGATCACTTTGTATAGATCTGTTTTCATTTTTTTGATACAAGGGTCTCTCTGTTGATCAGTGTCAAAACAAGCCAAATAAAATCCACTGTGATTCAGTGTTGTAAATCAATACAACATGAAAATTTCCAAGGGGGGATGAATATTTTTAATAGATGTCAAACAACAACAGACCTAGCACCAGTCCCTGTGGCACACAACTAGTCACAGGCTTCCAGTCGGAGAGGCAATCATCTACTACCACTCTCTGGTTTCTCTCCCAAAGCCAATGTCTAATCCAATTTACTACTTCATCTTGAATGCCAAGTGACTGCACGTTCTTCACCAATGTCCCACACAGGACCTTGTCAAATGCCTTGATAAAGTCCATGTAGACAATATCCACTGTTTTGCCTTCATCAATTCTCTTGGTAACTTCCTTGCAAAACTCTAAGTTTGGTTAGCTGTGACCTACCATACACAAAGCTGTGTTTACTATCCTTAGTCAGTCCTTGTCTATACAATATTTATTTATCCAGTCCCTTAGAATACCTTCCAATTACTTTCCCACTACTGATGTTAGGCTCACCAGCTTATTTATTTCCTGGCTTATTCTTAAACCACAGAACAACATTAGCTATCCCCCAGTTCTTTGGCACCTCACCAGTGGTTAAGGATGTTTTAAATATCTCTGCTAGGGCTCCTGCAATTTCTGTATTGGCCTCCCACAATTCTGAGGGAACATATTCTCAGGAATTTATCCCCCCTAACTTGCCTCAAGACAGCAAACACCTCCTCTTCTGTAATCAGTATAGGGTTCATGCCTTCGCTGCTGCTTTGCTTCACTTCCATAGTCTCTGTGTCATCTCATGAGTAAATACCAATGCAAAAAAACAAGTCATTTAAGATCTCCCCATCCTTTTCAGCTCCATGCATAGATTACCATTCTGATCTACCAGAGAACCAATTTTGTGCCTTGATATCCTTTTGCTCTTAGTATATCTGTAGAAACCATTAGGATTACCCTTCTCCTTGACTGCTAGAGCAAGTTCATGCCTTCTTTTCACCTTCTTAATGTCCGCCTTTATTGTTTTCCTGTATTTCTTATACTCGTCAAATACCTCATTCGTTCCTACCTGCCGATATCTGCTATGAACAACCTCCTTTTTCTCAGTCGGGGTCTTAATATCGCTCAAAAACCAAGGTACTCTAAACCTGTTACCTTTGACTTTTTTTCCTGACAGGCATATTCAAATATCTGTACTCTCAAGTTCTCACTTTTGAAAGCCTCTTCCTTAACAGAACAACCTGTTCCAATCCACACTTGCCAGATCCTTTCTGATACCATAAAAACTGCCCTTTCTCCAATTTAGAAGTTCAGCCTGAAGACAAGACCTGTCCTTTTCCATAATGACCTTGAAACTAATGCCATTAAGGTCACCAGAAGTAAAGTGTTCCCCTTCACCTGAGTTTCCCAGCCTTTATTATTCTGTGGACCAATACCATTAAGTAAATGATTTGTGACCCCAGGTTTGGAACCCCTGCAGTCCACAAACCTGTCAGCTGCCCTGTCTCCTTCCATAACTGAAGATCCAGTATCACACTCTTTCTAGTGGGACTTCTACGTACTGGTTAAGGAAACTATCCTGAACACATGACAAACTCTTTCCCATCAAACCCTTTTACAGTATGGTAGTCCAAGTCAGCATGGGCAAAGTTAAAATCACCTATCATAACCTTGCGTTTCTTGGAAGTCTGCGATCTCTGTACAAATTCACTCCGCTAAACCCCGCAGTCTATGATATAACCACATTTTATACCTTTCTTATTTTTCTGTTCTACCTATAAAGCCTCACTAGATGAGCTCACCAGTCTGTCCCGACTGAGCACTGCTGTGACAATGTCCATGGCTAGCAATGCCACTCCTCCCCTTTAATCCCATCTGCTCTATCGCGTATAAACCCCAGAATCTGACATGTCAATTTTGCCCTTCCTGAAACCAAGTCTCACTAGTGGCTACAATATCATAATTCCATGTGCTGATCAACGCCCTAGGCCCATCTGGCTTACCTGCAATACTCCTTGCATTGAAATATTCACAGCTCAGAACATTAGTCCCACTATGCTCAACCTTTTGACCGTATCATGTTTTGAAGTACACTGAAAAGCTTGGTCTTGCATGCCATTGTTAGAGATCATTTCATCTCATCAGTACATTGGGGTGGTAAAGGGAAAGGAAATAACAAATGCATAACATTGTGTTACATTGCAGAGAAAGTTCCATGTAAGCTGACAATATGGTGCAATGCCATAGCAAAGTAAATCCTGAGGTTTAGCATCCATCACCTCAAAGTAATTTTCAAATTGGAAAAGGATCTAGTGCTCTCCCGGCATATTTGATGAATAAACTCTTCTTGGACTTCCAGCTGGATACAGGTATTGACTCTCAATGACAAATACTGACATCACCATCAGGAATGATGCCTGGGCATGTTTAGTCTAGTGGTATTTATACCCCTGTTATCCATCCCTCTTGATTTGTTAGTCTTCATCCAATCAAGTTTCTGCTGTATCACCTTGTTTGCAATCAATTTCCAGTTCTTAACAAGAGCGATCCTTCATCTTTGTTAAAACTCTTTCTCTTGTCTTAGTTCAATGGCTTCCTTCACCAGGCTGTCCCAAAAGCCATTGGTGCAGCATAGAAGTGACTTCGATGCCACAAAACTATTATGCCGTGCCAATGGCTTTTGGGACTGCCTGGAATAAAACTGAAATAAAACTAGAGCAAAAGAATTTTAACAAAGCTGAAGGTCTCACTCTAAGTAAGAACTAGAATTCAATTGTAAACAAAGTGGGATGGTGGAATCATGATTGGTTTGTCCTCATCCAATCAGGAAGGATGGATGTTGGGGGGTATAAATACCACCAGACTAGGCATCATCCCGGATGAAGATGACAGAGGTTTGTCTTCGAAGCTTTGGTCATAATTGATACCTGTACCCAGCTGGAAGCCTAAAAAGTATTTACTCTTAATTTTCGAATTACGTGTATGTTCCTATATACTGCCATGAGAGTTGTTTTCTTGCAGACTTGTAAAGGGGGGGACAAAAAGGAAATGCAGAACAATGGAATTTTATGAAAAATCATACATAAAGACTAACAAACATCAATATGCAAAGAAGACAAAATGTGCAAACAAAAATAATACTGAGAATAAGTTGTAAAGAGTCCTTAAAATAAGTTAATATGTTATGAAATCAGTTCAGAGTAGTGGTGAATGAAATTATCCATGCTAGTTCAGGAGCCTGATGGTTGTGGGGTTAAAAACTACTCCTGACCTTTATGATGTGGGATCTAAGACTTCTTCTGTACCTTCAATAGTCTCACAACAGCAGGATAGAAGATGTTCTTGAAGATTCTTTCAAGATTTTTTATCATTCAGGCTTTTTCCTGATGAGAACGAGGAGAAGAGAGAATGTGTGGGATGACAGGTGTCTTTGATTTTGTTGGCTACTTGACTGAGACAGTGAGTGTTGACAAAGAACATGGAGGGGTGTCTGGTAACCATGATGTACTAGGCTGTGTCCACAACTCCATGCAGTCTAGAGCAGAGCATTTACCATACCAATACAATAGGATTCATCACTTGGGGCATTTCACTGTACTTCACACCCATGGAGTGCATTTTGGTACAATCACAATTTTTTTTCATCATAATAATTTTTCTCACCATCAGCTATCTGATGATGGTCTGATCATATATTAATAATGTTAATCGAGAAACACATTTGATTCAGGACATTTTGTTCGCTCAGAACAAAGTGGATTTTCCACAGTCATCTGGGAAGGCAAATCAAAACTTGTAGTGCAACATCTTGAACTACTTAGCACTTCCTCAGAACACATGGAAATAGGAAAAGTTGAAGGTCACTTGGCCCCTCAAGTCTGCCCTACCACTCAATATGATCATGGTTGATCTAAATCAAGCCTTATCTCCTCTTTTCTGCTTATGCCCCAGAGCCTAAAAAGATTATGAAGGATGGTGGGAAGGTATTCAAGAGGTGGGGGGGGGGGGCAGGGTCTATATTCAACAGTTGGTGATTTAATTAATTTGATAATGAGAACTGATTCCTTTAGAACAAAAATTAGAGAACAGGAATTAGTTCTTCAGCCCACCATGCCTATGCCCCCCTCAGCCTCTGACATTCGAGGGAATAACAAACCAAATTTGTCCACCCTTCGTTTATGATTCACGCACTCCAATCCAGGCAACATCCTGGTGAACTTCTTTTGCATCCCCTCCAAAGCCATCACGTCCTTTCTATCATGGGGTGACCAGAACTGTGGCCATGTTAAGGCGAATTCTGGAGTTAAGAGTATATAACAAATATTCAAATCAACAGCAGCCATTCTTCAGACGAGAATGTAGAATGTAAATTAAATTTAAAATGCAGCCCTGGCTTTCCTGGAGCTGTCGAAATCAGTTGATTGAAAACCAGACAATGCTGAATACATTTTGGATGTCTGGAATGTGGGTGTGAAGGAGTATGAAAAATGTATGTAATTCAAAAGAAGCATTGTAACTATAAAATCGTCCTGCTTTTACCTTTTGATCTTTAGTATATAAAATGTCATGTAATATTGGGTCAAGCAGGCCTCTTTCCCTCATTTTGTGGAATAAAACACTTCTGTATCTGCTAGCTTCATGCCTCTCTGGTGATTTTGTTCATGTTACAACAGCCTAAGCAAGGTTTTATACATGAAAACTGCTTTTACACTTAATGCCCTGACTGATGAAGATTAGTATACCCTTTGTCTTCTTCACCACTGTCTCCACCTATGTTGCATTTTCAGGGAACTTTATACTTGCACTTCAGGTTCACTCTGTATATCAGAGTGAACTTGTGGAGTATATCAGAATCTCTGCATTCTGGAGATGGAAAGAACAACCAGAAGACAGCAGAAGAGAGCCAGGAGAAATGCAGCCATGGTTGCCATCACTACCACATATACATGTCCCACCTGCAATAGAGCTTGTGGGTCCAGGATAGGACTGTATAGTCATCGAAGATATCACCATTAAAGCAGTGGATGTCGTCATCGGATTCCGATGGACAACCGAAGAAGAAGGGTATATCAGTGTTCCCAAGAATGCTATACTGACCTTTTGCATTTGACCTTTCAAACTGCATCTCCTCTTACAGTAATTGGGTTAAGCTCCATCTGCCATGTCTCTGCCTAAATTTCCACTATACCCCACTGTATCCTTAGCCAATGTTCACTATCCTCAGCTCCAATTTCCATGATGTCTACTAATTTACA
This sequence comes from Hypanus sabinus, assembly GCF_030144855.1. Lineage (NCBI taxonomy): Eukaryota > Metazoa > Chordata > Chondrichthyes > Myliobatiformes > Dasyatidae > Hypanus > Hypanus sabinus. The sequence continues at coordinate 21,227,991 of NC_082730.1, read as the reverse complement.
ATTCAGTTGGTGGAGAATGGGTGGCATGGTCTCCCCTGACCATGTGGGTTTCCTCTGGCTTCCTCCCACGTTCCAATGACATACAGGTTATGCTTAGTAAGTTGTGGGCATGCAATGTAGGCACGAAAAACATGGCAACACTTGCAAGCTACCCACAGCACATCTTTGGACTGTGTTGGCCATTAACACAAGACAACACATTTCATGGTAAGTCTTAATGCTTCAACGTGATGTGACAAATAAAGCTAATATTTATCTTTAAAATTCAAACATTAAAAGTTAGGCCAACCTATTAAAGGGTGACATCACAAAGCACCTGTTCACAGGGACGGGACTGAAGTCTGGCAATCATCCCAAATCCGACACTGGAGGCCAATTGCAGATTCAGAGCATATTGGTGTGTTAGGGGAAGTATTAGAAGGTTTGCAGAACCGAAGTGAGTTAATAGAGTAAAGATATAGATCAGAGGAAGTCTAATAGACTTGCACAACAGCCTACAGTGAGAAGACCTACCCTTTTCTCCTCTGTTGTTTCGCAACCACACAGAAGTTACATTCTAATTCAAGCTGCTTTTGAGAACATGGCAATTAATTGAATATGCCCAGAAACATTTTATGTTCCTATGTTTTCACAAGCTATTTTTCCCCTTTAATAAACAATAAATTAGCCTTTGCTGCTTTAAATGAGTGAAGGCATTCGAACTGAAATGGAGCCTTCAGTCAAATGGAGCAGAAGGATCCTTTCCTGGGGTCCTTAAGTCTTCATGAAGAAAAAGTGTGGCCTCTGTAAATAACCTACTATATACAGCTTGTTTTAATGAGAAAATGGCCCGGTCCTTTGCCAGTACAAAGCAGCCAATACCATACATTAAAGAAACAATCAGAATAGATGGATGACTCTTTAGAACAGAGAGGAGGAAGAATTTATTTAGCCAGAGGTGATGAATCTGTGGAATTCATTGCCATAGACGGCTGTGGAGGCTGAGTCATTGCGTATATTTAAAACTGAGGTTGATGAGTTCTTGATTATTTTTATTATTGAGATGCAGTGCAAAATAGGCCCTTCTGGTCCTTCGAACCACACCACCCAGCAAGCCCCTGATTTAATCCTAGCCTAATCATCGGGTAATTTACAATGACCAATTAACCGACCAACCGGTACACCTTTAGGAATGTGGGAGGAAACCAGAGCACTCGGAGGAAACACACATGGCCTTGGGCAGAATATACCAATTCCTTACAGGCAGTGGTGGGAATTGAACCCAGGTTGCCTGTACTGTAAAGTGTTGTGATATCCACTATGTTACTGTGCCAGCCCCATTAGTGAGGTGGGACAAAGGTTATGGGGAGAAGACAAGAGAATGGGGTTGATATGGATAATAAATCTGTCATGATGGAATGACAAAGCAGACTTGATGGGCTAAATGGCCTAATTCTTCTCCTAGGTCTAACAGTCTAACGCCACTAGCAGATGCAAGCACAAAGTCCTTGTGAAGAACTTACTCAAATGCAAGCAAATTAAAACAGGCTAACCAAATTTGCAATCAATAAATGGTTATGCAGGTCAAACACAACCCTTAGAATTCTTTCACATCCACAGTGCAAGAAATGGCTAAGTCAAGGACAAGAATTATTTATTAATTCTTCAAACATTTCCACTGTGGCACTGCCTTCAGCAAATTTGGAGTCATTTTACTGGCAATATCGGACTACATTTATTGTTCTCTTGTAGCAAAAACAATAAGTTCTTGAGCTTTATTTTAGGTAACGAATGCTACAGACAAGATCAACAAGCGTCTCAGCCTAAAATCTCAACTGTTTATTCTCCTGCATAGGTGCTGCCTGACTTGCTGAGATCCTCCAGCATGTTGTGTGTGTTGCTCCGGATTTCCACCATCTGCAGAATCTCTTTGTCAATTTCCACTCAGCTTGAGATGTGGAATTTTTTTAAGTGCTTTGATTTGACTGAAACATCTTCAGCTACTTCAAAGAATTCAGTACATATTTTTCCCTTCTGCTAACATTACTTCTTATCAATGAACGCCATAGGTCATACACTTTGAAGTGGGGATGTGCTGCACAGAGAGAAACTATATCTTTGTTGGTTTTTGCCTTGTGCATACAAAAAGAGGGCTTGCAGACAGCACTCTCACCATCTTTCCACTTGTTTCCATACCATCTGCAGATTTAGGCCCTACATTTACCATACACTCAGGACTCTACTGATTAAATGGCAAAGTCCATAGGCAAAGCAGGAAAGCCCATTCGATCTGTCTTTAGGTGAACTCTACCCATTTTAACGCCACACCTGAGTTTATTCCAAAAAGAAATGATCCTCCAGTTGCTTTTTGATGTGACCTGTGGCACCAGACTTTCAACACAAAAAAATAGGCCCCCTCAACCCTGCCTCAACATTCAGTATGAGCAATGCCAATCTGTGCTGGCTGCCATCAACTACTCTGAGACACTTCCTCAATCTTTCAAACATTCATCTATATCTATCTTCAATATGTCTAATGAGAAGAAAACAAGAGCATAAGAGCAGGTACACCAAATAGGTTTAGATTGTGTATTTTGGATCCTGATAGCCCTTTGAAAGCCACAACATCTGGACAGTTATTTTAAGTTTTATTCAGATAAGGCTTTGAACCCCTTAAAAAATGCAACAGTTTTCCCTTCATGCTTTCATAAAAATCTCTTAAACTTGAATCCATTTATCGTCTTTTTTTAACCTTCTTCACTTTAAAGATAATGTCCCCCTCCACTGATCTGATGGTCCTCATCCCATGTTTAATCCCTGATTAAACCTTCTGTTCCTTGCTCTGGAGCTTTGAAAACCTTGCTTTATGGAAAGCGTGTTAACCAAACACAAGTGCAATACAAGCCAAGGCTTGACCAGAGGTTAATAAACCAGTAGATTATTCACCACTTGGATTGGTAACACCCAGTAACAATTGAACCTTCGTCCTGTAAACCCCTCAGTGTAGTTTGGAAATGTTTCCAGTATCTGATTTAATCAACTATCTTGAAGGCATGCCTCAGCAAGACTTCAATTTTAATGTTCAGCAACTGCTGAATTCATTACCTTGGTGTTCACTACACATGGGAGTCAACAGCAAAATAAAAATTTTACCCAGCCTTCTATTGGCTTTTTATATTTCTATTCTCATGCACACAGTCACATGCACAAATGGATTCTTATCCAGTTACACCAGAGATCTTTATTTCTATCAATTTCTTAATGAGTAGTTCAGCCAATCAAATACAGTTCTGATTTTGGAGCTTATTTATGACGTCAGACTTCTACCTTAGAAAAGAGAGGATTTGTTAATGGACCATAGGAAATAGCCCAATCACTGAACTGTAGTCAGACTCTCAGAAGTTACAGAGTTCTGATTGAGAGACAAGCCCAAGAAACCGTTTCAGAATTCGGTATCAGGTTTATCACCCGCATGTGACGTGAAATTTGTTAACTTAGCAGCAGCAGTTCAATGCAATACATAATCTAGCAGAGAGAGAAAAAAGAAAATAATAATAAATAAAATAAATATAACAATAAATAAATAAGTAAATCAATTACAGTATATGTATATTGAATAGATTTTTAAAAGTGCAAAAAACAGTGAGGTAGTGTCCAAGAGTTCAATGTCCATTTAGGAATCGGATGGCAAAGGGGAAGAAGCTGTTCCTGAATCACTGAGTGTGTGCCTTCAGGCTTCTGTACTTCCTACCTGATGGTAACAATGAGAAAAGGGCATGCCCTGGGTGCCCTGAGACACTGCTCCCTAAAGATGGCCTGGGTACTTAGTAGGCTAATGCCCAAGATGGAGCTGACTAGATTTACAACCTTCTGCAGCTTCTTTCAGTCCTGTGCAGTAGCCCCTCCATACCAGACAGTGATCCATCTGTCAGAATGCTCTCCACAGTACGTCTACATAAGTTTTTGAGTATATTTGTTGACATGCCAAATCTCTTCAAACTACTAATGAAGTATAGTTGCTGTCTTGTCTTCTTTATCACAACATTGATATGTTGGGACCAGTGTGGATCCTCAGAGATCTTGACAACCAGGAACTTGAAGCTGCTCACTCTCTCCACTTCTGATCCCTCTATGAGGATTGGTATATGTTCCTTTGACTTACCCTTCCTGAAGTCCACAATCAGCTCTTTTGTCTTACGGATGTTGAGTGCCAGGTTGTTGCTGCGGCACCACTCCACTAGTTGGCATATCTCACTCCTATACGCCCTCTCATCACCACCTGAGATTCTACCAACAATGGTTGTATCGTCAGCAAATTTATAGGTGGTATTTGAGCTATACCTAGCCACATAGTCATGTGCATATAAAGAGTAGAGCAGTGGGAAAAGCACACACCCCTGAGGTGTACCAGTGTTGATCGTCAGCGAGGAGGAGATATGATGCACCATCAATAACTCTCGGAGACGTGAGGTGAGATATAGGCTTTTATTCGCTGGAAGAGAGCGGTCAGCAGCAAAAGACCACCATACGACATCCTGGAGACTGAGGGAGGAGCAGTGCCTCCAGTCGCCTTTATACAGGGGTCTGTGGGAGGAGCCACAGGAACAGTCAGCAGGGGGTGTGTCCAGACAGGTATATGTAGTTCACCACACTCTCCCCCTACCTTTTGTTTTAAAAGAGAGTCCCCATGGGGCGAAGTTTCTTACAGGTATATTTACAGGTTAAGTCTATCAGGTAATCGAATCTGTTGCTGCGATTTACGTAGCACCAGCTGTGATTGAACAGGTGCCAGTGGTGATTGCACCGGAGACGGTGGTTGTGCTGGTTCCAGCCTGACTTGAGGTGTCAGCCCATTAGGCGTCAGTGAACCCTCATGCGTGTGCGAGACACCCGGTATATGTGTGTGTGAGGCGCCTGGTATGGGGGTGTTGTGAGGAGTCTGTGTAGGGCTTGGTGTGCACAATATCAGGTGGGTATACACCTCGGTGGGTACAGGGTTCATAGTTACTGTGGATTTTTCGGGGTAGTGGTCTGCTACTCCTGCGGGCACCAGGTCGCGGACGGAGACCGTGTCCTCCCGCCCATCAGGTAAGACCACGTAGGCATACTGGGGGTTCACATGTAGAAGGTGAACGCTCTCTACCAGCGGGGAGTATTTATTGCTCCGCGCATGTTTCTGGAGCAGCACTGGCCCTGGGGACGTCAGCCAAGCCGGTAGGGTGGTCCCAGTGGCAGACTTCCTGGGAAAAGAAAAGAGGCGCTCATGAGGGGTGGCATTGGTGGACGTACATAACAGGGAGCCCATGGAGTGGAGTGCCTCAGGGAGGACCTCCTGTCATCGAGAGACTGGCAACCCATTTGACTTAAGGGCACACTGTGGCATTCTCCCTCTCCACCTATCCATTTCCCCAGGGATTATAGCTCGTGGTCCTACTAGTAGCAATGTCCCTAGCCAGCAGGTACTGGCGCAGCTCGTCACTCATAAAGGAGGACCCTCTATCACTGTGGGTATAGCAGGGATATCCGAACAGAGTGAAGAGCTGGCGCAGGGCTTTTATGACGGACGTGGTAGTGGTGTCGGGGCAGGAGATGGCAAAGGGGAACCGCGAGTACTCGTCGATAATGTTGAGAAAGTAGACAATGCGGTCAGTGGAGGGAAGGGGGCCCTTAAAGTCAACACACAGTCACTCAAAGGGGCGGGTGGCCTTGATAAGTTGCGCCTTGTCAGGACAGTAGAAGTGCGGTTTGCACTCAGCGCAGACTTGGCAGTCCCTGGTCATCGTCCTGATATCCTCAAGGGAGTACGGCAGGTTCCAGGCTTTCACAAAATGGTAAAATCGGGTGACCCCTGGGTGACAAAGATCTGCATGGAGGGCGTATAGCTGGTCGAGCTGCGCGCTGGCACACGCTCCCCGGGATAGGGCATCAGGGGGCTCATTGAGCCTTCCAGGCCAGTACAGGATATCATAGTTGTAGGTGGATAGTTCAATTCTCCACCGCAAAATTTTATCATTTTTGATTTTGCCCCGCTGTTGGTTGCTGAACATGAATGCAACTGAGAGCTGGTCGGTCAACAAGGTGAACCTTTTGCCGGTGAGATAGTGCCTCCGGTGCCTAATAGCTTCCACTATGGCCTGGGCTTCTTTCTCTACCGCGGAGTGCCAAATTTCAGAGCCTTGAAGGGTACGAGAGAAGAATGCTACTGGCCTGCCTTCCTGATTGAGGGTAGCAGCAAGCGCGAAATTGGAGGCGTCACACTCCACTTGGAAGGGAATGGTCTCGTCCACCGCATGCATCGTTGCTTTGGCAATGTCCCCTTTCATGCAGCTGAAGGCCACACAGGCTTCGGCAGAGAGGGGAAATGTGGTAGACTTGACCGGGGGGGGGGGGGGGGGGGGGGGGGGGGTCTTGTCTGTGTAATGAGGGACCCATTGGGCGTAATAGGAAAAGAAGCCCAGGCGGCGTCTGAGGGCTCGGAGGGTGGTGGGAAGAGGGAGTTCTAAGAGGGGGCGCATATGGTCGGGAAAAGGGCCAATGACCCCCTTCTCCATGACATACCCAAGGATAGCAAGGCGGGTGGTTCCGACCACACACTTGTCCCTGTTATAAGTAAGGTTCAGGGCTTTGGCCACTTGGAAAAATCGTTGGAGGTTGGTGTTGTGATCTGGCCAGTCGTGACCACAGATGGTGACGTTGTCCAGATATGGGAACGTGGCCTTCAGCTGGTACTGGTCCACCATCCGGTCCATTTCCCTTTGGAAGACAGAGACACCATTCGTGACACCAATAGGGAAGCGCAGGAAGTGATAGAGCCTGCCGCCCGCCTCGAAGGCGGTGTAAGGGCGGTCCTCCGGGCGGATGGGGAGCTGGTGGTAAGTGGATTTCAGATCTATGGTCGAGTACACCTTGTACTGAGCTATCTGGTTGACCATATCCGTGATGCGGGGTAGGGGGTACGCGTCAAGCTGCGTGAACCTATTGATGGTCTGGCTATAGTCCACGACCATCCTATTTTTCTGCCCGGTCCGAACAACAACCACCTGGGCCCTCCAAGGGCTTGTGCTTGGCTCAATGATCCCCTCCCTGAGCAGCCGCTGCACCTCTGACTGAATGAAGGCCCTGTCCCCCGCGCTGTACCTCCTGCTTTTAGTTGCCTCAGGTTTACCGTCGGGGGTCAGGTTGGCGAACAGCGGTGGGGGAGGGATCTTGAGGGTGGAGAGGCTGCAAGTGGTGTCCACAGCGCAGCTGTCGGCATGGTGCTGGGTGGGATGTGTTCGTCGGTGTGTGTGTGTGTGGTCAGTAGCAGGGTATATGACAAAGTCCCACAAAACTGAGGATTCCTGATAGTGAGTGGTGGGAGGCGCCCGTCATACGCCATTGTCACACTTTTTAGGTGGCTCTGGAAGTCCAGCCCCAATAGCACAGGCGCACACAGTTGAGGCATAACCAGTAGTGCAAAGTCCCAATTTTCTGTGCCCTGTACCATCAATGCCGCTACACAACCCCCCCGGATGTCTGTGGAATGCGACCTAGAGGCCATGGTGACCCTCTGGCTTACTGGCCGTGTCACGAGTCCACAGCGTTGCACCGTGTCCAGGTGAATAAAACTCTCAGTGCTGCCCGTGTCAAACAGGCAGCTAGTCCTGTGCCCCTCCACCAGGATGTCCATCATTGACCTTGCAAGCTGGTGTGGGGCGCTTTGGTCGAGGGTCACGGTGGCCAGAGTTGAATCACTGTCTTGGTGCCCTGTAAGCACCCGTGGGTCAGAGGCGGGCAGTCAAGATGGTCACCCCTCATGTCTTGCATGTGGCGCTGCTCGACCCCGCTCGTGGTTCAGACTTACAGACCTTGGTGAAATGGCCCTTCTTTCCACAGCTGGAGCAGGTAGCTTCTCAGGCCGGGCAGCGTTTTCGGGGGTGTTTATCGAGTCCGCAGAAGTAACACTGCGTGGACTTGCGACTGGCAGCAGCCGTGGTGGATTGCGGGGAGTTCACGGACTCGCGAGTGGCAACAGCCATGGTCGATTCGCTGGTGGGTGGCGGGGTCTGCAGCGTCCATGGGACCAACGGGAGCTTGCGCGGCTGGACAGCGTCAGCATTGTGCAGAGCAGCCTCCAGCGTGTTGGCCAGCTCGATTGCCGAGCGTAAAGTAAGATCGGCATTTTCCAGCAGCTGCTGGCACACATACATTGACCTGATCCCCGTAACGAAGGCGTCTCGTACCAGGAGCTCCACATGCTGTTCCGCCATCAGTCCCTTGCAGTCACAAGCATGCACAAGTGTCTGTAGAGCCTGGACAAACCCACCGCTCGACACTCCGGTCCGCTACCACAGTGTCGCTAAGCGATGTCTTGCGTGGACGGTGTTCACCGGCCGCAGGTACTGTCTTTTGAGGGCATCCAGTGCCCCTTGGTAGGTTGGCAGGTCCCTGATAAGGGAGAATACCCTCGGACTGACTCTGGAAAGGAGGATTTTATGCATTGTGGCAGGCTCAATCACGGGAATCACTTCCAAGTATGTTTGGAAGCATGTAAGCCAGAATTCAAAGGCAAGAGCTGCTTCTGGAGCTTGAGGGTCCAAGCCCAATTTTTCTGGACGTAAAATACTCTCCATGTTTTAAAACTTGCAGCGAATAAAATTGATGCACCATCAATAACTCTCTGAGACGTGAGGCGAGATATAGGCTTTTATTCGCTGGAAGAGAGCGGTCAGCAGCAAGAGACCACCATACAACATCCTGGAGTCTGAGGGAGGAGCAGTGCCTCCAATCACCTTTATAAAGGGGTCTGTGGGAGGAGCCACAGGAGCAGTCAGCAGGGGGAGGAGTGTCCAGATGGGTATATGTAGTTGACCACAAGATATTATCACCAATCCACACAGATTGTGGTCTTCCGGTTAGGAAGAAAAGGTATCAATTTTAGAGGGAGGTACAGAGGCCCAAGTTCTGCAACTTCTCAGTCAGGATTGTAGGAATCAGCAGATTAAAAATGAATGAACATGCTAATGGCCTTGGATAAAGGGATGTGGGATCACAATCGAAAGTTTTGATCTTAATCTTCAGGATTACTGAATTAGTTTCTCTAGTTTCAAGTATCTCAGTTAACACGGATGATTCCAGAACTTCACATGATTGCCGCCTCAATGAGAAAATGTCTAACAGGCTGAACAGCCTGTAATCTGCTTAAAGTACAATGTTATATTGATATTCTTAAAGGCTACAGAAAATACAAAAAGAGTTTTCTGCTAAAGTTTACATCAAATTGACTAAAAGCATATATGCTTTTAAAACAATCTGATATTAATGGACCAAACATTTTGGAGTGTCATAAAAGAAGATCATTCAGTACTTCAGCAAGAATGTCCAACTTTTGTGGGGTATTGTATCACTGGTTCTAAAGAAAATATATGATGCTTTTAGAAATGTTTTGTTCGAGGTAACAACTGGAGGTTCAAATTTCTGAAACTTGGAAAAATTACATCAAAGCAATGAACTGATTTTGGAATTTGCAGCTTTCAGACAGAACTTCAAAATTATGCCAAAATTTGCATCTTAGTGGTCACATGATACAGTGCAATAGAGTTTGTGCATATTATAGTGATTAATTGACTTAGAGCTTCAGGTGGAAAAGCATTGTGACTCTTTCCTTTCCTTCACTATGTAGAAGGAGGCCACTCAGGCCAAAGAGTCTATACCAGCTCTCAAAACAAATATTTTCTCTCGCATACCTGTCTGAATAAGTACACCATAGTACCGGTAGGGAAGGTTTTGCTCCAGGCGCAGGTCAACGGGACTAGGCAGAATAATTGTTTGGCATGGACTAGATGGGCCAAAGGGCCTGTTTCTGTGCTGTAGTGTTCTATGATTCTATTGCTTTATGACACTATATTTATCAACTCGAATTGATTCTCCTGTCACCCACCTGCACTAAGGAATAATTTCCAGCTGTCAGTCAATCAGCAGAATGTAATTGAGATATGTGAGGAAATCAGAACATCCAGAGAAACCACACAGGCACAGGGAGAATGGGCCAAGTGAGGTCAGGGAGGGATTTGGAATATGGGATTAGCGAGGCAGAAGCAATAGCTGCCATGCCAGTATGATGAAACCTTTTGTGAACCATTTTCATATTTTCCTTCGGACAGAGATGAGGCATTTCTTTAGCCAGAGGGCAGCGAACCTGTGGAATTCATTGCTACAGGCGGCTGTGGAGGCCTGATCATTTAAAGCCGTGGTTGATAGCTTCTTGATTAGTAACAGCATCAAAGGTTACGAGAAATAAATGGGTTTAAGAAGGATAATAGGTCAGCCATGATGGAATGGTGGAACAGACTTGATGGGCTGAATGGTCTAATTCTTCTCCTATGTCCTAAGGTCTTATGGTCTTTCATACATTCTGACTGTATTAACCAATTTATAAAATGTTTATAATGATACTTTGTATATCTCATTCATGTTTACTGAATTAGTTTCTCTAGTTTCAAGTATCTCAGTTAACAAAGATAATCCCAGAACTTCACATGATTGCAGCCATAATGCGAAAATGTCTAATAGGTTGAACAGCCTGTAATCTGCTTAAAGTACAATGTTATATTGATGTTCTTAAAGGCTACAGAAAATACACAGCGTTTTCTGCTAAAGTTCACAGTAAACTGGGCTAATGGCACCTAACAGCGACTCCTTCACTTGCATCTTCAGAAACAACTCTATTTCCATCTTTAATATCTCTATTTTTCCCTTCAGGGTTCTTTTGAAGAGCCTATCCTGGAGTTCTATGCTGACTACAGTTATTTGAGGGAATGGGACCCACTGTCAGGATTTCACAACTGGCCGTTGTTGTTCGGCATGCCAAAGGCTCGGCCTAAGAGTCCAACTCGGACTCGGAAGCCTGGGATCTCAGGGCTTTGGAGACGGACGGATCGAGGGTCGATGCCACAACAGCAGCCTTGTGTGTCATCAGGATATCTGCAACTATGTGCCATTTTTTGGGCACAAAGCATGAAAAAAGCGACGTGGCGGATTTTTATCATTGTAAACCAGAGAGCTGTTTGTTATGTCTCCCTGCTCGCTGGGACAATGGAGACAACTCTTTCTCCCTTACTAGGGAGAGAGAGAGCCTGTGGTATGTCGAATACCGGGTGAACGAGTAGTCTTTGGGGTAACTGCAAGTCTGTGTCTTTGCTGTTGCTTTGCTCACGCTTGAGTGCTCGGTGGCGGGTGCCGATGCTTTTTTGCCGGTGGGTGAGGGGGGATTGTTGCTCGTGCCACTTACACATGGGAGTGGGGAGCTGGGGGTCTTTGAGGTTCTAACACTTAACTGTCGTTCATTCTTTGGGGCACTCCTCTGTTTTCATGGATGGTTGTGAAGAAAAAGCATTTTAGGATATATATTATATATGGTTCTCTGACATTAAATTGTACCTTTTGAACAATTTGACTAAATGCTTTTAAAACAATCTGATATTAATGGAGCAAACATTTCAGAGTGTCATAAAAGAAGATCATTCAGTCCATCTCTATTACTAACCCTCACCTTAACCATTTTCAGCCCTATTTTCTTTATGCAAATGTTACCAAATTTATTAACTGCCCGTTGCCATGACTAACTGCAGATTTTCTGAAAGTAATACAAATATATTTGATTATCTGTAAATTCCTGGAAGAGAATACTTAAATCTACCAACAGCAAATACCTTTCCTTCTGACTGCCTCCTCGATGATGAGAAATGAATGCCACGCAATTTCTGGCTTTTGATCTGCTACTTTGAGCTTGAAAATGAAATGCTTTCAAACAAAAAGGAGTCAAAAGATGTTGGCATTCAAAGGGACCCGAGCGTCCTTGTACATGAATCACTGAATGTTAAGGTATAGGTTCAGCAGACAATTAGGAAAGCAAATGTTACATTGGCCATTATTGCAAGAGTACGAAAGTAAAGGCAACTTACTGAAATTATATAGGACCTTGGTGAGTCAACATCAAGAATAATATGAATAGGTCTGGACTCCCTACCCAAGGAAGGTTCAGCATTTTCATGCCAGAAGGGGAGACTGAGCCAAGAGCCGAGATGAAGTAATGTTCAAAATTTAAAATTAACTTATTATCAAAGTACATATGGCACCATCTACAGCCCTAAGAATCATTTCTTATCTTCTTGTAGGCATTCACAGTAGAATAAAGAAATACAATAGTATCAATGGAAAACTACGCACAAAGACTAACAGACAACTGATGTGCAGAAGATAAACTGCAAGTACAAAACAAAAACAAATAGTAATACTAATAAATAAGTAAATAATGATAAAGAGAATGAGTTTTCAAGTCTTTGAAAGTGAGTCCACACTTGTTTAGGAACCTGATGGCTGAGGGGGTACTAACTGTTCCTGAACCAGTGTGGATAACTTCACTCACCCCAGCCGATCACCTAATACAACCTACAGACTCTGGAAGACTCAAAAACTCTTGCTCAAAAGGGACCCAAAGCTCCTGTACCTCCCTCCTAATGAGAACAGAGCGGAGAGCATGATCTGGATGCTGAGGGTCATTGATAATGGAGGCAGCTTTCTTGTGGTAGCTGTCCCTGAAGATGTGCTCTTTGGTGGGGATGGCTTTTTTTTTGTGATGCCCTGGGTGCATCCCCTACTCTTTGTAGGCTTTCCTGATCTTGGCCACTGGTGTTTTCACACCAGGCCGTGATGCAACTAGTCAGGATACTCTCCAGTGTGCCTCTATAGAAGATTTTCAACATTTTAGATGACATACCATCAATGTTTTCTAGACCATGCCCTCTTCTTGCAGCCATCGGGAATAAGCGGTGAGCTCATTGATTCACTCAGAATTCTAATGGGGGCTTGACAGGGTAGATACAGACAGAATGTTTCTTCCTTTCAAGACATCTAGAACAAGGAGGTCACAATCTCAAAATAAAGGGTCAGAAATTCACAATCAAGATGAGAAGAAATGTGTTCACCCCAAAGGTATTGCATCTTCAGAAGTCTCTACCCAAAAGGCTGTAGAACATCAGTCCTCATGTATATGGAAGACAAATCAATTTTTTTAAATATATCACAACAACTCTGCCTGAGGAAGTGGTTGAGGCAAGTCAATAACAACTTTTAAAATATACACAGACTGGGACATAGATTGGAAAAGTTTAGCACATTATGGTTTACTAGAAGTTTACCAGCAAATGGGACCAGCTTAGAAGGGAGCATCTTGGTCAGAACGGACAAGTGGACCAAGAGGCCTGGCCCCATGCTGTGCAAATCCATGATGCTAAATCGAGGGATGTGCGGTTAGTGAGGAACTGACAAGGATCATTCATGATCTGATTATGTGATGGAACTACAAGTGAGTGTATAAGGAAAGGGGTAGAACCTGGGGCGGGTGGGTTGATGGCAATGTGGGGAGAAGTAAGTGGGATTGATGATGCTTGCTATTCAGTGGGCCAAAGAAGCCTTCACCACGATGTCCACATCTGTAACTCAGTTGCCTTAACAGGAACTTCAGCCCACCTGGTCCATGCCGAACTATTATTCTGCCTGGTCCCATTGACCTGCTCCGGGACTATAGACCTATATATCCCTCCCATCCATGATCTTATCCAAATCTCTCTTAAATGTTACAACTGAACCCACATCCAGCACTACCTCTAGCAGCCCATTCCATTCCCTCACCACCCTCTGTGTGAAGAATTTCCCCCTCATGTTCCTCTTAAACATTTCACCTTTCATCCTTGACCTGTGGCCTCTAGTTCTAGTCACCGGGAGGGGTAATGGGGATAAGCTCCCATTACTTATTACAGTAAATGTTTCCAATGACGTGTGCCTCAAATAGCCTCTGACAACCAAGTCCAGGTCATGGCCTTCACGTGTGGCTCAGCTACTAAGCCTGGCAGAAGTGTTTCTACTGACAGGAGAAGGGGCAAAAGCAGGTTACTGGTACATTAAAACCAGTTGCTTGGGGCAGATGGGGCCCATCAGCTGTGGTTGGCAGCTCATCTAGGAGAAGGAATACTCTGATCTCAAACACCCACTGCCTTGTGGCTCTACCCACTCATGGGGAAGACTTCAGGAGTAAATCCTCAAGAGGAAAATCTGCAGCTGGAGTCCTTGCATTGAGTTCAATGCTGACTGGCAACTCCAGCGATGCTGCTGGTAGCAAACTGTAATGGTCTCTGCCGTTCCTTTAGGATTCATCAGATGCATAGAGAAGAGGGATACATGGGCAACAGCTTGCTCTCCATATCGTTACCACCCAGGCTTGCGTATCTAGACAGCCAGGACACAATATCCATGGTCAACCCCTGACCAACGGAAGCCTCACAGTTTTAGTCACATTGAACCTCAGCAAAAAAAACCCGCTTGCGGTTCCCTTATATATACCCAACATAATTTTATATATTTCTATCAAATCTCCCCTCATTCTTTAGGGAATAATAGTCTATCCTTCCGATAACTCTTCTGAGGATATTCCCTACTCTTCAGTCTTCAATGTAATGAGACATATTTGCATAGCCTCAAGGATAATCAAAATCTTCTCTGAAAAAGGAGACAAAAATAACACAGCAGGTGTGGGGTTTGAAGTTTCTTTCCAACTTCAACAGAGTTGATTTTCAGAAACAGTTCACCATGACATTTCTTACAAGGTTGCATATTTAGCTCAAAAACTGAGGACTAGTTTCCACCTCCTGGATAAGAAAGATGGTAGGAACTCAAGTAAGTTGAGAGTCAGGGAGCATCAGGGAAAGAATGGAGCAGAATTAACGCTTCAAGCCCTTGACCTGCAGAGCACCTTCAGCATTTCTGGTTTAAACTTCAGATCTCCAACATCTGTTGGGTTTTATTTGAATGTTGGCAAGAGTTTAGGTTAGGTGGATTAATCCATTAAAAGGAACATCTTGCTAAGTCTGAAACATGAGATTATACCCTACGGTAAATTCTAGACAGCATTCTTACAATTATACTATTTTAAAATTTTCTTCCTCCAGGCAGTTAAACTGATCAACCATGTTAGCTGGCACCCTCCAACACCCATCTCTCTCTATTACATCAGCCACCACACCACACTGTAAATACTTTCAACTGCATTTTATAATGCTGTTTACGTTGTAAATACATGCTGGTATTTATGTGTTAATTTATATTTTATTCCATATCTATACTTCTAAATTTAATTTTATATAATTCCTGGACTTCATAATTGTTGAATGTTGTCTTTTTTGTTGCATGTTGTGCCAACACACCACAGTAAATTCCTAATGCATGTAAATGTACAGTACTGTGCAAAAGTCTTGGGCACAGATACATAGCTAGAATGTCCAAGATTTTTGCACGGTACTGTACTTGTCAACATGGAGCAGAAGAGTGGGTTTGTAAATCTGGCAGGAGCAAAGGGTGTTGAGAATGGTGAAGGTGGAGCACTGCGGGAGAGGTGTGGGACAGCTGGCAGAGAAAGAGTGCCGGGGGTGGGGTTGTGACATGGGTACAGACACACTCAGCTCATTTGATTCAAAACTATTGGTTTATTGATTATTACTGAACGTCTTTCTAGTGCTTTCTGCTCCCCTCACTCTCCCTCCTTTCCCCTTACCCAATCATGATTCCCCTCTCCCTGCCCCCTTCCCACTCTCAATCCACAATAGGGACCCATATCCAGATCAGGTTCTTCGTCTCTCACATATATCAAGATTTTTGTTTTGTGGCAGCAGTACAGGGCAGTACATAAAGTTGCTATAGTACTGTGCAAAGGTCTTAGGTACCCAAGTCATTTATACTGTATGTATATCTATATCAGGCTAAAACTCTTCACAGTGTATACAGTACATAAAGTTGATGCTTAATCCTTGATCTGTGGTGAGAAACGGATATTCAAGAGATTAGTTAAAAAAATTGTAAAACATTTCAAAGTGTTTGCTTAAGTAATGTATCCCCACTTGTGGGATTTAAAATGAATGCTGTAACAGGACAGTGGAAATAAACTTGAAACTGAACTTTTGGAGAGTGACTCATTGAGGACATTGCCTATGTAGTTGAGATGAACACCGCAGGAGAAGATAAACAAAGGAAGGTGAAAGAAGTGACGGCCATACTTCGTAGGATAGGGAAAGGAGAACTGAAAAATGCTCAGCACTAGATCATAAAAAGCAGCAGGAATTATTTGGGCCTGAGGGCTATCTCTGTGGAGTACACGCTATGTAACAGGCCTCCTCGTGTTCCTCCTTTAAAAAATACCTTCCATTGAAAGCAATCAACCACCAAGAACAGTCCTTATATTGCCCTCTATCTTTCAATGTCTGAATAGCGCATGATTAAATCAAAATAAAATCTTTTTTAATATCAAAATAAACTTTATTTGTAATAAAAGTACTTAAAAGAATAAACCGCCTTTTCACTCTTATGTGTAATGCTTTCAGTGCGGTTCCATTACATTCCAGCACACAATATCCCCTCTATCACTCATGTGGCCTGCTAGAGTACAATATCACTCCAATAGTTAAGGGGCTTCTTCACTCAACCTTGTAGTGGTTGCACAAAGCTTCAGGATCAGTTCCTGAGGATTGGAGAATGGCTAATGTTATCCCACTTTTTAAAAAAGGAGGGAGGGAGAAAACAGAGAACTATTGACCTGTCAGCCTGACATCGGTGGTGGGGAAGATGCTAGAGTCCATTATTAAGGATGAAATAGTGGCATATTTAGATAGCAGTGATAGGATTGGGCCGAGCCAGCATGGATTTACCAAGGGTAAATCATGCTTGACTAATCTGTTGGAGTTTTTCGAGGATGTAACCAGGAAGTTAGATGGGGGAGATCCAGTGGATGTAGTGTTTCTCGATTTTCAGAAGGCATTTGGTAAGGTCCCACATAGGAGATTGGTGGATAAAATCAAAGCTCAGGGCATCAGGGGGAAAGACATTGACATGGATAGAAAACTGGTTGGCAGATAGAAAGCAAAGGGTAGCGGTGAATGGGTGTTTCTTGGAATGGCAGGTGGTGACTAGTGGGATGCCACAGGGCTCGGTATTGGGACCACAGCTATTTACCATTTACGTTAATGATTTGGATGAAGGAATAATAAATAACATCAGCAAGTTTGCTGATGATACTAAGCTGGGTGGCAGTGTGACATGTGATGAGGATGTTAGGAGAATTCAGGGTAACTTGGATAGGCTGGGTGAGTGGGCAGATACTTGGCAGATGGCGTTTAATGTGAATAAGTGTGAGGTTATCCACTTTGGGAGTAAGAACAGGAAGGCAGATTATTATCTGAACTGTGTAGAGTTGGGTAAGGGAGAAATACAAAGAGATCTCGGAGTCCTTGTTCATCAGTCACTGAAGGTGAATGAGCAAGTGCAGCAGGCAGTGAAGAAGGCTAATGGAATGTTGGCCTTTATTACAAAGGGAATTAAGTACAAGAGCAAGGAAATCCTCTTGCATTTGTACAGAGCCCTGGTGAAACCACACCTGGAGTATTGTGTACAGTTTTGGTCTCCAGGGTTAAGGAAGAACATCCTGGCTGTAGAGGAAGAGCAGCATAGATTCACGAGGTTAATTCCTGGGATGTCTGGACTGTCTTACGCAGAAAGGTTAGAGAGACTGGGCTTGTACATGCTGGAATTAAGGAGATTGAGAGGGGATCTGATTGAAACATATAAGATTATTAAGGGATTGGACAAGATAGAGGCAGGAAATATGTTCCAGATGCTGGGAGAGTCCAGTACCAAAGGGCATGGTTTGAGAATAAGGGGTAGGTCATTTAGGACAGAGTTAAGGAAAAACTTCTTCTCCCAGAGAGTTGTGGGGGTCTGGAATGCACTGCCTCGGAAGGTAGTGGAGGCCAATTCTCTGGATGCTTTCAAGAAGGAGCTAGATAGGTATCTTATGGATAGGGGAATCAAGGGATATGGGGACAAGGCAGGAACTGGGTATTGATAGTAATTGATCAGCCATGATCTCAAAATGGTGGTGCAGGCTCTAAGGGCCGAATGTTCTACTTCTGCACCTATTGTCTATTGTCTATCCCTCAACCTGTACTCCTGCACCCTGGAATGTACCAGACAGCAGCATGCCTTGATGTGCTGGTAGACCAAAGGGCGTCAGTCACCAAACGGATGATCTGCCGGCAGCTCTTGATGTTCATCTCCGTGTGTCTCCCTGGGAACTGTCATGTTTTTTAACTCCAAAACATAAAATTAATTGAAGGAAAATCATGGATCCAGGGATAACTTATGTATGTTCAGTTTAATGAGGCATGCACTACGGTGGCATAATGTTATTCATGTACTTCATACATATAGTCCATGATGAATTATGTCAACAAAGAATGTTTAGGCCTGAAGATTTAATTGCTGTGGAGTACTTCCTGTTCTTGTGGGATAGCATCTTTCCTGACAAGGGGGTCACTCTGCTTGACAGATGAGACTTGTGGTTGTGAAACATCTGAAGTCCATGGTGGAGGAGCTGTCCGAATCTTTTCCTGTAGTCCAAGAGTCAACTCCTTGACTCTGGTACTGCGGGAAGTGGTTCCGACAGCTCTGAACAGCTTTCTTTGCTAACAATTGACTCTGCTCTCCTCGACTGGTTGATGTGCCATCTCCAGATGACATCAGACACAATCTCCACTGTATAGGAGAATGGTCGAGTTCTGTCTTTAATCTTTCCAAGTACTGTACCTACTTCTGATCAGCTCTTCAGTGCCTAGCCTAGACTGCTTGTCCAGGAGTGAATCATCAACATTCATTGTCTGAGGAACCCTCAATTTGTCTCAGCTTTTTGTTCTGCATGCTTCATTTGAGTTTGGATTTGAGGAGATCCAAGAGTAGGTGCCAGAGATGACCCAGGAATAGCCTAGCTGGTGAGTTGTTGGATGTGGAATGTGCTACATTGGAATATGCAAGGAGGACATTGGCGAGCTTCTGGTTAGACTCTGGGCAAACCTTTCCTCCAAGCCATTTATAGCTGAATGGTACAGTGCAAATGTAATACGTCTTACTCCATTCATTTTCAAGAATGGCTTAAATTGCTGTGCTACAAGCTGATCATTGTCACTGATTAAGTGTTCTGGAACTCCAGTCCTTGAGAAAAGGCTTCTCAACACAGCAACAGTGTATGTGGCTGTGTGGAGGCTACTGGGAGCACATCTGGCCACTTTGTAGCTGTGTCCACTACCAGCAGGAAATTTGTGCCCATGAATCACCTGGCAAACTCCACATGAATCCTCTGCCAGGACAATGCAGGCCATTCCCAAGGATTGAGAAGTGCTGCTCTTGGCATCTTCTGGATGTGTTGGCATGCCAAACAGTGCATAGCAGGCTGGTCAATCTGCTGATCTATCCCAGGCCACCAAACAAAGCTTCGAGCCAATGCTTTCATTTTGACCACACCTAGATGACCAGCATATAGCTCCTCCAACATGGGGCATTTACTCCCATCACTCATGATATGTGACTTGACTGCACCTAAATCTTAAGTCAAAGCATCACAGGCAATCTTCACTGGGTGATGTGGAACATGAAGTGTAGTACAGTGTCAGGTGTCACCATTTCCTTCGTCTTTTGAAAAGTCATCTCACACTGCCTTGTCCATTCCCATTTCTTCCCAATCTTTAGCAATGAGTTCAAGGGGTGGAGCACAGTAACCACGTTTGGCAGGAGTCAGTTATAGTAATTGTTAAATCCTAAACAGGACCACATCCTTTAGCCTTGGGGCATCCACCACTGCTTGAATTTTCTCAGCACACTGGTGCGCAGTGGTGTGATGATTGGTTTAAAAAATTCATACCTGTTGCGTCGTACTCCGAGCCCAAAATCTGATCTTGAGATTTTGGAGATCTTCTGTATCATGCTTCACCTGTAACAATGATGTCATCCAGGTAACACTGAGTGCCTGGGCAGCCATGCAGCACATGGTCCATAGCTTTTTGCCAGAGTGCAGGTTCAAATGCTACTCCAAAAGTAAGTCTATTATAGTGATAAAGCCCTTTGTGATTGTTTATGGTGAGAAATACTTTGAACTCTTCTAGCATCTCCATCTGTAAGTAGTCTTCAGCTAGGTCCACTTTGCTAAAGTGTTTCCCTCCAGAAAGGTGTGAAAAGATATTCGTCTATCCAGGGCTGAGGGTATTGATCTACTTTCAGTCCTGCATTGATGGTGACTTTAAAAATCACTGCAGATCCTGACAGACCCATCCATCTTGGGTACTGGGATCACTGGCATTGCCCATTGGCTCCACTCAACCTTGGAAAGAATCCCTTCAGCGGGAATGAACCGTGACATGGACTCTTGCATCTTTGTCAATGAATCCAAAGTGGAGGTACCGAAAGTGATTACAGCAAGAGGTGTTGTCAGGAGACTGCATTACTGTTAATTAGATCTACCTTTTAATTATACCGATGTATCATCTCTAAACCTATCATTTAATTATTCCTTTGTATCATTACATTTCTTTTTTTAGATGAGCTCATTAGGATGCTATTTTGTGTGCCTCTCCCTCCCCCTCTAACTCTAAGCAGGACTCTGTGCCAGTAATTCCTCAGTTTAACTAAATATGCACTACCAAGGGAGTGTACAAAACTTTCAGGGAAATAGGTGACCATCTCTGTATAACTCTGTTCCAGCCATATGGATGAAGAGCAAACACTTGTTAATTGTTATAATTTTAAGGAATAAACAGCCAAAGCTATATGCATCACTGACAATCATTACACCTTTCTAGGTACCCCCAGGAAGTGAGGTATCTTCTTGAAATACTCCAGACTGGAACCCTGACCATAGAGCCTTTAGGCAGCAAAGTTTTTGAACCAGTCAGCAAAATGATAAAAGAGGGACTCCCACGTAAGTTGCACCTTGAATGACCATCAAACAACTCAAGACTGGTACAATATACCTCACACGTAATATCCATTGCAATGTGAAATAATACATGCAGTCATTTTGTGGGTGGGAATGCCCAACAGGTCAAACTGATAATGAAGAGGTAAGATGGTCCATAATGCTTTGTGAGCAACAAACATTGTTCAGACAGTGACAAAATTCTCGGCGTGTATATGAAGAGAGTGCTGTGGGAAATGGCAGACAAACCTACCTAAAGAAAAAATGCCACCTCCAGCAGCCTAACACTCTCTTCCAGATTTCTTCCAGATTGTCACGAACCTGTTTCTTTCATTTCTTGTACATCTTCCTTTATCTTGAGTGTTTCTGGAACTGTTACAGTTTGGAGATTGACTCTGTGGTCTGGTGCTCTGCTGTCTCCGAGAACATTCCAGGAGACGAGCATGGGCCTCGTAGCGAAGCTTAGCAATAGGGCATGAGCCCATTATCAACTCCATTAATTGCTGATTAAAGTGCTGAGGAAGACTCGAAAGATTGGAGTGAATGCGGAGAGCGAGCGAGTATTCAGCACCAACTACTCACCGCTAGCCATGCTGTGACACTTCTTTGCCCGATATGGTATCTGTGGGTGACCACCTGTTGCTCACTGCTACCTGACAAAATGTCTCTGGGTGATGGATGTTGCTGGATAAGATGCCCTTGTGTGATGGCCTATCTCCCTCGCTGCTCTGCTCCTGTTTTCCTCTCTCTCAAGGCCGTCAGAGGATGTTACCAAAGTTCTGCGATTTATGGATTGGACAGGACTAGTTTTCAGTTTTATGTCTTTTACGTTCAGTGTTTTTGCCTGCTTTTTCTGGTTGCTGGCTAAGTGATTTAATCTTGGCACGATTTATAATTTTTTTTTGTGCAGGGAGGTTTGGGGTTTGATGTTCTCACAGTTTGCTCAATTTGTTTTTCTGCATCGGGAGGCATCTTGATGCTCTTGTTTCTGTTGTGATTTAAATTTGAGTTGATTTGTAAGTTTTTTTAATACAGAATATGGTTGATGTTTTTCTTTGAATGACCTCCATGTTTTTCTTTCTCCATGGCTACCTGGAGAAGACGAATCACAGAGACGTATGCTGCATACCTACTTCAATAATAAGCAAATAAACCTTTAAACCTTTGAATTAAACTAAATCTCATCTGCCTGTGCATAACCCATATTCCTCAGTTCCCTGAATATTTATGCGTTTATTACCTGAATGAGGGTTGAGACTCCTCATAGCTGACCTTGAGGAGAATAATTTGTATATTTGACCAATTCCAGATAGCGAAGGGTGTATTGGCATTCCCTACATCTGTTGCCTTTGCCTTTCTACCAGTGGCTGCAGATTTGCAGGAAAGCGATAAAGAAACATTGGCACATTACTCTGTGTGCTATTGATGGGCTGGATGCAATGGATTGGGTGCCAATCAAGTTTTGTCCTGGATGTGGCTGTGGAGTAGCTTGTGAGCTTTTGCTACTGAACCCATCAAAAGCAAGTGGGGAGTATTGAAAACCAATGTTCATTCACTGGCCTGGGCACAAGAGACGCGATCCTGACTGACAAATGTGTGGTAAACAGCAGGGAGGACTGAAATGCAGTTTGGAAAACATCCTACATTAAAATGTCAAAGGAAGAAATTGAGCCAGGACCACATTCATTACCATGTTTATCAAAAGCCAGGGGAATTGTTGATCGTTACATATGATCCCCTTGATAATTGCTTTTATTATGAAAATTACAATTATTAAATATAATTCTGAAGATCTACAATGGTCAATGATTGAGAAGATTCATATTGCCTGTAAAAACGCTGAGTGAGACAGAACAAAGAGCTAGTTTTCTTATTTAATTTGCAGCACCTTGAGTTGGATATTGATATTGAACTGTATGTTCCAATCTTTTCAAACTTTATTTTCAATACATGACTTTGTGAAATATATTTTCATTTCCTCAGAATAAAAAACAACTGGTGATTTTCAGGCACTTTACTGTGATTTTACATTATTCTGAAATGCAGTGAATTATCTTCCTGCTTGGGAGTCCAGGGAAAGATAAAAGTGCTCTCGAAATATGCTGAGATAGCTGACCATACTGGGGCTGGTGAGAGACAGAACAATGATCAGGACATCTTGTTCTTTTTCAATTTGTTCCAGTCAATGCCATCCAAATAAATATCTACAGTTCATCCCACTGACATCGTGGAGCTCCCTCAGCAAGTACAGCTACCTTATAAACATGTGTCCAAGATTTCAGATATTAAAGCACTGCAGATGATGAAAATCTGAGGTTAAACAGGATATGCTGGAAATATTCAGCAGGTCAGGCACTACCTTGGAATTAATGACCTTTCATCAAATGGAATATTCTCAGATGAATCGTTGACAAATTTCACGACATATACAGATGATATTAAACCTCATTCTCATTCTGTTCCTGATTTGAAACAGAGACACAAGAGGCTGTAGAACAGGGGGTTCCCGTCCTTTTTTTTATACCATGGACCAATACCATTAAGCAAGGGGTCCATGGACCCCAGGTTGGGAACCCCTGCTGTAGATGCTGGCAACTGGAGCAAAAACCAACCATTGGACATACTCAGCATGTCAAGGATCATCTGGAGAAATAAATGAATAATCAAATCATCTGGGCAGAGAGTGGAGGTGAGATCAAAATCAAAAGTCAAGTAAATCTATTATCAAAGTACATATATGTCACCATATCTTGAGATTCATTTTATAGGGTAATAAAGAAATGCATTTGAATTTATGGAAAAATATACATAAAGACTGACAAACAAGCAATGTGCAAAAGAAGGCAAATTGTGCAAATAAATAAGTAATATTGAGAACATGAATTGTACAGTCCTTGAGAGTGAGTCTGGAGGTGATGGAATCAGTTGTCCACGCTGGTTCAGGATCCTAATGGTTGCAGGGTAATAATTGCT
Source organism: Hypanus sabinus (assembly GCF_030144855.1). Classification (NCBI taxonomy): domain Eukaryota; kingdom Metazoa; phylum Chordata; class Chondrichthyes; order Myliobatiformes; family Dasyatidae; genus Hypanus; species Hypanus sabinus. The sequence continues at coordinate 21,204,215 of NC_082730.1, read as the reverse complement.
CCTGAATATCATGGTGTGGGACGGAAGGCTCCTGTACCTTCTGCCCAAATGTAGTAGTGCCTATATATTGTGGTGAGAGGGAGGTTTGAGACGGGCTGGTCAGGGACTGGTGGAACCATATGAGTGGAGAGGGAGGGGAAACAACCTCGGGTATGCAAAGTCAGGTTAGGGGAGAAGGGGGCGGTGTTGAGATAGAACTGTAAGAAATAAGAGAAAAAATAATGTTGGAAGTGTAAGAATGAGCGAGACAAGAATAGGACAGATGGAGTCAGATGGGGAATGGGAGAGAAAGAGTAGGAAGACATGCTAGTAGGTGATTGGTAAAAGTAAATGAAGGAGCGATGATGGATAGATAGAAGCTGGACTGGTGAGTGTCTGAAAGGAACACTGCGGGAATGGGATGCCTGAAACTCAGCCACTTCCAGCATCAAGGACGCACGCAAAAGGCGGTTCTGCAATAAGACGGCATCCATCAGTAAGGACTGTCACCGTCTGAGACATGCGCTCTTCTCTTTGCTACCATCAGGGCGGAGGAGCAGGAGCCTGAAAACATACCCTTAGTGCTTTACGGTTCCCTTGCACCATCAGATTTCTGAATGGCCCATGAACACTACCTCACCAATCTTCTTTATCACTGCTTATTTTTGTATACATTATTGTAACAGAGAGATTATTTAATGCTTTGCACGGTACTGCTGCCAAAAAAAACAACAAAATTTCACAATGTACTAAATGTTAGTGACACAAAACCTAATTCTGGTTCTGAAAATTCATACCATTGGGCTGTAGGCTATCCAAGCATATATGTATGAGGTGTTGTTCTCTCATTTGTCTTTGGCCTCACCTTACCTACTCTAACCTGGAGCAGTCTGTCTCTCTCCACAAATGTTGCAGCTTTTTCTGAATTGTCTAATTTGGGTGGAGCACAATTTTAAACATAGTATAAAAAAAATGTTTGCACAAAGGATCGGCTATATAATCTTACTGCGTCCAGTGACTGGTTTGAGGCACAGTCAATAAAATGAGATGAGATCATGACCGCTGATATTTCAGATTACACTTACGATCTTTCAGTTCCCATATTATCAGGCTTGGTAACTTCTCCCAGCTTGTTCCCTTCAAGGAATCCTCAGCATCTGCTAGTTCAACAGTGAGTGCATTGACGGTATGGGTTTACATTTAACAGAGTTTAGAAGAATGAGAGGAAACTACAGTGAAATTATATAATCCTGATTGGCTAGACAGGGAAGTTGTTCCGAGCGGTGAGGTCCAGAATCAGAGTCATTCAGGATTAAGAAAACGAGGAATTTCTTCACTCAAAGAATCATGTACCTGTGGGATTCTCTACCACAGAAGGCACTGGATGTCAAATCATTAAATACATTCCAAGAGTAAAATTTAGTGGCTAAGGAAGTCGAGGTATACAGGGGGAAAACAGAAGAGAACATTAAATATGTGTCATCAGCTAAGATCATATAGGATGGCAGAACAGGGCCAAGGGACCAGATGGTGCACAGCTGCTCAAGTGTCAATCTTTCTATGTGATAAAAAGACAGCCATGTGTTTCAGCGACCTGCCGGATCAGTGCAATGGAGCAAAAGAAGTCTGGAGTGTGTTCCTTGATCCTAGTCCTTCCTGACCAGCTGCAAGTGCCACAATCAAGACAAGGAGGAAACAGATGGGAGATGGCAACCAGCCAGAATTCAAGTTTCTAAACATCCTATTAGACAGCACAAGAAGATTTTGCTTCCTGAATACCTTTGGGTGGATCTTGTGGTCTCTGGGCTGCTGATCAAGAAAATCGCCATGAAATTTCCCTACCTTTTCATTGAATTGCTTATATTTGTCATTGCAATTCATAATTCAGGTCAGGATAACTGATGCAAAGATTAAGGAAGGCCTTTTTTGTTGTGCACATGTTGAACAGGTCATCAATGACAGGCAATTCGAAGAACTTCTAGTGGGACTGGAGCAAATCGCATGAAAGTCATTCAGGGATGTTGTTGAAAACTTCCTTGGCAACTACAGAGCACCAAACTACGTGCAGCTGGTCAACAACAAGCTTCGAGCACTCAGAACCATGAAATGCAACATGTCACTAGATTCACTTTCTGCATTCTCATTTAAACTTCTTCCCTGCAAACCTTGGTGTGTCAATGATGGACATGGTGAAAGATTTCGCCAGGACACTACAATCATGAAGAAGTGGTACCAAGGCAAATTGAATCCACCAATACTGGTTGATTACCATTGGATACTTAAGCAAGAAGGCTCAGACATTAAAATCATCAACAAAACATTTTAGCTTATTAAACTATTGCAATTAAACACATTTATATTCATTAAAGGTTAATTTCTTGTTTCTCCAAATTCCGACATGATGCAAGTAGTCTGAAATTATATTTGTGTTCAGCTTCAAGCAGAATATCATAAACAAAATTTTTTTCTGAGGAAGCAACAACTTAAAAAAAATTGTTGTCCAGCGTTACGGCCCTACCCCACCTTCACCCACCCAGATGCCCACGTTACACCCTGGGACCTTGCATATAATCGGGAGTGTCTGAAGAGAATGACCAGTGCCTCCATAATCACATTACTTTCAGGATGATTAGGGGAACAAATGGAAAGATGAAAACAAACTGATGAAATAAAGAGCATCTACTCTTTGCAACTCTACTCTCTACTTATTTATAATTAAAGAACATAACCCTTTGAGTTTTGCAGCAATGTCTCACACAGTTCAATAGTTTTTGATTTTGATATTTTCATTATTTTTTGCATTAATAATTCACTAGAAAGCATACACTTAATATGGTTATTATACACAGCAGAAAAGAATCATGCGGTTGACACAACAACACAATCCTATTAGTCATGTCTTTACTAGAACTCACAGTAGAAATTGGTGACCCAGGAGAAAGGAAGTGACTTGCTAAAAGGTGTACTCTGTGTGAGTTGAACTTGCTATGCTGGGAGGCTCCAACACCAAGCAGCAGCTGTATCGCTTCAGCAAAATTCCCTCATCCATTTGCTGGGTCTGTCCATGTGATCACAGTAACAGTCATTCGGAACCCATTTGAAGATTGCATAGTTGGTGGATCAGAGTATTTTCTGAACTCCATGGCCCACTTAGCCTGTCAGTGCAGTGCCAGACTGGTTGATGAATTAAGAAGCATTCATAAATGTTGAAAAGCAAAGTGGATATGAAATAGTAACCCTGAGACAGGTATGGAAACCTACATGGCAAAGAAAGGGAAGCTGGAATAGTTGGAGAACTCCACCATAGATGGTCCCAAGCTCAGACATGAAAGGAGGAGGTTTGGGCACGGGGCTAGCAACCCGATCCCATAAAAACCCAAACAGAAACGGCAACAGAAGCTCCGAAGATATCATCCCTGGGAGAGGAAAGACACACAAAGAAGATGGGCTACGCTTGGAAACACTGTGAAAAACAGGCCCGGCACAGAGACCTCTGCCGAGCTCTTGTCAGCAGCCTATGCCCCAGTAGGGGTGGTGGCTTAAGTCTTTCAAACTTATTGTCTGGACATAGAGCCTTCTAGGAACATGGGCCCAATGATTTACAATGCATCTAAACGAAACCATTGTCAGCTTCCTCCATGCAGATACAATATATAAGTGCTGAGGAGGCTTTCAGATAGACACCTGAATATATGGGAAATGGAGGGATATGAATCGAGTGCAGGCGGGAGGGATTGATTAGATTTGAAATCATTGCTCTGCACAGATGTTATTGGCTGAGGTGCCTGTTTCACTGCTGTACTGTTCAAAGTTCTTTGAAATGCTACTGAAATTGCTCTGCCAACATTCAAGTCAGTGATCATTTTGCATGTACTGTGTGGTAGATTCGCAGATATTTGCTCTGTCTAAAATGTCGTATCAAGTAATTTTCTATTATCTGGTGTCATTAGTTGGGTTTGCTTCAATAACTTGTTTACAGGGAGGAATGTTTACATATGGAAACACCAATGCCCAAGAATGGGAAAGCCTATAAAAGTAGTGAATATAGCCCAATCCATCACAGGAGAAACCCTCCTCACCCCTGAGCACATCAATGTGGAGCACTACCACAAGACACCAACAGCCGTCATCAAGAAAACCCCCACCATCCAGGCCATGCTCTTCTCACTGCTGCCATCAGGAAGGAGGTACAGGAGCCTCAGGTCCCACACCACCAGGTTCAAGAACAGTTACTACTCTTCAACCATGAGGCTCCTGAACCAGAGTGGATAACATCACTCACCTATAAACGGAACTGATTCCACAAACAAGGGCTCACTTTCGACAACTCATGTTCTTGGTGTTTTTATTTACTGTTTATTTTCATTATTATTTGTTTGTTTTTGTAGTTGCAGAATTTTGTGCAGCATGTTGGGTATTTGGCAGTCTTGTTTCTGTGTATCTTTCCATTGATCCTATTGTATTTCATAGAATGCCCACAAGAAAATTAATATTGGGGTAGTATATGGCGACATGTGCACATTTTGGTAATAAACTTCGAACTTTAAACTTTTTCTCCAAATTTCCCACAATATCCTAACACTAAAGGTATTGGTACTTCAGAACGCCACTCACACTGGGAATTTCCAGTTATGATTCAGAGCATAGAGTGCCATCAACGCTGTTACTGATACTCCAGCATTAATTTTCACCTGGGACTGTATGATCTGCTGGTTGGGAATTCAAGGGAGTTCGAGCAGTTTTTCAATTGGTCCAGAGGGTGTGGAACCAGGTAACATTGAAATTTTGCCAGAATCTATCGATTCTTGAAAGATCATCGTTAATGCCTCTGCAATCACTCCAGCTACTTCCTTCAGAACCCAAGGGTGCATTCTATCAGGTCCAGGAGATTTATCCACCCTCAAACCATTAAGCTTCCTGAGCACCTTCTCAGTGCACAAACTTCACTTCCCTGAAACTCTTGAAAATCTGTTATACTGCAAATGTCTTCCACTGTAAAGACTGATGCAAAATACACATTCAGTTCCTCTGCCATCTCTGCATCTCTCATTCCAATATCTCCAGCGTCATTTTGTATTGGTCTTATATCTACCCTCAACTCTCTTTTACCCTTTATATACTTAAAAAAGCTCTTAGTATCTTCTTTGATATTAGTTGCTAGCTTCCTCTTATAATTCATCTTTTCCTTCAGAATGACCTTCTTAGTTTCCTTCTGCAAGTTTTTAATAATTCCCCAATCCTCTGTCTTCCCACTAGCCCTGGCTTCCTTGTATGCCCTCTCTTTTGCTTTTACTTTGGCTCTGACTTCACTTGCAAGCCACAGTAGTGTCTTTCTTCCCTTTGAAAATTTATTTTTATTTGGAATATATCTGTCTTGTACTTCCCTCATTTTTCACAGAAACTCCAGACATTGCTGCTCAGCTGTCTTTCCTGCAAAAGTCCCTTTCCAGTCAACTTTGGCCAGTTCCACTCTCATGCCATTGTAATTTCCTTTATTCCACTGTAATACTAACACATTAGATTTTATTTTTTCCCTCTCAAATTTCAATGTGAACTCGATCATACTGTGATCACTGTTCCCTGAGAGTTCCTTAACCTTAAGCTCTCTTACCACCTCTGGATCATTGCACAACACCCAATTCAACACAGCCGATTCCCTAGTGGGCACAACATGCTGTTCTAAAAGGACATCCCTTAGACATTCCACAAATTATCTCTCTTGAGGTCCAAAACAGACCTGGTTTTCCCAATCCACTTTCATGGTAAAATCCCCAATGATTATCATGACGTTGCCTTTCTGACATGCCTTTTCTATCTCCTGCTGTAAGTTGTAATCCACGTCCTGGCTGCTGTTTGGAGGTCTTTTTGTACAAGGAATGAATATGCACAGAGCTGCAAATGGACTAATACAAGGAATGAACACGCAAGAGGCTGCAGATGGATTTGTACAAAGAATGAACGCGCAAGGGGCTGCAGATGGATTTGTACAAGGAATGAACACGAAAGGGGCTGCAGATGGATTTGTACAAGGAATGAACACGAAAGGGGCTGCAGATCGAATTGTACAAGGAATGAACACGAAAGGGGCTGCAGATGGATTTGTACAAGGAATGAACACGAAAGGGGCTGCAGATGGATTTGTACAAGGAATGAACACGTAAGGGGCTGCAGATGGATTTGTACAAGGAATGAACACGAAAGGGGCTGCAGATGGATTTGTACAAGGAATGAACACGAAAGGGGCTGCAGATGGATTTGTACAAGGAATGAACATGTAAGGGGCTGCAGATGCTGAAATCTAAAGCAACAATCAATCTGCCAGAGGAATTCAACGAGTCGAGTTGCACCTGTGCGGGGAAAGGAATTGTTGGTGCTTAAGCTTGAAACTCTTCATTAGGTCTTAGTCTTCACTGTAGTAGGAGCATTTAGGATGATATTGAGAACCTTTGAGTTTCTGTATCACATTCACACATAGTCACAAAACCTACCCACTCACCTGTTCCACTAGGCACCTCCTGCACCATCTGAGGATCAGTCTGGAGATATCTTACAATCTACAGAACTGGATGGAAATAAGTCCTGTAGGGCAAAAGGACCTGGGCACACAGATCTATACTTCCTAGAAAGGTAAGGTCATAAAGAGCTTTTGGCACATTTGCTTTCATAAATCAGAGCATTCAGTGCTAGACTTGGGATGTTATGTTTAAGTTATATAAGACATTTGTTAGGACAAATTTGAAATATTGTGTGCAGTTCTGGTTATGTCGCTACAGGAAAAGATATCAATAAGCTTGAAAGTGTACAGAGAAAATTTATAAAGATGATGCCGTGTCTTGAGGACTTGAGTTATAAGGAAAGGTTGAAGAGTTAGGACTTTATTCCCTTGAGCATAGGAGAATGAGAGGTGATCTTACTGAGGTGTAGAAAATTATAAATGGGATAGGTAGGGTAAGTGCATGCAGGCTTTCCCCCGGAGGTTGGGTGAGGCAAGAACTGGAGGTCATGGGTTTAGAGTGAAAGGTGAAATACTTAGGGGAACGTGAAAGGAAACTTTTTCAATCAGAGGGTGGAGTGAGTGTGGAATGAGCTGCCAGCAGAAGTAGATGAGGGTTCAACTGCCACATTTAAGAAAAGTTTAGATAGGTACCTACATGGATGAGAGAGGAACAAAGGGCAGGGAGGTGGGCTGATTGTGGACTTCAGAAAGGGTAAGACAAAGGAACGAATACCAATCCTCATAGAGGGATCAGAATTGGAGAGCAGTTTCAAGTTCCTGGGTGTCAAGATCTCTGAGGATCTAACCTGGTCCCAACATATCGATACAGTTATAAAGAAGGCAAGACAGCAACCATACTTCATTAAGAGTTTGAAGAGATTTGGCATGTCAACAAATACACTCAAAAACTTCTATAGATGTACCATGGGGAACATTCTGACAGGCTGCATCACTGTCTGGTATGGGGAAGGGGGGGCTACTACACAGAACCGGAAGAAGCTGAAGAGGGTTGTAAATTTCGTCAGCTCCACCATGGGTACTAGTCCACAAAGTGCGCAGGACATCTTCAAGTAGCGGTGTCTCAGAAAGGCAGCGTCCATTATTAAGGACCTCCAGCACCCAGGACATGCACTTTTCTCACTGTTACCATGGGGTAGAAGGTACAGAAACCTGAAGCCACACACTCAGCGATTCAGGAACAGCTTCTTCCCCTCTGCTATCCGATTCCTAAATGCACATTGAACCCTTGAACATTACCTCACATTTTTAATATATATTATTTCTGTTTTTGCATGATTTTTAATCTATTCAATATTGAAACTGATTTACTTATTTATTATTTTTTTCTTTCTTCTATACTATGCATTGCGTTAAATTGTTGCTGCTAAGTTAACAAATTTCACGACACATGCCGGTGATAATAAACCTGATTCTGATTCTGATTTTGACAAGACTGAATAACAGGTTGACACTGACCAGATGGCCCGAATGGCCTGATTCTGTGCTGCAGTGCTCTACAGCTATATTGTAGATTCTAAGAAGGGCAAATGGAACATGAGTGTCAGCCTGGCATACCCGAATTGCCGGTTTTAAACCTGCAATCTTGCAAAGATGGGCAGTAACTCAAAAGCCAAGAGCAATCAGCATTTCCTCCTTCTGAAATACTTCCCATTTATTAAAAGAGTACAGTCGACACTTCGGGCCAAGACCCTTCATTAGGATGTCGACAGTACTCTTTTCCATAGATACTGCCTGGCCTGCCTATTTCCTCCAGTATTTTGTGTGTGTTGTTTGGATTTCCAGCATCTGCGGATTTTACATTTTCTCTTGCTTGTGATGTACACCAGCTGCTCGTGCGGCCATATACCATCTGCTCTGTGGCTTCACGTGACCCTGTTTTGTGGATCCTAAGCAGGTGCTACTCCTTACCCAGGGGTAACTAACAGGTTAGCAGAGGGAAGGAGTGCCTTACACCTCCTTTGGTAGAGACGTATCACCCCTTCGTCCCTTTCTTAGATATGGGGCCCCAAACCATTCACAATGCTCCAACTGCAGTCTAGCCGGTGCCTTATAAAACCTCCATGCTGATTCAGAAGATTTCAACTGCATTGCTGTCAAGCAACAGCAGAGTGGAGGAGTGGAAGCCATCCAATGATTTTTTTTAGCTTTAGTGCTGTGGTATCCCACAACACACACTACTTACAGAGGCAGAGATGCAGCAGTCAGCTCACCCAGCAGATGCCTTACACCTCGTCTCCATTTGTAAATATTTGAAATAAAACAAACTGGGTCTTAATTCAGGGGGTGAATTATTTCAAATTACACCGTCAGTGTTGAGCCACAAATCCAGGACACGTGCCTCATGTTTTGCTTTATGTGTTGCCCACTCAGCTCTTTTTATAATTAATAATAAATAATAATGTGCTCTTTCCAAGTATCTTAATGTGAAGCGATGAGACCCTTAGAGGCTGTAACCATAATGTCACATCAGCATGTTTTAAAGGTAATGTTCCACAGGCATTGATGAAGGTCAGATATAATCTTGCAGCCTCACGGTTCATAGCCAGATGACCTGGTACAGTGTTTGAATGCAAGAGTCATAAAGAGGAAGCAATTCTTTTGTTTTACTAGTTGTTGAGGGAAACGGACAGAAGAGGCCATTTTGCTGAAAGAAAAGGTTTTATTTATATTGAGCTGCAGGGTGGTTTATGTTGCTATTGACTGAATACCCTTCCGATTTTTGGATCATTGTCTCTCTTCCAGGGAGGATGGGATCTCGACAGAAAACGAAAGTAAGTTAGTAAGACGAACATCAGTAAGACAAAACAGCTGATTGTGGACTTCAGGAAGGGTAGAATGAAGGAACAAATACCAATCCTCATGGAGGGATCAGGAGTGGAGAGAGTGAATAGCTTCAAGTTCCTGGGTGTCAAGATCTCTAAGGACCTAGCAACAACATATTGATGTAGTTATAAAGAAGGCAAGACAGCAGTTATACTTTATTAGGAGTTTGAAGAGATTTAGCATGTCAAAAAATACACTCAAAAACTTCTATAGTTGTACCGTGGAGAGCATTCTGACAGGCTGCATCACTATCTGGTATGGAGGTGCTACTGCACAGGACTGCAAGAAGCTGCAGAAGGTTGTAAATCTAGTCAACTCCATCTTGGGTACTAGACTACAAAGTAATCAGGGCATCTTTTAGGGAGCGGTGTCTCAGAAAGGCAGCTTCCATTATTAAGGACCTCCAGCACCCAGGGCATGCCCTTTTCTCTCTGTTACCATCGGGTAGGAGGTACAGAAGCTTGAAGGCTTGCAGCAGGATTTGGACCAGTTGGAAAAATGGGCTGAAAAACGGCAGATGGAGTGTAATGCAGACAAGTGTGAGGTGTTGCACTTTGGGAGGACCAACCAGGTCCTTACACAGTGAGTGGTAGGGCACTGAGAAATGCAGAACAAAGGGATCTGGGAACACAGGTCCATAATTCATTGAAAGTAACATCATAGGTAAATAGAGTTATCAAGAGAGTTTTGGCACATTGGCCTTCATAGACAAGAATATTGAGTACAGGGTGTTATATTGAGGTTATATAAGACATTGGTGAGGACCGATTTGGAGTAACATGTGCAGTTTTGATCACCTACGTAAAGGAAAGATGTAAATAAGACTGAAAGAGTACAGAGAAAATTTACAAGGATGTTGCGGAGACCGGAAGTCCAGAGTTATAGGGAATGTTTAACAGTTTAGAACTTTATTCCCTAGAACATAGAAGATTGAGGGGTGATTTGATAGAGGAATACAAAATTATGAGGTGAGTAGATAAGGTAAATGCAAGGCAGGCTTTTTACCCTGAGGTCGGGTCAGACTATAGATAGAGGTCATAGTTTGAGGGTGAAAGGTGAAATGTTTAAGGGGAACAATAGGAAGAACTTCTTCACTCATAGGGTGGAGAGAGTGTGGAATGAGCTGTCAGTTCAAGTGGTGCACACAATTTCAATTTCAATGTTTAAGAGAAGTTTTGATAGGTACATGGATGGGAGGGGTATGGAGGTCTATGGTCCGGGTGCAGATCGATGGGACTAGGGGTTTTAAATGGTTCAGCATGGACTAGATAGACTGAAGGACCTGTTTCTGTGTTGTAGTTTTCTATGACTCTAACAATGGATATAGGAAGGAAACCTCTGAGAAGGTAATTCACTCTATTATGCCCACTTTGCCATTCCATTAGGATATTGCACATCAGCAGCCTAGTAAACATTTACTTTCTCTCCTTCTCCCTTTCTTCATTACCCCAGCACCACATTACTGCATTATGATATGCACTACCATAGAGTCTGTCTCTGTATTTTTTCCATAAATGTCCTGTAGTGGGTGGTCATTTTCACTGTCTTTTTCATATAGTATGTTCATAATCTATGTTCTATGATTTATTTTCTGAGTGTACTTGTTTGTAATCCTGCTGCAAAGAAAGTCTTCACTGTACCTGTACCTCTCCATAGCAGTGCACATGACAATAAACCCAATTTGACGTTGGCGTAAATATTCCTTATTCCCGTCATACCAAAAAATTTATTGCCTTAACTTGAGTATACTCAGCAACTGACATTCTGTGCCTGAATCAAACATACTGTATTATGAAATATCTTCACAACATTGACCACCAAGTCACTCAGAATCTAGATGTGTCTATATCAGTGTGATGCTAATAACTTACCACCAACTGGGTAAAGAGATTTCGGCTCGTCTCTGTCCTCCAAAACAGATCCTTTGGCAGTCCAGCCAAGGAAACCCAATCCTAAGAACTTTACTGTCGTGTGATCTACTCACTACTGTGGCTGAAGGTACATCCACCAGAGTGGGAAAACAGACAAAATCAGCTTGTTTTGTCTGTGTGTGTGTGTATGCATGGAGAGAAGAGGACAAGGTCATGCTGGGTGCGATGTCCCCACTTCTCCATGACCTGCTTATACCTGCGTGACGAGCCCTGTGGTTGTTAAGTAGATGACTACAGTCTGGTGTTTAGGCTCACACTTCTGCCAAGCAACAGGTGGAAAACATGGAAGTGAAACGATTCACTCTGTATGAAAACCAGAGAGTGAACAAAGCCACAACTAAAGTAGGATTAAACTTTAATTTTGTATTCTTTCATCCTGCCCTGTACCCCACAAACTCAGTCTCATCAGCAAAACATTCTACCAAGTACTTCCACAGGTCATGGTTGTTGCTGTTCCTTTCTGCGCCTTGTGGCATATCGGGCAGCAACTTTTTCATTTCTTTAGCTTTTCTTCCAGTTTTTTATGAGGCCGAGTTGCTAACTCGACACTCAAACCGGCACGGTTGGAATGTGTGGACGGAGCTGACCATTTGAACTCGAGGCCACTCGCCTCAAAGTCCAATGCAGATGCCACTACAGTACTGGCTGGAATACTTGTTAATTATATACTGTGCTTATAATAATTATTACCTATTGTCTTTAATAATAAATATATACCTATATTATTATTGTAATAATAATAATTAATAATCATAATAATTAACTAATGTCTTGGTATTTAGGGATCTTAATTCCTTGAAAGAAAGTCAGTATAGATTGAGGAAGAATCTTGCCTTGAAAACATTTAGAATATTTTTAAGAGCCACAAAGAGCTAAAAAATTTATTTACACAAAAATAAAAATCACTGCACACTGAAGAGCACAGTTGGATAATTGATTATCTTATTTTTTGTCTTGCTGCCCTTTGGGAAATTAGCTTTCTCATGATCTGGTGGGAATTTCATTCTTTTTCTTCTTTTTCCAGCTTGTAATGTCAAGTGTTGAGCCACACAAAATTCATCAGCAGTGAGGTCTTCGACATTGCTAATCAGATAAACCTTGGTTCTGACTTACTAAACAAGCAGATATTACCAAACCAGTAATCCCTGAAATTGGACCATTTAAAGAGACACTGGATCTGTGAGATCTCTGACCTCTTACCATCTCAAATCTAACTAGACCAACCTTGCCTGCTTTGCTCATGGAAGTCAGGGTCAGACTCTCGTCCACGGTTGGTTTCTTAGTCTCAGGATCAAACTAGCCATTACTAATCTCCACAAATCTCACTGTTAGCTGTTCACTGATGTGTTTGAGAAGTCAGCCAAACTCCAGACTCAGGGACGTCTTGAGAAGACTCGAATAGAAGGAGCACAGGCCTGTATTGCACGCTTTAGCAAAGGGCATGCTTTCTTAGACTACAGTTATGCTCTTCCAAAAATGTCCTTGTAGAAAAAGCATGCAACCTGCTCTTTAGCCTCTTGTCATGTTCCTGTAACACCCCTCCCATCATGGGTCACAATCCCACCTCCTTCTAATCATTGCAGTGTGCATTAACTCATTGGCACACCTCTGTAGCTCAAAATGTTTCTTGCATAGTGGTGTGTTCCTTTATGAGCTGCCTGCAACCATCAGAGCTCACAAATAAAAGAATCTGAAGATGGTTTCGTTGACGAGGTAGCCAAGTGTGCTGCACATTTTTGGTCTCTTTATTAAAGGGAGCATAGACGCTTGGATGCAGCACCATGAAGATTCTGTAGGTTGATTCCTGGGAAGTTCTATAAAGAAAGGTTAGGCTAGCTGAGCCCATCCTATCTGGAATTTGGAAGATTGAAATCTCATGGAAGTGAATAAGATTCTTAGTAGCTTTGTAGTCAGTGTTATGAAGATATTTCCTCTGGTTAAGGAGATTAAATAAATGGAGCAGGCTCAGAATAAAATGAAAGACAAAGGCGAGGGCTAATTTCTTTGAGGTTTGCAAATTGTTCCCTCACCCAGAAGGGTTGTGCTAGCTGAATATTCAAAGGTGAGGTAGGTTTTCTGGACCATCTGTGGAACAATAGACAGGAATGTTGAGGTCAAAGATCAGATCAATCTCAATATTATGGCTTATTTGTGATCCTATTTCTTAAGTTCTTCTATCCTTGGCTTTTGAGGAGGAAGCAAAATGAGCCTTTTTTTTTCCTGGAATTTAAAATAGTGGGGAGGAGACAGCACCTTGAAATATCATGTAATAGAAGATAGAAGCTGAGAGATTGTTTTCCCCCAAATAGAGAGCCCAAAACTAAGGTTACAGTAATAGAATACCTAGAACTAGAGTTACAGTAATAGAGAGCCTAGAACTAGGGTTATAATCTCAGAATGTGATGTTAGTCATATAGGACTGACAGGAATGGAACTCCTACAAGAGATCCTGACTTATGTACAGGCAGTTGCTGTTCCGTTATCAAGTATATTCAAGATTGATATATGCAGAACAGAGAACAGAGCCTTTTGCCCTACAATGTTGCACTCTACCAATTAAATTAGTAATCAACTGGCCTTCTAAACTAATCCTTTCTGTCTATCTAATGTCCACATCCTTCCATTTCCCTTACATTCACATGCCTATCTAAACATCTCTTACAAGACCCTAATGTACCTGCCACTACCATCACACTATGCAGTGCATTCCAGGCTCTCTGTTTCAAAACACATGCCTCTCACATCTCCTCTGAACTTACCCCTTCTCACCTTAAAAGCATATACTTTGATTACTGTAGGAATCAGAAGAGACATAGATGGAAGCGAAGAAAAAGAACTGAGGCGATATAATTGAGAGAAAGAGCAGGTTTGTTTGTTCATATGCCTTTCTCTTTATGGATCTTGATTAACCATTAGCTTCTTTATGATAAACCAACTGAGCTGGCCAGTGAAATATGCGAGCACCAGATGTTGTGGAGACCTGCCTCAAAAAGATGCATTTTACTTTCAATTTGCTGCTCATTATTTGATAAATAAGCCAGCATCGCCATTGAATCATATTAATGCTTCAATCAGAGTAGGTTACCCAGCTGAGAATTATTATTGTATAAACCAAGATGATGATTGACATCATGGGGAAATAATTGGTTAATGTGTCTGGAATGTGACTGGTTAGAGTAATCTGTGCTTGTTGCTAAGTGGGCTGCTGTTAAACAGGGAGTAAAGCCTAGTTATATGTTCATATTTCTTATCAATCAACCAACAGGCCAGAAGAGACCTCTCCTCCTCTTGAGATCAATATTTATCTCTTGTTCCCTCGTCTAAAATGTAATTAGTCTTTTTATCGCTTTGTTATGTAAAAAATCTTTTCTACAGAGTCATCATTTGGATTGTGGTGTGCTCCTGGAATTGGGAATTTCTTTCTTCTTTCAACTTTTTTCCTGCCCTTTTGAATTCAATGCAAAGTAGAAAAATAACAGTCATAATCCTGTATCTGACAATTTTGATGGCTCACCAATTAAAGATAAAAGTTTGAAGATTATACATTAGCTTTATTTGTCACATGTACATTGAAACATTAGGGAAAAGCATCATTTGCATCAATGACCAACACAGTCCAAGGATGTGATGGGAACAGCCCACAAGTATCACCATGCCTCCAGTACCAGCATAACATCTCCACAATTACCATCATCTTCTAACCTGATTCTTTTCAATTCCACTGAATATGCACATAATTAATTTTTCTTGTTGCTATGTTCCAGGCATCAACCCAGCAAATCTACGGTACACCACAGGCAACTCCACGGTAGCGTACCAATTAGCACGATGCTATCACAGCGCAGGGCACTGGAGTTCAGAGTTCAATTCCGGCGTCATCTGTAAGAAGCCTGTATGACTTTCACAAGGAACGCGTGGGTTTTCTCCAGGAGCTCCGTATTCCTCCCACAGTCCAAAGAAATACCAGGTAGGTTAATTGGTCATTGTAAATGGTCCTGTGATTAGATTAGGTATAAGTTGGGGGTTGCTGGGGTGGCATAGCTCGAAGGGCCAGAAAGTGTATTCCACTGTATTTCTAAATAACTACATAAATAAAATCCACCAATTGATTGATACCAGTGGTATAATTAAATAGCTGAGATTCATAGACTGAGCCTGAACCTTTGGCATCAAATAAACAGGAGAAATAATCCTTTCAGCAGGGAAGTTATTGAGTCATGCAGCACAGAAACAGGTCCTGTAGCCCACCCTGTCTGCCAATTATATTTAATTTATATAATAAATGAGAAATAAACAAAAACTCCAGATAGCAGGGAATATGTTAGAGTCTAAAGGTTTTTAAGATTAGCTTTCTTTGTCATATGTACATCGAAATGTACAGTGAAGTGCTTTGTTTTACATCAAATCAAATCAGTGAGGGTTGTGTTGGGCAGCTCGCATTGTTGCCACACTTCCAGTGGGGCATAGCCACAACTCACTAATCCTAAAGTCGGAGTGCCCCAAAGGAAACCCACGCGGTCACAGGGTGAACGTGCAAACCACTTACAGATGGCCACAAGCATGGAAAAGCAGCACACACAAAATGCTGGAGGATCTCAGCAGGTCAGGCAGCATCTATGGGAAAGAGTAAACAGTCGACGCTTTAGGCCGAGACCCTTCTTCGGGTCTTACAGGTAGTGGCGGCGATAGAACTCTGACCCGTGAGGGCTGGCACTGTAAAGCATTGCACTGACCGCTACACCACTCTGCCACCAAGTAAATAGTGTAAACAAGGAGGGAGCGTGGGATGCCAAATACCAAATACCTGCAACACGTGCTGGAATCTAACCAAGGGGTTTGCTTGTATAGATATAGAACAATGAACATCTAGGACCATTTCTGAGGTTGCATTCTCTTTGAGGGATGTGTGAGATGAGTCAGGGAAAACGGATGAATCGATGGGATTACATGGAGGAATAGAGCTGAAGAGGTTTTGGTGAAGTGTGATGGATACTCTGGAAAAATTGCTTGCTGGAACCTTATTGAGGGGCTTACTAATTTGAATATTTCATCACAGATACTGGAAGTCTAGACAAAGGATTCCAGGGCATTATGTATAAAATTAAATTGGGGGAATGAATTACAGTTTGAAGACTAACCAAAGGGTTCATATATAGAATGAGAGCGATTACAGATGTTTGATTAATCCTCTTATGTCACAAAAATATCAAAAAACATCAATTACTCACAAATAAAAGACATTAACAAAACATGTATTACTCACGGACACCCTCTCATTCCGCATTGTTCACTTTTCAGCTTTTATGGCTGCTGCTTCACATACTTATACAACTGCTTGTTTTATTGTACTCGAGCCGGTAGCATGGCAGTCTGACATAAACATGCTCCTCACACTTCATGTCATCCTGAATCTTCAGGCCACTCAGGGACTCGTGTTAGTATTATTTTGTGATTGTATGAGCTGGATTGTAACTACATGTGCCGTGTGCTGTGTGTGACTATACATACTACGTTTTGCACCTTGGCCCCAGAGGGACGATGTTTCATTTAGCTGTACACACGTGCATGGCTGAATGACAATAAACTCAAACTTGGAAGACTCTATGAATGTGCTGCCAGGGAGGATGGTGGAAGCAGAAATGGCAGCAGTGTTTAGGAGGTACTTAAGCAGGCAGAGAATAGGGGAAGGAGGACAGATGGTATCAGTTACCATGGTGACATAATCAGCACAGACCTTGCAGGCCGAAGGGCCTATTCCAAGCTGAAGGGTTCTATGTTCTAACAGTTGGGAACTGTGAAGAAAACAGGCACCGACATTTAGGATTCATTATCATTACGTGCCATGTCGTATGACATGGGTGAACATCGTCTTTGACTGTGATTGTCCTGGGCAAATTTTTCTACAGAAGTGGTTTGCTGTCGCCTTGTTCTGGGCAGTGTCTTTACAAGACAGGTGACCCCAGCTGTTATCAATACTCTTCAGAGATTGTCTGCCTGGCACCAATGGTCACATAACCGGGACGTGATCTGCACCAGCTGCTTGTACAACCATCCACCACTGGCTCCCATGGCTTCACGTGATCCTGATCGGGGGGTGCTAAGCAGGTGCTACACCTTGCCCAAGGTGACCTGCAGGCTGGTAGAGGGATGGAGCACCTCCTTTGGTAGAGGTGTATCATCACTCTTCCTCTACCCCCAGCCATCCAGTCATTTAAAATTAAATCACGAACAATCTGAAGTAACTGTGCTAAAATGCCGAGCTTTCAGTTGGGTATAAATTGGAGAATAGATATGCTGGTCTTGTCAGTCTTATTCTCAACCTTATTCTGCAAATGAATAGCTTATAATTGTTGTTTGTTGTTTGGCAATCAAATAACATGTTTGGTAAGCTTGATGCCTCTTCCCATAGATCTTGTCTCCATTCAAGGTTATAACTAATAATGAATTTATTTCCTTAAACATAGGAATAAGCCACCTGAAAGATAACCCAACAGTCTGCACTCCCCAAGATTTTTTATTTTTATTTTATTTAGCGATACAGCATGATGACGGCCCCTTCCGGCCCAATTTCAACCATGTGACCAATTAACCTACTAGGCTGAACATCTTTGGGAAGTGGGAGGAAACCAGAGCACCGAGGGGAGTCCCACGTGGTCATTAGGATTCTCCTACCAACAGGAACGGCTTGTCTCCAGCCACCTCATCAGCCTGCCATGCTGTACTGTTGTTCCCAGCCCAGAGCAGAGGGCATTCTCAAGGACACCAACGACTAGTGTGGAGGCTTGAATATCATGTGGGCAATTTATTTAGAAAGTCAACAAAAAAGGCAAAAAGCAAATTAAAATGTACTCAGCATGCTAGAGGCCTGAGGGATCAGATCCCCTTTAAGCCTTCAACTACTCAGTTTAAAATCATGCCCCATTGTACTGGCATCTCTACCATAGAAAACAAGTACTGCTATCTATGCCTCTCATATATACTTCTATCTTGTCACCTTCCCTCCAGGGAGACTGACCAGCCTATTCTATCTCTATGACTCAAGAACTCCAGTCCTAATGCACCATCACTAGATTAATCACAACCATCCTACAGTGTAGCGCCAGAATGGTACACAATAGTCCAATTGTGGCCTAACCAACATTTTCTCCAACTATAGTATGACATCCCAACTCTTATACGCAATGCCTCAGGTAATGAAAGCAAGTTTACCTTCACCTTTCTCACCACCCTGTCTACCTGTATTGTACGATGGGTTTGGTTCAACATCGCTCCCTGGCACCTTCCCATTCACTGTCTCTGTTCTACCTTGGTTTAATTTCCTAAAATACATCATTTCGCAATTGTAGGAGTTAAATTGTGATTGCCATTCCCTATATATAGATAGATAGATAATAGATAAATAGGTACAGGTATAACAATATCAATTTTATATTTTTCTTGTGAATGTTGTATCTCTGATGCAATGAGCCTATGATGTTGTTGCAAATAAACTTTCCATAGTGCCAGTCTATACGTATTCTTGTGTAAATGAGAATAAACTTGAACTTCACTTTGACTTTGACTTATGAAAAGAGCTATTTTCTCACTATCTACCCTTTTGCACAGAATTGTATGCGATTCTGTTTTATTGATCTAAACATTTAAAGATTAGCTTTATTTGTCATTTGTTCATTGAAACATACAATCAATTATGTCAATGATAGCGCCATCCAAATATGAGCACAAAAGAGTCGCTATGCTTCCTGTGCCAACATCACGTGCCCACAACTTACTAATCCTAACTCGTATGTTAGGAAACCGCAGTACCCAGAGGTAATACATTCGGTCACACTGAGAATGTACATGTGGAGAACTGGGCCCCCGTCATTGATCACTGGCAATGTAATAGCCTTATGTGAACCACTTCGATGCCATGCTGCCTCATCTTTTGTCTTATCTGCCAGGGAGATCTTAAATAGTGGACAGGCGAGAGATGGAAGTACATTCAGAATCAGGTTTATTATCACTGGCCTGTGACGTGAAATTTGTTAACTTAGCAGCAGCAGTTCTATGCAATACATAATAATATAGAAAGAAAAAATAAGTAAATCAATTACAGTCAGTATGTATTTATATGTGTGTGTATTAAATAGTTGATTAAAATTTGTGCAAAATAGAAATAATATTTTAAAATGTGAGGTAGTATTCATGGGTTCAATGTCCATTTAGGAATTGGCTGGCAGAGGAAAAAAAAACTGTTCCTGAATCACTGAGTGTGTGAACGTGTGCCCTTAGGCTTCTGTACCTCCTTTTCCTGATAGTAGCAATGAGAAGAAGGCATGTCCTGGGTGATGGGGGTCTTTAATAATGGACGCTGCTTTTGCTGCTTGTGAACGAGAAGGCTAATGATTTTAAAAGGTCAGGATCCGCTGGCGTACTTTTGCAGAGATGAAAACAACTGCAACCGAGCATCGATCTGATACATTATCTCTGTTTCTCTCTTCACAGATAACACCAGCCCTGCTGAGCATCTCCTGCATCATCCTTTTGTTCCAGCATTCCAGCACTTTGACTTTGGAACTACTTCCATTTCACACAGGTATCTCTCAATATTGTCCTCACTGACTGTATTACTGACCTGAATTTGCAAGAAATGATCCGATATTCACCAGTGAGTCACAGGTGAATTAATAATTCTCTCTTCAAGCAATTGAAGAATAAAGTACTGAGTGATCTCAGACTGATTTCAAAATAAAATTCAGCTACCAACACAACCGTTCGATACATGTCGCAATAGCCACAGCTCTACACATCCTTACACATCTGGAGAAGAAGGATGCTTATGTGAGAATGCTGTTCTTGGGCTACAGTTCAGCATTCAACACCATAACTCCCCCCAGGCTCAACAGGAAGCTCAGAGACCTCAGCCTTCACCCTGCCTTGTGTTGCTGGATCCTGGACTTCCTGTCAGATTGTCAGCAGGTGTTAAGAGTGAACTCCCTAACCTCCACCCCTCTGACCCTCAACACAGGTGCTCCTCAGGGCTGTCCCAAGCCCCCTCCTTTACTCTCTGTATACCCATGACTGTGCCGCCACCCACAGCTCCAATCTGATAGTTAAACTTGCTGATGACACTACACTGATTGACCTAACCCGGGGGTCGGCAACCCGCGGCTCCGGAGCCACATGTGGCTCTTTTACGTCTGTGCTGCGGCTCCCTGTTGCTTTGGGAAATAATTGGTTGTGGCGACCCTTTTCCTGGCACATCCGAACCGACTCACAATAAGATAGCCTACGGGGGTTTGCGAGCACAGAGCTTTGGAGCCTCTGCGCCATGGGGGGGGGGGCAGGTTGAGGGAGGCTTAAAAGTGAGGCTGAAGATTTCGAATAAAGTTTTTTTCCTTCGACTGCAGTTACCGACTCCGTGTCGTAATTTTAGCGCTGCGTGTAGCACACCGCTACATGGTCAGTATTTAATTAATATGTTTTTTATGTTAGTTTGTTAGTTTTTGAAATGTAAATCTAAATTTGAAGATTATGGTGATCTTGTACAATCTAAATAAGACGTTGTGGCGGGCGACCCATTTCCTGACACATCCGAACCGGCTCACAATTAGCCAGCGTTCAGGCTAAGGGAGATAGCCTACGGGGGTTTGTGAGTACGTGTCTTTTGCAGCATCCGCGCCCATGGGGGGCGGGTTGAGGGAGGCTTAAAAGCAAGGCTGTTTAGTTCGAATAAAGCTATCTTTGACTGCAGTTTACTGACTGCATGTAGCAACCGCTACAACGTGTTTTTATCGCTGGCTGTCCAGAGGGGAGGTGCTGAAACGCTTTGTCGCGCGTCTGGAAGAAGTGAAAACTTTCCTGGGCAGCAAAGGGCTCAACTTTCCTGAGCTGGAACAGCCAGAGTGGCTGGAAAAGCTACACTTCATGGTAGACATGACAGCGCACCTGAACACGCTGAACACAGCTCTTTAACGGGGTAAGGACGTACAGCCCTGCACATGTTGGGGGATGTTTTGCATTCGAGCGCAAGTTGACGTTGCTTGCCAGAGATTTACAGAAAGGCACATTGTCTCACTTCCCCAATTTGAGAGAGTTCAAACAATGTCACGACATGATAAATTCGGAGTATTTACATTCTGCAATCATCGCAATGCAAACATCGTTTGGGAAACGCTTCTGTGAGTTCAGAGAGGAAAAAAACACATTATCCTTCCCGGTCACTCCCCTAAGCATCGATCCATCCCTACTGAATACGACTGCATTGTCAGGTGTGAGTCAACCTGAAGAAGTATGATAAATATTTTAATTGCCTATTATTTTACGTATATTCATATGTTTTCATTGTTCAGTGAAATAGTCCTTTTATTTTTCAGGTTGACAGCTGGCTGACGTTATTTTTGGTTTGCTGCTGGCGGCAAATTTAAGTTTGGCGTTTTTCATAAATACAAGAAGGACTCAAATAGACGTTGAGTATTTTACTTAAAAGTAACCTTCAACCCAACGTCTTTTTTTCGGAGTTCAAAATGTTTTTGTTGCATGCAGAAATGTAATTTCGTTTTCTCTGCAGGAGTTCATCAATTTCATAAATGCAACACATTATAGTTTATTTATACATAGCATAAAGGCAAAACAAAACGTTGTATGCAGTGTTATTTCATTTTAAATGTCAAACGGGTTTTGCGGCTCCCAGTGTTTTCTTTTCTGTGGGAAACGGGTCCAAGTGGCTCTTTCAGTGGTAAAGGTTGCTGACCCCTGACCTAACCTCAAATAATAACGAGGCAGCCTGCAGAGAAGTCCTCACCCTGACACAGTGGTGTCAGGAAAACAACCTCTCCCTCAATGTCGCAAAAACAAAGGAGCTGGTTGTGAACGACAGGAGGAATAGAGACAGGCTAGCCCCTATTGACATCAATGGATCTGGGGTTGAGAGGGTGAACAGCTTTAAGTTTCTTGGCATAAACATCACAGAGGATCTGATGTGATCTGTACATACCGGCTGTGTGCGGAAAAAGGCACAACAGCGCCTATTTCACCTCAGAAATTTGAAGAAGTCTAGTATGGGCTCCCAAATCATAAGAACTTTCTACAGGGGCACAATTGAGAGCATCCTGACTGGCTGCATCACTGCCTGGTATGGGAACTGTACTTCTCTTAATTCTAAAACTCTGCAGAGAATGGTGCGGACAGCCCAGTGCATCTGTAGATGAGAACTTCCCACTATTCAGGACACTTACATAGACAGGAGTGTAAAAAGGGCCTGAAGGATCATTGGGAACCCAAGTCACCCCAACAACAAACTATTCCAGCTGCTACCATCCGGGAAACAGTACCACAGCATAAAAGCCAGAACCAACAGGTTCTGGGACAGCTTCTCCCACCAGGCCATCAGACTGATTAATTCATGCTGATACAATTGTACTTCTACATTATATTGACTGTCCTGTTGTACATTCTATAAATTACTATAAATTACACATTACACATTTAGATGGAGATGTAACTTAAAGATTTTTACTCATGTATATGAAATCTAAGTAATAAAGTCAATTCCATTCAATTCAAATGAGAAAATATAGAACCTCACTGAGGAAAAGATTTACATAAAAGGGGACATTAGATCCAATTGACAAAACAAGTTCCAAGATGTTTATGTAGTCCCACCAGAAAGATGCACCTTTTTGTGGTAAAGTTTACAAAGACAACAGATTTGGCATGATTTTGCTCAAAACGCTGAACTCAATTTGAAAGTATTGCCATAATTTACAAGGTATGTCATTCTTTGTCAAAGAGCAAGACAAAATACAACTGCTGAAACTCCAGCATTTACCGTTTCTAGAGATTTTTCATCAGATCTCAATGGAAACTTCTTTACTTGTTGAAGTCCACAGACACTGAGATTTCTTCCGGCTTATAATGGCAGAGGAGGCCATTCAGCGTATCAGTTCCCACCAGTGCAATGCCAACAGTTCCATTTTCCTCATCTCATTTTCTAGTATTCTCTTGCTTATTCTCTCTCAGATAGCCAGCAAACCCAAATCTTTACTTATATTTAAGGCAGGGTTTGATAGATTCCTGATTGGTCTGTGCATGAAGGGACAGGAAATTGGGACTGAGAGGAAAAATGAATCAGTCATGAAGAAATTCTTTTCCTTTTATATATAAAACTATTTTTTTTTTCATTTTCATATATTACAATCAACTTTTTTTCTCTTCATCTTTATTAATTGTACACATATCAATTTGTTGAAGTTTTGTAACATTTTATAGCTGTAGAAGATTATGTACCAATAAAAAGATTCTAAAAATGAAAAAAAAGAAATGGTCCAGCAGATCCAATGGGCCAAATGGCCTAATTCTGTTACTATGTCTTATGGTCTGAAACTGCTTTACCTTTATTTTTAGCACTCAGCTACACTAAATGCTGTTACCAGCAACAAATTAATAGTAATTTGCCAACGAGCACTTTAGAAAATCCAGTAGAAATAGAGAGACCAAGTAAAATTCTCAGCGTATCAAAGGTCCACAACAAACCCAGGTCGTAGGAGTTGTGAATTATCAGCACTAATCACTACAACCCCAGGCAAATTGCCCTGCTTTTTAATTCTCTCTTTCCTTGACCATCTGGCAGTCTGTCTCTCTGCATTTTGTGTGTGTGTGTGTGTGTGT